>NC_089198.1:31446650-31761056 GCF_963930695.1 Labrus bergylta | reverse complement strand
AAATGGAAGGTAGCATCAACTCTGACCACAGAAAGTAACCTTCAGGTAAAGGGGGATCTGTCAAGGCGTTATAAAGGATTCTTAGGGTCCATGGATCTAAAACTCAAAGAGCCTCAGTATTACAGGATCTGAAGATAAAGCATTTTCTTTGGCTTGTTTGAAGTTCTCTCTCAGTTTTTGTTACACAAGAGTGAAAGACTACAGGAAGTATCTTGATGGCTATCAAACGTGCGGGCCAAAACACACAGAGAGTTAGGGGAATTTTTCCTGCAACTCTCAGATTTATTGTAATGTATCTGCGTGTGCAACAAGAGGAATACAGAAATAGGATGAAAGTGGCCTGTCAACACCAACAGGAGGCTTTTAGTGCATTTCAAGTTTTGGTGTTTGAGTCTCGTTACCAAACCAAGCGACGGGCAGAGCCATGTAGCCTCAGCACCACAGAGAGAGGCCTCGGACGTACTTGGAAAGGGATTATGGGAAATATATGTTTTACTTGATGAAGGAAAGTTCTGTGGTTTATGTGTTGAAACAAAAGTAATATGAAAACCCTCCTGCCATTAACTTTGAGCTGTCATGTGTAATAAAAAGCATCTGCGATGTCAGATTTCTAAATTGGAATAATAAAAGTAAGGAATATAAACTTAAGACTGAGGTAAATCCTTTACAGAGTTTATGAACATGTGAGAGGAAGAGCAGATTATTTTATACCAACATCTCTTGTGACAGAGCTGGGAGGTGACACACATGGCATTATGTGATGTTGGCTGTATCTGAACTTACATTAAATTAAAACACAGGACACTGGTGCTCGACTCAAAGAAGTAACCTCCAGGGTTAAAAAAAAAAAAAAGGAGCCAAAATGAAGCCCCATGACGCCAACGTTAAAGTGCTCAATATGATCAAGCACAAAACGTCCACTTACTATATAAAACATAAATAAAACACATTTCTGAATTATCCACTAAACTACACTGTAAAAGAGTTTAGATTCTCAAATAAAGTTTGAGGGAAAAATGTATGAATTTATGTAACACAGATCCAAGCTAGTTTACTTCAAGCTACTTTAAACAACTGTAATATATGTTTCTGTATTGTAAGTGTTATTTTTAGTATTTCCACATCACTGGGGGACACAACCTTTTTGACACCACTTGTATAAATGTAAAATATTGTCATCCTTATGTTGAATATAAAATATGTGTACTGTATGTTAAGACATGATGACAATAAAAAGTAATTAAAAAAAAGATTCTCAAATAAAGGATTATTTTAAAAAAAAAGACAAAGTATCCAAAATGTGTATCTTTAATTACTCAGATACCATTTCCTGTTTATTTTGTCATTTATTGTCCCTGTGCTCTATTTGCCATTTGGTTTCCTCATGAGTAATGCCGTGTCTTTAGAGCCACTATACAAAATGGTAAATGGACTTGAGCTTGTGTAGCGCTTTTCTAGTTTTCTGATTA
Source organism: Labrus bergylta (assembly GCF_963930695.1). Taxonomy (NCBI): domain Eukaryota; kingdom Metazoa; phylum Chordata; class Actinopteri; order Labriformes; family Labridae; genus Labrus; species Labrus bergylta. The sequence goes on along the minus strand of NC_089198.1, from coordinate 31,759,587 downwards.
CTCAAAGTGTTTTTACACTGCAGGTCACACCTACACATTCACACACTGATGGTAGAGGCTGATATGTAAAGTGACCATCAGAAGTAACTTATCCCATTCATACACCGCAGACAAAGCAGGGGAGCAACTTGGGGTTAAGCGTCATGCCCAAGGACACATCGGACTTTAACTGTCAGCGTTAAACCAATCAAACCCCCGACCATCCAGTTGAGATTTGACCAACTCTACCTCTGAACCACAGCCGTCCCACACCAAGGAAACCTGATATTTAGTGGGCAGAAAATAAACAAGTACCAACAGCAAGACTGGACTCTATACACCTGATAGGAAAGCCAATAAGTGTGCATTGCGCAGTGATTATTTAAAATTTAGTCATCAGTTATTAGAAGCTCAAAAAAAATTTCTCTGTAAGAAACATGTTTGACCTTGTTCATGGCTTAACTGTACCTTTAGCATGCAGGCCCACTGACGTTTAGGGATATTCTTAAAACAGTAAAAACTGAACGCAGCCAGCAGGCAGACAGCAGCTTCATCCATAATTCATGCTGTGAGTGTTTAAGCATCAAAGACACTGTGAAGGCCTCCGGTGTTGCAATACAGGCTTCGACTGACCGCAGTAATCTCAGGAGAGAGCTAGCATGCTAACTTGCCTCCTAAGTTGAGAGCACTGTTTCCTTTGGAGCAGTGAGGGAGGTTTTAAGTATTCACTGACTGAATGAAGGATCCAGTGAGTTTTGACTACACATGACGGGTGAAGAAAACACAACAGAACGTGATGATATCTCAGCGTAGTGTGGATTTTTCATGAGTGGGAGATGACAGACATTCAGTCGCTGAGCTAACCTAGCTTTGACCTTTAAATGTGTAAAATGTAATTTTTACACTAAAATATCTATAATTAATTTAAAAACTAAACCTATGTTATATATTTTTTGTTGAGTACTTACATTTCCTCTAATATTTCCAACAGTTATCCAAGCCAGAGAAATCTGGCTCTGAAAGTTTTTACTGCTCTCTTCAATGGCTCCACGATTAGGTGTATACTGCTGTTGTGTTTGCATTACCAGTCACCAGACTCCTCCCACTACTCCTCCCACTATACCTTAAACATTTAGTGACATTAGCCTAAATCCATCCAGGTCCAGAAATGTCTCTATCAGTTTCCCTCGATGATGTCATTTCCCCCTCGTTCCATCCAGCTCTACACTGTGTCACTTTGCAAAGTCCAAGTCATCTGTCTTTGGCCCTCAATGCTAATGAGGCCCAGATGTTGCAGTCCCATGTTCCATCCAGCCATGCCCCCCTTTATCTTTTGTTGTCGCTGCAATACACTACCCAGAATCCCTCTGTTTATTTTGGTTGTCCTGGTGATGGGGTACTGTAGCTGAGAGCTGAAACTAAAGGGGGCAACATTGATAGATCACTTTGTAATGATGCAATCCGATCCTATCTGAGGCAAAATGACAACATGTATAATAACTAAAGAGTCGAGTTACTAACAGCAATCTTGGCTCCTCTCTACATTTCACTTCATCGTCTTATTGGCTGCTAACAAACACATTTATCTGACATTCAGTGGGCTATAGACGCCATGATATAGTGAGCACAGGCTTCACTATTAGGCCTTTCACACCTGCAGAAAACTCCTGAAAAAATCCTGATATTTGCCGGGGGAGCTGTATGTGTGAACACAAACAGTTTTTCTTGATTCTCCTGCCAGATTCCTACATGTAGTTTTTTATCTGCATGAAGTCCGAGCGAGCTGATGTGAGAAAGCATTAGGATATTCTCCGGAGAATTCACCTCGAGCCAATGGGAGGGGGAGTGACGTTTAAAAAAAATCCAGTGACTGCTGCACGGTGCATAGATGGTCTGAATGCGACCGCAGTAGTATTTGTATTTTACCATAAGCCTATATGACCTGTTGTTCACAATGAGTCTGGTTCTGCTTGAGGTCTCTGCCTGTTTATCAGAAGTGCTCCTGCATTGGAAGGTCAATGTTGGGTCTGTCTAAAGCAGCCTCATGAAACATTATCCACAATCTTGATTTGAGTTTTTAAAACGGGGATCTCTGTATCGTCTACCAGATGGTAAGTACTCAGACTCAGAGTGGGGAGCGTGAGACCGCTCAGACATTACAACTAATGTGCACTGTGATCAGTTTTTTGTCAAGTAAAACAGTTCAAATACATTTTATAAAGATTGTCTCCTGCAAACAAATATGCACACATGCACATTATGAAAAACACACACACACACACACACACACACACACACACACACACACACATGCTAACTTCTCTAATTGTAACCACCTGTGAAGTACTGAGTGAAAGGACCACCATCTTCCAGTCATACCTGTCACAACCCAACACTTCCTGTCAGCATCAGGTAACCAATGGAGACATGGGAGTTGGCACAAGGGATTCTCCCTGACATCAAGCTAAGTGATCTCAGATGTGCTTTCGGCAGCACACACACACACACACACAAACAAACACACACACACACACACACACACACACACACACACACACACACACTCGGCTTCATGTATGGTGACACACCCGTATGGTTACACTGGGAGCACAGAGATAAGCACGGCATGTCATGACCTAACCAAAAGCAACCGCTGCTTTCAACTCAAAACAAGCGTGAGTTTTGTGTGTGACGCTGGGATGTTTTTGGCTGAGGAGGGAAACCAAGCCCTCAGACAAACATCGCCACCATCACGAACCCTGACGACATGATGAGAAAACTCTCCACTGAGCTTCTTTTATTATTAGAAATCTATTGATGTGAATTTAACATTGATTTTGGGGCATTTTGTGCCTTTATTTTCAGAGATAGGACAGTGGATAGAGTTGGAAATCAGGGAGAAAGGGAATGACATACGGGAAAGGAGCCACAGGTTGAATTTGAACCTGGGCCGCCCGCTTTGAGGACTACAGCCTCCATACATGGGGTGTGTGCACTAACCACTGCGCCACCAGCGCCCCAGAGAGACATTGATTTTTACATGAATTAAAACATCAAGTCAGCCTTTTCAACATTCTGTCTTAGTTGTAATATTTATATTTTTTACACACACACAAACAACAACAAGTCTGTTTAACTCTCTCTCTCTCTCTCTCTCCAATTTATGTCTGTTGTCCTATCGCCAAAATAAAGGCATAAAAAGCACAAAAATAAAAAAAACAGTCTGTTTAATTCAGTTCAATAAAAGCAAATGAAGACCGAAGTGACGCAGGCTCAAATAAGATATCTGCTGTTTGGATCATTTCCTTTCCCCCTGGCCCTTAGAGGCAGATGCAGGTCAAATAAAAAGATGTAATCCTTCTTGTTGACGACCGTTTGACCTGTGCTTACACCTCAGATTTGACAGCTACATTATCCCCCGCCCCTCGTGAGGAGCAGGTGTCTGCAGCGTGTGTGTTGTCCGGAGCTCTCAGTCCTTCTTCAGTTAAAGACGTTTAAGAACAAATGGAAATAAAAGCAGCTGCATCATATCTCTAATCCTGAGTTATTAAGGGAGGGAGAGCTTCCACGTTAATAGACCACCATCATTCATTTAGTGGCTGTTTTACACATCACATCTCCAGCAGCACTGACAGGTACACTGGACATTTGAACATTTACAAATGCTACAATGATCTGCTCTAAATTAAAGGGGAAAGAATCCTTTCAGCATGAAGTCCGGGGGGGTCGTCACTCAGAGTTAAATCCCCACAACTCAGACTCCCCACTCCTCTCTTTGAGTCCAGCAGCAGATGCCGTCTGCTGGAGTGTTGTCCTAAATCCTCCAAGAGGCTTAGGGAGCGAGGGAGTGGAGAGGTCTGCCACAGGTGAGAGAGACAATGGGAAAAGTCCAAATTAAATCTTACGTCTGCCTGCTGGAACAGAGATTCATTTTGATTGGCTGAATGTTGCTTAGTGCTCATGATGGATTATTGTTTGGTCTTTGTAAATAGTTGTTTGTCTCTCAACCAGAAGGTTGGGGGTTCGATCCCCAGCTCCTGCAGCCACATGTCCGATGTGTCCTTGGACACAAGACACTTAACCTCAAGTTGCTCCTTCTGCTTTGTCAGCGTCGTATGAATGTGCATGAATGGGATTAGTAGTACATTCACATACACTGTGTCAATGTGTAGTTGTGACCTGCGGTGTAAAAGCACTATACAAGCTCAAGTCCGTTTAGCGTTTTTAATGAAGAGTGCAGTCTAAACCTGTTTTTTGTAAAGTGTCTTTAGATATAGGTTTGCTATAAATTGGCGCCACAACTAAATATAAGTTGATCCATAACATTCAAAAGGTCCAGGAGTCTTTTAAATTAGTAAAATAAACAACACTATTGAGGATATGAAAAACATGTTCCTTTATTTCAGACTACAGGAGAGGAAGCTGAGGATTTCTAAATTCAAGACTTTCTGTCAAGCTGAGGCAACAACTAAGGTTTGACTTGATGTTATTTCGGTCCTCCTGGACCCTCTCCCTTCAATGAATGGATGAACCCTGAAGCTGTCAGAAATATTGCAGAATCTAATTTTTTTTTGCAGTATGTTTTGCTGTCATTTTCAAGCTGTGGGATAATCAGCTGTCTCTTCAGCCATCTCATCTAACCAATTGCATGGTCTTCCTCCCTCATTGTCAGCCTATCATCATTCTGCTCCTATGATTCTTTCTCTGACTTTAGTAACTTAATGCTCATGTTACGAACACCCCTTCTCCTCCCCATCACCGCCCATCTTTTCAGAATCATCTTCCATCAAATCTTCACCCATCTGGTCTCATCAAGTCCTCAGCTTCACCACCACCAGGGTCTGGACTCCATGGGGGGATTTATTCTGTTAACGCTCAGAAACATTCTCCAAACACATCAACCGCCCCATAGAGTCCAAGCACCAAAGTCTTTCTGTCAAGACACATTTCCATGTTATTCATTGTAATAAATGATTTTCTTAATTCACTTTTCACTCCTGATTGAAATAATGGTACGTTCAGTATTTGTTTTTGGGCTCAATGTAATTATCATGGTGGAGCTAATTCTTTCATTCATGACAACAGTTTTTCTTTTTTATTAAGCACACTAGAGGACTCCTTGATGCTCCCTTCAAACATTCAAACATCTCTGTTGATAGGCATGTTATTATCTAAAAAAAAATAAAAGGATTCTCAAAGACTGGAAGACAGCGACTCCACCATGCTGCATGAACTGGTTTGGTGATCCACATGGAGAAATTGTGCACTCATAATTAAAATTGTAAACATAAATGGGGAGATTCTTGGGGTCCCTTTCTGCAACATTTGGACTCGTCTTGACAACATCTGCTTCCATATATGGATTGTTTTATTTTATTTATATGTTTAGTTTATGGATATTATCATAGTGGACAGCTTGGATTTGACACATGGATGATATATGATGATATGCTCTTATATCCTTGACACAGGGTTTAGATGAATTTGTGACTTTGTTTGGATTATATTGTCATAAAAATACATCAATGAAAATAATGTTTAAGAAAAAAAAAACCCTCTATGTAGCACACGTCTGCGTGATGTTAAACGTTCTCATAAACATCCAGTTAAAAAGGCTCGGCGGTCTGAGGGATCAGGTTGCTGACATATAAGGCCCAAAGGATTCTGGACCCAGTCCCCCTTCCTCTCTCCATTCACAAAGTGCCCTCGGAGAATGTTTCATTCATGCCTTTTTGACCCCTGACTCTGGTGAGCCATCGTCTCCACTTAAAGTCTCACTTCATCCCCTCTCGCATTCAGAGCCCTGAACCCACACTTCAACTCATTACTGAACACGTCACTTACAAAGTCCTCAATATTTTGATAATCCATAAATATAAGTAAGGGTAGGACAAAATGTCTTGGGGTTATGTATATTTTACAGTAACTTAAAAAACATCATATAACATAAAGGTTTTTAAATATTACAATGATAACCTCTAAAGGCTCTAAAGTAACTTAACTCTGTCTCACACTAAATGAACATTAATAGTTTTCAGCAGTTCAGTGTATCAGTGAGCTGCCCTGTGAGTGCTGCTGCCGCTCAGACGGTGTTGGTGTCTAAAATAATATCATTCAGTCCCTAAACTCGACCTGTGCTGTGTTCATAAAGTCTCTGAAGACGAGGAGGGGAAAGATGAGGAACACAGATAACGTCACAGGGCTGAGTGAAGAGAAATGCTGCTCACAGAAGAACGTCGACTTTTTCAGAAGGTTTGATAAAGAACATAAATACGGTTTTAAAAAGTTCTTTAGTGTTTTTTTTTAATGATGTGGGTGCAGATTAAAGGATTGGCAAGTAAAGGCTTTGTAACTATTCATGCTCCAGGCTGTAATTTACCGTTTAGCATGACAAGAACTTAGTTATTTTCCATGTTGTGTCATCAGTGTTGTGTGAATTTTGCCCCTGTGTGAGGCTCAACAACCTTCAGAATATGAAACTGACACACTGCCTACGCCAACAAGGCCTGGCCCACATGATTAGCCAACCCTGTGCCCACCCCAAAATGATTACCTATGATCAGTTATTTTCTTTCTCAAAGACAGGACTTAAAAAGATCAACTATTCAGCATGTGTTGGAGGCAGTTATTGAGACTTTCTTTACATTTCAAAATTACACTTTTCTTTATTAGTTTGCAAAGGGACTTATTTTTTAAGCAAGAATATTTTAGAAAGGCTACTTTAATGTTATAAGTTAACATAGATATTATGAGTGCAGATAGAAAGGGTAAATAATGCTTCTCATCATCCATGTGTGTGTTTGTTTATTCCTATGTGTAAGTCAGGGCCCCAGTTTGGCCCCCCTGGTCAGGACTGTCTAGCTCCGCCAGTGAGTCTGACTTCAAGTTTTAGATTTGATGACAGGAGAATGTTGCATTTATTATCCATTTCTTACCTGACCTTAAAAAATATATATATTTATTTTTGTTATCTTGAAATCTTGAAAAGGCTCAGATAAAAGTAGAAGGTAACTAAAAAGGCCAAATGAAAACTATCCTCACATCATTACTCCGCAGCAGCGGGCGGGTCAGGGCCTCACAGTGGGCGGTGCGCCGCGCTGCTTTAAATGACAACAGAACAAGTTGTGACTCTCAGACTGGTTTGACTGGTGAGAGAAAAAAGGGTCGAGACTATAAACCGGGTTGAAGCACGCTGAAGAGCGGTGGACTAATAGGGGAGTCAAACATCTGGCTCCCTGTCCTCTCAGCTCCTGTGGAATAAAAACATCTGGCTGCGCGTCGATGTGCCAGAGGAGTCCACAGATGATCCGTGAACATGTTCACCTCCGTGTCCCACAGCGTGGTGAGTGATAACACATCCATACACACAAAGAGCCTATAGGTGTAGGTCTACTGTGCAAAACTCAAATATACTTGATAAGACTGAAGATTAATATCACCATTATTACATTTTAAACAAAAGCGGCGGCATGCTGTAACTTGAATTTAACTTTTAATTTCATAGTTCAGAGATTGTCATGTTGTAAGATTTTTCTCTCAAAGCTTTATTTCAAAATTAATTTCAACACAGCCTGCTTTTTATTTTCATTTGCATCATGTATCCTACATCAAATTAAACATTTAGGCTACTTTTAGACAGGAACATTTTAAGTGATTGTAAAATACGATATAACATATTTATGACCTAGCCTATATGCAGAAGCGATATCCGCTCTAGATAGTTGCAATGATCGATAATATTAAGAGGGGTTAAACTTCCCCCTCGCATATACTATCCATGTAGGCCATTATGACACCTATAAATAACGGGCCTACAGGTACAACATAACACCGAAATAATGCACGCTAATCGATAACATGGCATTTAAAGTCAAAGAGATGTGATATTAATATTGTAAAAATATTATTAAACCTGTTTCGTTTAGAAAAAAAGGGCCTCTCAATACAAAGTTTTATGAATAAAATAAAGTCAAGGTAAATCTTTTATGGCGCTACTTTTATCTGATTTGTGTTCCCACTTAATTAGAGGTCAATCCATAACATGCAATATTCTGCACGCTGGCCATGTTTATAATTCATAAGTCATTCATTAGATCATCTATCCGAGGACATCAAATGCTGTTGCTGAATATCAAAAAATAAAATCAAACTATAAACTTTCTCTTTCACCTAAAGTAGGCTAGCACATAATGTGAAGCCTGGGATGGGAGCCCAGTTTCAAGTAGTGATTTTATTTAATATATTTTTAGTTATTAGTTTGATTTGTGTATGTGTACAAAAACATGTGTTACACTAAGATCTACAGTTTTTACAAACTTTTTTTATATATAAAAGTTTAAGCGCCTGTAAATTAGTTAATTAGATCTGAGACGTTGCCATGACTACCGGGACATCAAAGCCAGCATACCGACCTCCCCTCACCTGGTGGCGCCTTAATTGTTCACGTGCGCAGCAAGAAATCAATCAGGAAGAATCACGTTCAGCTGCGGACAGTCTCCATTTTACACCACAGTTTGAAACTTTTTTATTGGCAAAAAAATAACGTTTTAAAATCCACAATTATGTGAATAAAAGTCAGGACAACATCTCAACACGTGATAACAACACGTGAATAAAGTCATTTACAGAGATGCTTGAAGGTTTGTTTGGGGTGAACTTAATGAGTGTGCGGGTTAATCACTGCGGTTGTCATGGAGATACAGTATGAGGGGACTTTAGCTGACTCTGTCGTCTCTCGGCTTAATGGACTTCACTGACAGCATGTCGGAGGGAGAAAGGCGAACGACGGAGGCTGTGTTCACTCAGCTGCAGGGGAATATATTCATCGACTCAGTAGGTGTTTTTAATGACGGAATTACAGCTAGCCTATATAGCCAAAGTTTAATATGTGTTGAGCTCTAAACGACGCACTAACTGATGGGCTAGGCCTATAGCCTTTATAAAAAGTGATTTCAAGCTGTTCTTGTTTTTTCTTTAATTGTTTTCTCTGTCAGGGTTCCTCTGGGCCTGAAGATATTTTCGACGAGGACTGCTACTCTCCGTCCTCCCTGTCCTCCTCCTCCTCCTCCTCGGTCCCCACGGTGGCCTTTCTGCCGGGCAGGACCCTGTGCACGTCCTGCGGCCTGGAGATAGAGGACCGGTACCTCCTCAAGGTCACACTCACTTTAAACTGCGTGCAAACTACAACTCTAAACGTAAATAATATATGTAAATACATGAACAAAGAGAGAAATGTATTGTAGGATATGGTTTGAAAAAAAAAAAAAGAAGTAGTTTATTCAATTTTTTTTCCCTTTTTCTTTATTTTAAATAGACTATTACAGAAATTTAAAAAAGGACATTGCCGAAAGTTTTGTAACCTGTAAGTCCAATGATGTAAGAGTGTGGCTTATACTCTTCGATTTACATAGCCTAATATAATTCTGTTGTGAGAAACAGTATTATTTAAAATGCCTGAAATGAGACAAAGAAGAAGTAAAAGATTATTTCTTTTCATAAAAATTTCCTTTTAATGGTGTTTGATTTGTGTTTGAATTATCCAGTCTTAATTAACTTTATTAGACCATTGTGTTTCGGCTTGTGGCCTTCATCGAGATCACCCAGAAACACGTTGAAAATATAATTTAAATACAGAAATTGAGATAAATGTAAAAAAGGTTAAAAAATAAATTTAATCGATCATATACCCTACGTCCAAATATATATCAGCCAATGAGGCACAATGTGGGCTAGTTAGACCAATGAGCTTTTTCACCTCTTCAAACCTTTCACTCTCCCTGACAGACTGTAAAGTTGTGCCAGAAAAAAAAGACTCTGTTCTTCAGTGACTTATCCACTGCACCCGACTTTGGAAAAGTCAAATCAAGCATTTCATTTGTTGTAGTGATCGTTATTACTGGTCTAAAAATATGATTTATAAATAGCAGACTGTATGAACATCTTGACGCCTCACTCAAAAAAATCTCTTAAAGTCCATTTAACAGTGGTTCAAGTTCAGTCATGTGTGGGTCACACTTTTAATTTGACATCTGGGCTAAATACACATGGTCATATCTGGTTAGCAGCACTAGAGACTGTGCAGACTCTGGGACAGTTTAATTCAGGTGTACCTAAAAGCAATCAAAGTTTAGAATTATTTAATTTACAGTGAAGATGATTGATTCCTGTTACAGTAAGCATTAATGCAGGTTTTACAAGTAAATACATGTTAGAAGTGTTGATAAATCTTATCATCTGTTCTGCGGTCTTCCTGTTTTTCTTTTTTGAAAAATGTTGAAATTGTAACTGATGAAAAATAATGTTCCACTGTGTTCTAATTACATTTCAGTGTTTGATTAAAAGTAGATGTGAACGGATTCTTTTTCTCTCCAAAGTCAAACTGTCGTCTCTTTTCTCGACCTCAGGTGAACGACTTGTGCTGGCACGTGCGCTGCCTCTCATGCAGTGTGTGTAAAACATCTCTGGGGCGACACGTGAGCTGCTATATCAAGGAGAAACAAGTTTTCTGTAAACTCGACTACTTCAGGTTAGTGAGACATACTTTTATCTTTAAAATCGACATGTTTGAAACAGGAAAACACATCTGATGAGATTACAGTCGTCTTTAATGTTATTTGTGTGTTACCTTTTTTTAAGCTAATTTTTTGGGCATTTTATCCTTAATGGGACATGACGGCTGAAGAGAGGGGAAATGTTGGGAGGAGAGAGGGGGGGAAAGACATGAAGCAAGAGGCCGATTAGAACCTGTGAAGGTGACGAGGACTATAGCCTCTTTACAGGGGGTACCTGACATAACTGCTAGGCTAACTGGGGCCCCTGTGTGTTGCCTATTTTCATATAAAAGTAATTATTTCAAGAGGTCAGTGTTTTAGTAAGGGCAAGAAAATGGTGTAAAAAGTTTCTCTCTCTCTACCTGCTACACACCTGATCTTTGACTGCCTCCTACTTCATCTGCTGCACCTGAGAGTAATTTGCACTCAGAAGTTCATCCCAAGCTTTATTTAAAGTAAACCCACCAAAGTTCAATCAAGAGACAAGTGAATTAAGAAAATTATTTATTAAAATGAATAACATGGAAATGTGACTTTGGTGCTTGGACTCTATGGGGCAGTTGATGTGTTTGGAGAATGACAATTCTGAGTGTCGACAGAATAAATCCCCCAATGGAGTCCAGTCCCTGGTGGTGGTGAAGCTGAGAACTTAATGAGACCAGATGAGTGAAGAATTGATGGATGATGATTCTGAAAAGATGGGCGGTGATGGGGAGTTGGAGGGGTGTACAAAACATCAGCATGAAGGAAGAGGAAGAGGCAGAGAAAGAATCATAATTAAAAGAGGAGCAGAACGATGATAGGCTGAAATGAGGGAGGAACACCATGCGATTGGTTAGATGAGTACCGCTGACGAGACAGCTGATTATCAAATGACAGCGGAAACATGAGTGAGCGTGCGAAAAGTGGTGAATCAGAAAGACCCGATCGTGAAGGCAAATATATAGTCTTCCTGACTGAACTTATGCTAGAGCTTCATTTATCAAAGATACAAAAGGAGCCGGAGAGACCCGGCCAAAAAGAACACAAGAAGGGAAGGTGCCGAGCCAACAAAACCCAGTAATCTTGACATGCACGCGGGAAAAATGTTAAAAATGGGGACAAAAGCTTGTCACCACGTCGCTGCCCAGAGTGTGTGTGCCCGGGTCTCTCTTACCTGGCTCCTCTAAATACCCCTCCTCCACTGAGGTACTTAGAGGAGCCAGGTAGGAGTCAGCAGTCCAGATTCTCTGTCCTGCACTTTGTCCTTAACATCTGGATTAGGAAATCTCTGAATCTAAAGACTCACCAGAAAGCCTCAAGTGTTGGGCATGACTTGGGTCAGAGAATCTCCTTTATAGACCGATAACTTGACTAGATTTCATCAGACCATAATAATCTTAACTGGAACATACCCTGTACTCCTCTTCAAACTCGGCCTCTGTGTCTCACATCTGTCCACAGGAGGTATGGGACGCGCTGTGCCCGCTGTGGGCGTAACATCCATTCCAGTGACTGGGTGCGTCGGGCCAGAGGAAGCACCTTCCACCTGGCCTGCTTCTCCTGCACGTCGTGTAAGCGCCAGCTTTCCACTGGGGAGGAATGTGGGCTTCTAGAGAACAGGGTCTTCTGCAGACCCCACTATGAAATCATGATGGAGAGTATCAAACGGGCGAAGGAAAACGGTGAGTAAAAGCATGGGATTGATGATTGGAAAATGGACGGATAACAAAGGTCAGGTTGAATGTAAGGGGAAAAAAAATCAATATTCAAAAATATTGGGCACACTGAGAAATACAGAATAAATAACAAATAAACATGACACGGTTTCTAATGATCAAAGAAGGAAGTTTAAAAATCCAGGTTCTTTTGTGTCAGTCCATGTTCTTTACATTCTGTTATAAATCATCCATTTCTCCCATTTATTGCCAAACAAACTTTCTCGATGATTGGTCTTTTTTTTCAATAGTACAAATCAGATTTTAGTTTCTAGTTTAGTTTCTTTTTGTGTCGGAGTCAGTCTAGTTATTGCTGTCTTATTTGTTGTCAGCAAGATCTTTTGAAATGTAAATAACTGATGGATATTAAAACAAGTCACACATTGTTGCATCATTTATCACAGAATGTTTTTAATAGTTTTATTCACATTTCCCAGAATGAGAATTTGTAGTGGCGTGCTGTTTCACACATGTCAAGTGATTCTTCTTTAGTAATTTCAATATTAAGTTCAAATCTTTGTGCTGCAGCTCTGTCACAAAGGTAATGGATAAAAGCCAGCAGTAGATCAATCAGACTAACTGTATTCTATTAAAGCTGCAGGTTTACATCCATGCATCTCTGATGTTACCAACGCTCTGGCTCTGTCTGACCTATGACCCCTGTGTTGCGTTTCTTTTCTTACAGAGCAACCAGGAGACGAGGAGGAGGTGGAAGACAAAGAAGAGTCCAGCACCACGCCCAGACCCGCCAAGAGGGCCAGGACCAGCTTCACTGTTGACCAGTTACAGGTACTGCAAAACACGGGCTGTGGACTTCCACTCAGAAGTGAGGCTCAAACCTGTGATATTCAACCCTGTCTGTGAGCTCTTCTGCCCTCTAGTGTCAGTGGGAGGAAGTGCTTTGTATTTAAACAGTGCAGTCTGCTCTTGTGAATTATTATACGGGGATTAAACTTCAAATCTGAGAAACGTAACCCTGTCCCCCTCTGTCATCTCGATATATGTAGGTAATGCAAACTCAGTTTGCTAAAGATAACAACCCAGACGCCCAAACTCTCCAGAAACTGGCAGAGAGGACCGGTCTGAGCCGCAGGGTTATTCAGGTGAGTAAGTGTACCTCTGGGAGAGCGCTCTCCCTAAGCCCTTAGAGAAGAAGAAGTTAACTTCTCTGTAGAAAAAATGACTCGATATGTCCAAAAGTGCTCTAAAGATGTCATTGAAGATATTCAGACGATTGAAAAGTGCCCATGAATTTATCGGAGAGAGGTTTTTTATTCATTATATTGGTTGTATATCAAATACATTCAAGTAATTGGTGCATTTGCAAAAGTGTTCAGACTTGCATGAACAGCTGTATTTATAAAAATCGTAAATGTTTACAAAGAAAATCAATACTGTGAGGACACAGAGTTTTTCTCAGTTCACTGATGCATCTCTCACTCGCGTCGTTTCTAAGCTCCTCCCAGAAAGGAGTTCAAATGGACGCCAGGAACAGAAACAAGAACAAATGATAAATCCCTGGTTCCACAGCGTCAGTCTGATTGATGACGAGCTGCACAGCTGATTCACCTGTCATCTGTTTAGTTTAATATCCATTAAGCTGGATGGATACTTTAGTCACAGGCTGTTTATTGAACCTATCGATGCCTGTAAATGTTTAAACAGCTGATTGTTGTTGTTAAATCAATTAATCTTCCTTAAAAATATTCTCATGTACAGATCAGTGTGAGGTGTGATAACTGAGGCTTTTATTGTACTTGATTTGCACAATAATCCACCACAGAGCTGCATGAGTTTATATTCATTTAATTGTTCAATTAAAAAGTCAATGATGTACAAACTGTCGCTTCATGTGATGCCACAGTAATTAAATTAAACGAGCCTATATAAAGTTGTGTGACAATATGTTTCACTCTTATTGCTAGTTATACTTTTATATTTAATGCAGATCAGTGCTGTGAGAATAAACTGTGAAAGTACGTCCACACCAGTCTCCCCTCCACCGTCTCAGCTCTTACAGAAGCCTCCTCTCCTTGATTCCTTCAGTCAGGAGAGAGGACGCGAGGATATGCAAACTCAAGTCGATATTTTATATTAATGACCCGTTTTCTCTCTCCATCCAGGTGTGGTTTCAGAACTGCAGAGCTCGTCAAAAGAAATATATCAGCCCGCATCCCGCCTCCTCAACCATGATGACATCACTAGCTCCTGGTCAGCTGACACCACCTCGGATGGAAGATCTGCAATACACAACCTTTATTTCTCCAGATACACCGCTGCTCACCACCCTGACTTACATGGATGGTAAGAAATGTTTTCACACATCTTCAGATCCACTGCCAGTTCTCATTACCGTGCTTCAAATATTGACGGGTGAGGGTGAGCACTGATGGTGGACGACTTCATGTTCTGTATGTTAGAATCAACAGATTGAGATCAAGGAGAAGAAGCTCCTTAAAAGCTGCTTAAACATTTAGTTAGTCCATCCAATCCATACCAGACTTTAAAATATAACGGGCTCTACAAACAACACAGGTGAAAAGTTACATCCTGTAACTATGGGTAACGCGGATGGTTCATAAAATAAAATAGAAAGTAAAATAAGTACCCCATACAGTGTGTGCCCCATGAGGACAATAACAAATCAGACAAATATTGTTTTTTGTCCCAGGCTTCATTTTTCATCAGCGGAGGTTGCTGCTTGGTTGTACACTACTTCTCACAATGCATTGTGGGATACAATGAGTGGACTAGATGGGGCATATTATGAACACCAGGACAAAATGGCTTATTCACTATATAGTGAGTGATTTTGGACATCATCATTATTGTAAAACAAAAAGGATATGACTGTCTTAACAGAAAGGAGTTTATAAAAACAAAGAAGTTAGTCGTGGAGTAACTGTTACAGAAAGAACTCTTTTTTTTTTTTTTTTTTTGGAATAAATAATCTTTTTGATGTACATTCATGTTTTTATTTTGTCTCCTCAGTTCAGAATCCAGACCCTCTCCTGCTTCAGCCACTCATCTCTCATTCATTGACCCAGCTGCCCGTCAGCCACGCCTGAGCCCCGCCCACCTCATGAAGACATCCAACATGTTGATTTGCTGACGGGAGGAAAAAGAGCAAATCAAAACTCTCCATTGAAAGAAATCAAAGGATTGAATGACTTGAATTCACTTTATTTCTAAGGGAAATCAAAACAACTTGTGTTTGTTTGATGTTTAAGCAATACAAAGAATGTACTCTTTAAGTTACTGAAATAATTTCCTTCAAACGTGTGTATATGAGATGAACCTGAGTTCTTATCTATGTTGTGTTTATTTTGTCTTTAATTTATTTGGAGAATTTAAAAGGAGAAGGCACTTTGTGGAAAATAATGTAAAAGTGAGTGAAGATGTTGTTTTTAGTTTATTTAAAGTTTATGTTTTTGGGGTAACAGAAATGTCGCTCTGGCTTCCTTACAGACACGATCGGATTACGTTTCTTGTGTTAAGTCAAATCAAAATCCACCACAGATCAGACACCAGCGCCCACCACTCTCCACCGCCAGAGGCCAAGTCTGTCCTTCTTAAAACATGCACACGTCTCATTTCCCAGGATGCCTTTCTGTAGAGTATGTGTTTAGGATGGATTAAAAGAAATGTATAAATGAGTTCCTTTTCTGGGAGTGTTGGATGACACTTAGAGCCATGCGTGAACTGCACACTGGGAATAAATGGTCTGTCACATTAGATGATTGAAATACTGGAGATTAAAGTTCATGGCTTCAGCACGATGCATCGCTTCCTGGAGTATTGTTCCTCAAACATGGAGTGAGTTATGAGCGTATGAACAACAAAGACTTCTTTTACTCAAGTGTGGACATTGAGTGTTTAGTGGGACGTTTCTTAAATGCTCATGAAACACTGTTTTCTTGCACAGCTTGCAAACAAAAGTGTTTGTTTACATCTTGGGTGAGAGTTTTCCACTGAATTAGAAAGTAAAATCAAGTTTCAGGATTATCTGATTGGCATTACATCTATACCAATATAACTCGGATAAAGTGGAATAAAATGACATTTCTTGGGACCAAGGTGCTAAGGAGAGAACAAATGAATAAGATGCCAAAGACACAGTTAAAAAAATAAAATAAATTAAGAGACAAATGCTTTAAGAGAACTGCAAGAATTACAACGCGACATAAAACATGTTAAATATTGTGTTTAAATCATCTGAAAGGCTTATGTTTATGGCCTGGTGGAAGGAGCTGTTACACGTTCTGGACGTCCTGGATTCATGGAGCGATATCTCTTACCAGTCAGAGATCAAACCGTCCATTCACAGGGAGGAAAGAGTCTCTCACAACGTAGAGGGTTTCTCTTTCCGCATCTGTCCCGGTGTAGTCCATGATTGGAGGGGAGAGAGACCCCAATGATCTTCTGAGCCATCCTCACTAAAGTGGAGTTTTAAATTGGTTATGAAACAGAAATAATGACTGATGCCTCTCTATGATTAAAGACCATCAGCATGAAGATTCACTGTAATGTAACGTTATAGCGCTAGAAGCGCTATAGTGAAGTGCGAATTTGCACTGTATGATCCTCCTCAGCCACCGTACCTGATAGAGTGCATTGTTGTTACGTGCAGTGTGTGAGGGCAGAATAAAGCTACACAGTGACAAGTTAACAAGGCCTGATTCTTAAGCCACAGTTCTTTACATGGTGTCAGAAGTCTGTCAAGCACAGCATAAAAAGTGATGTTATGGCGATTCCACATTTTGAACACTCGAAGATTGACTGGGATGCAGCAGACTTAAACCAGGAGTTTGATAGATTTAGAAGTCACGTTGTGTTCGTTTTTGACGGACCGCTGTCAGAGCTGCGAAGCGAAAAGCTGGATGGCTGGGCACGTGGATAGCAGAACAAGGCAGAGAGGTCTACAAAACGCTTGATTGGGCAGATGGCGAGAAAGAAGACCCTATGAAAGTACTGGATACATTTGCCGGCTACATCAGGCCAAGGAAAAATAAAATAATAGCTCGTCATCGCTTCAAGCAGAGGAAGCAAGGGGCAAGTGAGACTTTGGACCACTTTGTCAAAGATCTAAAACTACTGTTGATGGACTGAGAGTACGCTGACACTGACGACATGCTTGTGGATGCCATTATAGCAGGTGTCCGAAAAAAAAGTGCAAGAAAGGCTGCTAGACAGAGGGGAAGACCTGACGTTAGCTAAAGCCTTAGAGATACCACAACAATATGAGATGTCTCAGAAACAAATGAAAATAGTCAGAGATGATGCTGCCTGTCATCAAGTGTCTCAGCTATCAGCTAAACCCAAGAAATTCAGCCAACACCAAAAGACATTTCCAGACCGTTCAAAACTAACTCAGCAGAAATTTACGGCCAACTGTACAAGCAAGCAGACCACAAGTGGAATAACGACAAGTGTCCGGCTAAAGGCTCAACATGCTCCTACTGTTACAAGCCAAATCATTGGATGGCTGTGTGCCGTAAATGCACATTGAACACGTTATGCTTGGAGCCTTCTGATGATGAACAAACGGATGAAGAAATACTGAACATCAACATGAACAGAGTTGTGGCTCCTGTAAGCTCATTGACACAGGATGATTGGTCAGCATGTGTCATTATAAAGTCACAGGAGATCCAATTCACAATAGATACAGGTGCAAAATGTAACACGCTAACACTGGACAGTTATCAGCAACTGATGCACACTGGTGAACTGAGAAGCTCCAAAATACTGTTGCGCTCATATTCCAACCACAAGATCAAACCTGTTGGTGTAGCAGATTTGACAGTCCAGTATAAGAACCGAGTCACTACTGCCGAGTTTGAAGTAGTCAACATAGTACAAGAGAGTGTACTCAGTGGAAAAACAGCAGAAGCATTAGGTCTGATTGTCAGACTAGATTCATTGCAAAAGATGGCTGTAAAAAAACAAAAAAATACAGACACTGACAACACTCCTCAAGAGAGTGTTCCGGAAGGTCTATCTGATTTTCCAGAACTGACACGTAACCACAGGGACTTTGCCAGGTAGATACACCATTAAAATAGAGGAAAATGCAAAAGGCGTTGTGCATCCAGTGCGCAGGCAACCTGCTGCACTAAAAGAAAAGATTGTGCAGAAACTCCTTGAAATGGAAAAAGATGGCCACATAGCCAAAGTTGAACAGCCCACAGAATGGGTCAGCTCCATGGTGGCAGTCTCGCGTGGAGGTAAAATAAGGATTTGCATAGATCCCAGTGATCTTAATAAAGTCATCAAGAGAGAGAACACTACCCCATGCACATGATCGAAGAGGTTGTGTCCTCCATGCCTGGTGCCGAGGTGTTTTCTGTTTTAGACGCAAAGTCAGGATTTCTCCAAATAGAACTGGATGAAGAATCGTCATTTCTCACCACATTCAACACACCTATTGGTAGATACAGATGGCTCAGACTACCATTTGGAATAAAGTGTGCGCCAGAGATTTTCCAGCGCATCATGGATGGCATGCTGGATGGTGTAATAGGTGCTGTGGCTATTATGGATGACATCCTGATTGCAGCGCCTGACATGAAAACACATGATGAAATCCTGCATAGTCATTGAGAAAGCCACAAGCTACAACCTGAGACTCAACTTCAAGAAGTGTCACATTCGACAAAGCCAGGTGCCATATGTGGGGCACTTGCTAACAGCAGACGGTCTAAAGCCAGACCCAGCAAAAGTGGAAGCAGTCCAGGCCATGGCTGCACCGACAGACAAGGAGGGAGTGCGACGCTTTCTGGGCTTTGTCACATATCTGTCCAAGTTCATTCCTAACCTCAGTGAGGAAGACGCACCCCTTCGCCAGCTTCTCAAAAGCAATGTGGAGTTTTCATGGCAGCCAGCACAGAAAAAAGCATTTGACAGACTCAAAGACTTGTGTTCACAACCACCTGTACTAAAGTACAATGATCCAGCAGAGACTTTAGAAATATTTTGTGATGCAAGCAGCAGCGGATTGGGAGCTGTGCTCCTACAGGACAACCGTCCAGTTGCCTTTTCCTCCAGGTCCCTGACTGATGCTGAAACACGCTATGCACAAATAGAGAAGCGCGTGCATAAAGTTTCATCATTACATCTTTGGAAAGCAGGTTACAGTCTATAATGATCACAAGCCGCTTGAGGACATCTACAAGAAGCCACTGCTTTCAACTCCCATGCGCATACAGAGAATGCGCCTACGCATGCAGTGGTATGACATAACTGTCAAGTACAGAAGAGGGAAAGACATGGAGCTGCCTGACACACTGTCGAGAGCACAGCTGACCTGCAACACACCAGAGCTGCATGGATTAGAGTGTGTGTCGATGCACAACCATATAGCAGTAAGTAAGGATAAGTATTCAGAGCTGCAAGAATGCACAAAAAAAGAACTCAGCCTGCTGCAACACATAATCCAGCAGGGATGGCCAGAGCACAGAAGAGATGTTCCTGTTGCTATCCAGCCATACTGGGATTCCCGGAACCAGTTAACAGAAAGTGACGGAGTAGTGTATAAAGGGCTGCGCGTGGTAGTGCCTCCCACCTTGCGAAACCACATGCTCGTTCTCATACACCAGTCCCATCTTGGGATTGTGAAAAGCAAGCAGAGGGCACGGGAAGTGCTTTACTGGCCAGGTATGAGTGCTGAGATTGAAGACATGGTGAGGAACTGCGGTAAGTGTGCAGAGTTCCAAAACAGACTGCCAAGGCTGCCCCTCAAACCAACAGCCACTCCTGAGCTCCCCTTTGAGCAGGTCGCCTCAGATATTTTTGAGTGGGAGGGAAAACACTATGTAGCGTTAGTGGACTACTATTCAAAGTTCATTGAAGTAGATGAGCTTAAAGACCAGCGTTGTCGCACTGTTATTGAAGCGCTAAAAATTCAGTTCAGCAGACATGGAATCCCCACCGTCCTACGTACTGTCAACGGCCCACAGTATGCTGCAGAAGAGTTCAGAGACTTATGCGAAAGCTATGGCATTTCTCAACGCGCATCATCACCTCACACTCCTCATTTCAACGGTGAGGCAGAGCGAGCAGTACAAACAATCAAAAGACTGTGGCACAAAGCTTCGGATAAATATCTTGCACTGCTTGACTACAGAACCACCCCACTCGAGTCTGTGGGTCTGTCCCCTGCACAGCTGTTAATGGGCAGGAGACCCAGAAACAAACTACCCTCAGCTCAGCAACTGCTTATGCCAAGAGTGTAGTGAAGTGCGAATTTGCACTGTATGATCCTCCTCAGCCACCGTACCTGATAGAGTGCATTGTTGTAACGTGCAGTGTGTGAGGGCAGAATAAAGCTACACAGTGACAAGTTAACACAGCCTGATTCTTAAGCCACAGTTGTTTACATTCACCTTGTTGGTTTTTATAAATGCTCTCGTGGGGTAGGTGTCACACGAGGTGATTTTTTTTATTTCGACTGTAAATAAATCTACGGTCTATTCTATGAAAACGTATGATTGAATATAGGAAAGTTAAAATGAGGGAAGGTTTCTTCAGACTTTAACTTAATAATTTCAGTCATTTTCATCCTGTATGCTGGATAAATAACTTCAACATCACTTTACAAAAAGTCCCTTTAAAAAAAACAACTTGATTTAACAATGCACAATTTACACTTTATGTCAAACAAACAATAATACAACAATAAAGAAGAGCTGTTCGACAAATCAAAATAGAAATGTGTCACATGCATGAAGGAGGAAATAAAATAGAAATGATAAAATAAATATAAAACAAAAATAAAGAAAATAAATGTATTAAATATATATCTAAAGTTGTACAAATATATATAATATCTCTAATAATGTGTTAGAATCTATACAAAATAAAAACGTATAATTAATTGAACTTCAACGTGTTCACCGAATATAGTTTTTTTAGTTTTCTAAAACATTTTATCTTTCCATTCTCTATCAGAGCCCGGGAGTTATGAAGTGACTTAAATACAACCCTGAAAAGAGGAAAGGACGGTTGGGAGCCTAAACACTCTTCCTTGTGAATTACATTTTTCCCGAATAATTAAAATAAACTACATAACTTAGACTTTGTTGATTTTGTTGTCATGATAGCAGATTATATTTTTAAGGGAAAAAACTGTGTGAATGTTAGCCGACGTAAAAATATAAGAATTCAAAGCCGACCAAAATTGCAAAGTTACAGTATATTACATTGAAAACAAAAAGTCCCTTTCTCTTTTATTCATTTGTATTATTGGGATAAAGTGAAAGCACTAAAACAGAATACCACAAAGGACAGACAAAGACAAACAAACCATCAAGACAAGAAACTAAACAGACTTTATACAACTATAAACACAGGGTATAACAACAGAACTAAAGGGACATATTTAAGCTTTCACAGATGTCCAGTGTTTCTCTGCTTTCCTGTCTTTCAGTCCATGTTATCAATATATGTTTTATGAAATTACTGTTTTAAACCTTTAACTTTATGAAATTACTGGCTTAAAATTATGGTTTATTATTAAACTAAATGATGTTAAATTGTTTTAAATTGACATGTTGACAGTGATGTTGTCGAGGACTCCAGGCGCTCTTCTCGTTTCTTGCTGTGCTTCAATGTTGTCTTTTCCACACTGTGAACGAATAAAGTAATATTATAATCTATGTAGTGATTCATTTATATTTTGCATTGCTGTATTTGAGCTCATTTTTGATCACATTTACATTTGTGGATGAAATATTTGCCATAAAAAATGAATAGTTTTAAGATTAACATTTAATAGTCCGTTCCACTCTTATTGTTGAAAATAATTATATATTTTTCCTTAAACTTAAAAGTTAAGCCAGTTTGTGCTTTAAAGAAAATACTCTACCTTTAACCAAAATGTGCAAACAGTTAGACATATAAAATAAGTAAACAGATACTTTTAAGATAATTTATTTACAGAAAACACAACTTCACAACATCTCCGCAATCTTACAATTACCCGATTCACTGGATAAATGAAATGCATGATTTTAAAAGCAACTTCTTTAATTTTATTGGTGACACGAGAAGTCCATTTTATCGTTGTCTTGTCGTGCTCAAGAATGACGTAATATAATACTTTTATTTTGAAAAGACTAACGGAAGTTGCGCTTGGCATTTGGCATGCGCATAACATTCCGAGTGAAGAAAACCAGCAGCGTTCATCCTGAAGGTATTAAAATTGTAAACATTAGCAACCCGGGGGACTTCTGCGTCGCTGGGATGGAAAATTAAGGTAAAAACATAGCTTTTCTGCTTAGGACTGTATTTATTTTCGTCAAAAGTATTTGTATTTTATCCTGTCGGGTTAGTTGAATGTTTATATTTGGTGTTTTTCTCCTGTGGATTCATAGCACCGGGGCTAGCACATAGCGTCCCCACACATCACAACATGTTAGCTCTCTTAGATACTACATTTCCCTGCGTAAGTGCATCATTTTCCTTAAAGTACACCTGTCTCCTGTTAAAACTAATACTTCTTTGTCCTATGAATATACTTTAGTCTAACTGGGACGTAACTCTTACCATAACATCAGTAATTGCGACAAGCTAACAGGCTAGCCTCCTTCTAGCTACTGAAACTGGACATAACAAACATTTCACCTTTTATTAATTTAGTTTAACATCAGCGAAGAATACAGGCTGATGTATATGAATCACTGGGTTAACGTTATTTAAAGTGATAGTGTGATAATACTCTGACACACTCATGCACTTTAACTTATGTCAATACTGTCCTACGACTCTGTTTTTGCACATTTAAATTTAATCTTTCATATTTAATCTTCATATTTAAGACTAGTAATGCTTAGTTAAATCCTGGTTGTATATATTCACATTCTTACTTTTGATATTTTTAGTACTTATTTACTTTGTATTTAATATTATATTGTGTTTTTTACTCATATTGTGTGTTTGGACAACCTGCTGCTGTAACGCCACAATTTCCCAGTTTGGGATCAATCAAGTAATTCTATTCTACTCTATTCTACAAAGCTAATGTCTGGCTGATTGCGTGTCCTCACACTAATTAGTAATCCTGATCTGCGATAAGGTGACGACTTTAAGTGTTATCTGAAGTGTCACTGCTGCTTACCAACACTACAAACTATTTAAGTGATTAATGTGCAATAATAATGTAAACAACGGTTTAAGCACCATAAGTCTTTTATAAGAAATTATTTCATTCTCTGAACATCGTTAAATTCAACAACCACAGACACAGATGTGTATTTCCTGAGTGTTTTACATTAAAGGGAATCACAGCTCTACACTTTCACTGTAATCATATCAATGCTACTTTTGGGGAGCTTGTGGGATTTCATCAATCATTCAATCAATCTTTATTTGTATAGCTCTTTGTCTAGCGTTTATAACAAATGTTACCTCAAGACTCTTTACAAAAAGAGCAGGTAAAATACATTACTCTGTATTGTATTATCTACAATGACCCAACATTAATCCATCATGAGCACTAAGCTAGATAGGACAATTACTATCTAGAGGGACTGACTACGTCTCGGACTAGCTGGAGGGAGATGCATGGACAAGGAGGAGAGAGATAAACAGAACAACAACAACAACAGTGAATAAGATGTCGGTATCCAGTGTTGATGTAATTTATGTATAATCAGACATTGACTTGAAAGTGCAGATCCACGGCAACAATCAAGAATGATTGTTAGGCACTTGCAACTTTCACAGTCTTGCTTTGAAGACATTGAGACTGAACTGCAAGGAGTGCAAGACAACGGACGCCGGATAGCCTAGCGGTTATGTCACGCGCCAATTTACAGAGGCTATAGTCCTTGTCTGAAAGTCTGTGGGTTCGAATCCGACCTTGGCCCTTTGCTGCATGTCGTCCCTTGTTCTCTTCTCCAAACACTTCATGTCTCTCTTTAGCTGTCCTATCATAAAAAACTAAACTTCACACAAGATGGAACAGCTCCTTCTATATGATAAAAAGAAGAAAACATGACGGCTACTGGGCGGACTGAGTGGCTTATTTAGAGTCATTTTGTTCAGATTCAGCCATAACAGTCTCTCTCTTGATAACTCTCTGGGGTTTCTCCATAATGAAGACTGTCTCTTGAGCATGAACTTTGCCGTGGCGAAGCACACCTCTTCCAAGCGTGCCAGGGCCAAGGAAGTGTAGCGTGCTTGAGCCCGGATCAGAGCAAGCACGGTACAGATGGCCTAGTGTGAGTGTGCCCTAAATTGCCTGTAGGTGTGAGTGTGGTTGGTTGTCTGTTTCTGTATGTCAGCGCTGTGATTGACAGGCGACCAATCCAGGGTGTAACCCCGCCTTTCCCTCAATGACAGCTGAGATCGGGCTCCAGTCCCCCCGTGCCCCCGGTAAAAAGCGGCATAGTTAATGGATTGATCAAATGGTATCAGTGAAGTGTATTCACCTATTGTAATTGTTGTTGTTTTTATTGTGGTGCTTTGTATTTGAGTGGTTATGCAACAGAAATCTGCTACAACAACCATTGCGTCGTAAAGCAGCACCTGTTTGACAACAACTTTTTATCATGACCTTTTGCAAAGGCAGGGTTCATTGTAAGGCGATCATAAGAATGTTACAGGTGTGTCACTCTTATAAGCTGCTCATTCAGTGGAGACAAACACAAATCTGAGCACAGTCTGAAGAGAGACTTCAGATCACATTTGAACGATAGTGGAACAGATAGATAGATAGGAACTTTATTAATCCCTTGGGAAGGTTCCTTCGGGAAATTCAGATTCCAGCAGCACACAGATATAAAAAACACACAAGTTATATACAAAGAGCCAACGGTGCTTCTCTCGAATAAACAAGAGAAAAAGCACTTGGTTTCTTTTCAAAGTCAGTCATATCCATTATATATATTAAAAACACCTTACTCCTGCATGAAGGTAGCAGAAATAGCAAAAAAGAAGGTTTAAACAACTTGGTGCTACGGAGCAACTGGAGGTGCTGCCGCCGTCACTCACAGCGCTCACGCCTAATGAGGGGCCTGACTGGAGGATGAAGCCTTCTAGTCAGCGCTGTGAACACAGAATGTGAAGAAAGGTTCAAGAGAAATATCCCTGTGAGGACAGTGATGTATACAATTTAGTTTTCTGTTGTGTGAGGAAATAAATGTCCAACAGGAAGAGACTCAGCCGGTGTGAACACGGCTCTAAAAGAATTCAAAGTGAGTCTGATTTCTCTTTTGTCGTCTTCCTAGGTTGACCTGAAGGTGTTGGAACAAACATTGATCTTCAGTGCATGGACGCAAAGCCAATGCGCAGGTACGTTAAGTTATCAACCTATAGAGGACTTCGTTTATGTACATTTTGAAAATGTAGTGTGTTTAGGTCTTTTGTACACAAACTGCATCACTGAAAACTCACCTTTTGTAAACCTCCTTCCACGATGAAGATTTTCAGGTGTGTATGTGTAGAAGGGGAAACAAAGCTTTGGGCTTGTAAGGTTACACTGAGCGTCGATTTGCACTTGAAAGGCTGAGTCCTGTAGTATCCATCATAGAAATAAAAACAGCCTCGACTGTAAATCCCCATTTTTTTGGAGCCGAACAAAACCAGTTTGCAAAGCAGGAGTTAAAAGTTTAAACTCTCAGATCCAAACTCGGATTACCCCGATGATGTAATCAGGATTATATATTTCACGTTATAGAAAGCTCATTATCCGGCACTAGTCTCAGGCTGAACAGTGAGGAGTAAACTTCATGTGTGAAACAGGTGGAGTTCCTTTAAAGATCACGACCACCTGTAGGCGGACACTTACTCTGTGTGGGTGAGTACGTTGCCTTACAAAGGGGGTTGAAGAGATTTTAGTCACTGAATTATTCTAAAACTTTTAACACACAACTTTAGCTAGATTATGTGTTTAAAAAAAAACAACACATTTATCAAACGGCAGTATTTTGTGTTGGTTTGGGTTTGTTGGTAACAGTTTGTTATGTTTGTGTAAAGAAACTGCATATTTTATTTGTCTCACTTGGTGAGGATACATGTTGTGTTAAATTTGTCCAGAAGGCAGAGAATTTGTTTAGTACTGAAAACATAATCTGAATAGACCCCATGTCCACAACACGATGTACGCTGAGTGAAGCGAGGGGTGTAGATAAGTTCGATCCCCAGCTCCTGAAGCTACTTGTCCAATGTGTCGTTGGGCAAGACATCTAACCCCAAGTTGCTCCTGCTGCTTCCTTGTTGGTGGTGTATGAATTTGTATGAATGGGATTAGTTACTTCTGATGGTCTCTTTACTCAGCAGCCTCTACCATCAGTGTGTGAATGTGTAGGTGTGACCTGAGGTGTAAAAGCACTTTGACTAATCAGAAGACTAGAAAAGAAATATACAAGCTCAAGTCCATTGACCAGCTAAAAATGTTTTTGGCTCATTAGATACCAACAGACTAAGACCAAAACTCAGGTGTATGTACAGCAATGGTGAGGGCGCTTTTCAATTCACAGCTACACTGTATTCTCTAACGCTGTCAAAATGTTTGATTCTTAGATACTTTTTCGATAAAGCATTTTTAAAAATTATACAATCTATATTACTTTAAACATCGATAGCATCAAAAAAGCAACAAAGCTTAAAAAGAAGACATATTATAAGAAAGCTGCGTTGGAAGAAGACCAAGATAAACTTCATAAAATCCCCAAGGGAAAAATATATTTTTATTTCACTCAGTTATTTGACACGCAACACACACACACGTAGGCCAGGAATACACAAACACAAACCTATGGACATGCACTACTGGAGAGATGTCAGAGGGAAGGGCTGTGCGCCTGTGGGCCTTACTCGAGAGCACCATAGCAGTATTCAGGAAGTTGCACCTCTCTAGCGACGAGGCCTATTTCCATACTTTGGTCCGTAGAGGGACTTGAACCAGCAACCCAAGTCCCTACAGCCCGAGCTACTGCCGCCAGAACAGAAGAATGAATGGAGGAATTAATCCATCAAAAGATTGCAGTTGTACTCCTGCACATGTGTTTGTGCCATTGAGACAGTGTGCAGGAGTTTGAAAACAAGAAATGACCCAGTATTTGGTTCCTAGGACTTCTATTTTTGGTGCTGTGGAATTAAAGTGTTTATCAATTCAATTTTTACTGTCATCTTATCAAAGTTAGAATAATATTTGGTAAAACCTACCGTTGTATTTAAAATAAACTGACAAGTCTACGATAGCTAAAAATGTAAATGAACATGCACTACCTGGACTCAAAAAGATTTTGAGGGGCATTTTGGAGGGTTACTCATCAATATCATATCAGTAAAAAACACACTCTCTTTTTAAACAAATGCCTTCATCTTCATGTGACTCTAATTTAAACCTTCAATACAATCTCAAAGGTGCCTCGATTACCTGTTGGTTGGTGCACGCACCCCCGTGTGGCGGTGCAGGTTCTGGTCCGGCCTGTGGCTTCCTGTCCTGCATGTCTACGTGCACTGAGATCATAGCGGTCTTATGCACCGTGCACCGGTCACATAGGGGGGTGGAGTAGCAGGAGAATCACTCCCATGATTCCTTGCCACCTTATTGTTTTGATTGAGAGCCCCCTGGTGGTGAAATTTACATACTGTGCGTCTTAAAGCCTCGATTAATAATGCTTCTTATTATAAAACTTACATCATCATGTTAACTCCCCTGGTTACAAAAACAACAACATTTGGATTAAGACAAGTATAAAGGACATAATCACTCACTTTATCACTGCTCATCTGCTTGACGTTTAGGGCCACCAGCGCACGCCAAGACGCCACTGGAATGGACATCACCAGCCGCTGCACTCTGGGGGACCCCAACAAGCTTCCTGAAGGGGTCCCCCAGCCTGCACGCATGCCCTACGTCTCGGACAAACACCCCCGGCAGACCCTGGAGGTGATCAACCTGCTGAGAAAACACCGTGAGCTCTGTGACGTGGTGCTGGTGGTCGGCGCCAAGAAGATTTACGCCCATCGCGTGATCCTCTCTGCGTGCAGCCCGTACTTCAGGTACAAAGACGCTGAGCATTGTTAGCATCTGAACTGTGACGGGGAGATGTTTTATATTAAAGTACTTTCAGTGAAACGATATCTCTCCATGTTCATCTTCAGAGCGATGTTCACCGGAGAGCTGGCAGAGAGCCGGCAGACTGAAGTGGTTATCCGTGACATCGATGAGAGAGCCATGGAGCTGCTCATCGACTTTGCCTACACCTCACAGGTAAGAGCAGCAGCACATATCTAGGTTTCACAATAATCACAGCACCACAGGAACTTGTAGCAGTGAAGTTTGGCTGCAATTCTTTTTCTGCTTGTTTTCCTGTTTAGTTTTATTTTTTAACCTTAAAGCTTCAGAGAAATTCAAGCCAACCTTGAATTAAAGGCAGGGTTGGTAAAGTTCTCCAGATCCACTTTTTAAGATTTTGGTGTAAATTGTCTTTAGGTCCTGACAGAAATTAATAACTCATGTTCTCTGAAAAAGGAACAAAGAAAATCCATCATCTGTATCAGTTTGTAAGTCTGTAAAAACTTTGACCAATGTCTGCCATGAGATACCAATCTGATGAACCAATCACACGCCTCCCTGTCTCCCTGATAGTTCTCTACACCATGCATGCACGAGCCCACACTCAAAGCATGAGCTGAGGTCCTCTTCTGGACCAATGGGGCTTGTGCATGTAAGTGAGGGGGCGTGGCTTTAGAGGGAGCACAGAGGGGAGGGGGGGTGCAGACGGAGCACTGAGGGAATGCTACTTTCAAAATCATGCTAGTTTTCGAAAATTACCATCCCTGCCTTTAAACCTCCTCTCAAGTGTAATTTATAATGTTAAAACTGAACCACAGTTTAAATCAGAGTTTAAAGGTTTAATTTCTTGTTACATTTTTTTGGTCAGTTTTCAAGTTTGTTGTGCTCAAGTTTGTTTTAAACTGAATCATAAGTTCATCTGTTTTTTTTCAAATCTAATCCAGCAACAAAGTAAAGAAAGGTCTGTATAATAAAAACAATGTTGTGCAGCTGTTTGTCTGACCAGAGCAGCTAAACCTGAATGTGTGTGTGAGAGGAGACATGCAGAGACTGAGCCGCAGCGGGGTCATGGCTTGAATTGGAGCCGCTGCAAAAATAACAGTTCTTGCTCGAGTGCTCCCGGTCTCTAGCTTTATGGCTTTTGACTACAAATGATGAGCCTCTGATTTTTCCAGGTGACTGTAGAGGAGGGAAACGTCCAGACTCTGCTCCCTGCCGCCTGCCTCCTGCAGCTGGCTGAGATCCAGGAGGCCTGCTGCGAGTTCCTCAAGAGACAGCTGGATCCATCCAACTGTCTGGGCATCAGGGCCTTCGCAGACACGCACTCCTGCCGTGAGCTGCTCCGCATTGCAGACAAGTTCACCCAGCACAATTTTCAAGAGGTAACGGCACGGATCCAAAACAACAAGTTACATTTATGTACATGGAGGGAGCTCTGAAATCTCAAGTTTAGATTACTGCAGGATGACTATACAATAGATTAATTGGGGGGGGGGGGGGGGGGGGGTCTCCTGAGGCAAGATGTAAAAAGAATGCGGCTATACGATGCTATAATGAGAATATTTGTGTTTTATATGAATTCTATGTGTAGTTAAACAGAACAACACTATCAAATGTCTGGAGAAGAGCGTACTGGAGAGCAGAAAACATAATGCAGCCGTTTAATTACGTGCACAGAGATCGTAACGGTCGCATGCACATA
This sequence comes from Labrus bergylta, assembly GCF_963930695.1. NCBI lineage: Eukaryota > Metazoa > Chordata > Actinopteri > Labriformes > Labridae > Labrus > Labrus bergylta. The sequence continues at coordinate 31,729,632 of NC_089198.1, read as the reverse complement.
GTTTGTAGTGTGTAGCAGTCACAGGATATAAACAGCACCATCCCTTCTAACTGGCTGGAGGTCAACTCTCTTGATAGTGTCCTGCTGCGTTCTCACATCAGCTCACTCTGACTTAATGCAGAAGAAGTACTCAAGGTCTGGATGGAGAAACTCCGGGTGAAGTCCGAGTGAAAAATGTTGCTGTTTGCGTTCATGTATACAGCTCCTCCGGGTAATATCAGGAGTTTGTCAGGAGATTTCTGCAAGTGTGAAAGCGGTATAAGACAGTTGTTGGTGTCTGGTTCACAGGGGTTTGTAAACACGGGAAAAGCCCAGGCGGTTTGTTGACAAATGAATACGAAGATGAGGCGGGAAATACATGTTAGGAAACAGGAAAACTCTCTCATCATCACATTCTGTATGAGAGCGAGAACAAGGCAGCTTTCTATGAAAATAACTAAAGACTATTCAAGTTTGGATTATTACTATAAAAAATAAAAACAGCTGCAGCAAAGAACGCAAGAAGAGCTGAGAAAAATGTCTGACAGTGAATTCACAATGAATGTAGGCTACGATCAAATTCACACAACTCAGAGAACAACAGATCTGATTATAATAACCTACGTTTCTCACCTTAAATAAATGACCTTATGTGGCATGTCTGAATGTTTAAGATGTCTTATTTCAGCTGCAGCTCTGATGCTATACTTATAAAGTTAATATGACAACGTAATTGAAGCAGTAAGTAAACTTAAAGGTATCTTATCAAAGGAGAAGGCTTTAGAGCTTTGTTGAGTCTCTGTTGTAGGATGATTACTGTAAAGCATTAATAATATATTTAATAATCAAACATTTTAAATGAATAATAATAACGGGTACACGGCATGTTCCTCGGTCTTTCTCCCTCCTCCTCTCACGATCAGTTCACAGAGCTCAGAGATCTGATTGGTTAACAGAGTTTCATTAAAGTTGATTTTCTTATTTTGGGCATTATCCTGAACAGAACTGCTGCCGAGCACGCTCTATGCATCAGTTACCATGGTGATCTACCAAAGTAAGAAGTTAGGGGGGTGGATCACCCTGTAAAGGATGCAGGAGGTTGTAGATCAGGTCTGCAGGCGACCCTCTTTGCTGTTGGTCTTTTGCGTCTGCAGATAAGTTCAGGACCATGACTGGTGAAAAGTAGAATGAAAAAAATCTGTGAACATTTTTTTTGACTGAGCATGAAGTCTTGCAGTGTGAATGCAGCCACAGTGATTTGGTGTCACTCGAGCCTCTGGGATGGCAGCAGGAGAAACACAAGTGTTACTACTGAATATTGACAATGTCTTTCACAGTCAGTCTTACCTGTATGTCATCCTGCTTTATATACGCGTGTTTCAAACTAAACAGAATTCTCTTGATATTCATTATAATCTAAACCAATCCTCTCGTTCCTCTCATATGTAAAGAGTCGTGTTGTGTACTTGACAAAGTGTAGGATGTGTTAGCAGATGCTGTGTGAACGGAGGAGAGAAAGACGGTTCTCTATGCAGCAGAACGTCTGACTGACCGCTCTGCTCTTCTGTCTCAGGTCATGGAAAGTGAAGAGTTTATGCTGCTGCCTGCCAACCAGTTGATTGACATCATTTCCAGCGACGAGCTCAACGTGCGGAGCGAGGAGCAGGTTTTCAACGCCGTGATGGCATGGGTCAAATACAGCATCCAGGAACGGCGACCGCAGCTGCCCCAGGTTTGTGACTGAAGAAAAACACTGGTTCTGCTGTTGTCTGGATGGTTATCGACGTAAACACAGTCATTAGACTTCAGTTGTAGCAGAGGAATGCTTTAGGACTGATGTGAATTTCCTGTGCTCTTTAGGTCCTGCAGCATGTCCGCCTGCCGCTACTCAGCCCGAAGTTCCTGGTGGGCACCGTCGGGTCGGATCCGCTCATTAAGAGTGACGAGGAGTGCAGGTGTGTTGGAATGTTCTCTGTGGGGAAATGCTTGTCTTTATTCAGTTGTTTTCAATAAGTAGCAGAAAGCGGTCGCCTTGATGAAAAGCTCAGGGCCCAGCGTCTTTTTTTTTTTTTACAAGCGCTCTGTCGTTTTTGAGTTGAAAGTTGACAATCTTTCAGTAGTCTTTCAGGTGCAGTTGACGCTAGGTGGACACGAGGCCTAAGGTTGTCTAACTGTTGATACTGTTCATTACCCCTTGCTGCAAAACGATTTTGTACCGACGTTATATAAGAAAAAAAAAATACAGTCGTGTTTTAGAGAGAGAGCAGCAATGTTCAACGCAAATCTGTGATCTAAAGGGATCAGATGTCCCTGCAGACTGAGTTCCTGCCATTATGTCCTTATGTCATCCCATTAAGGTGCACACATTACGTTACTGTCTGTTGAACACAAATACAGACCAGAGGAGAAAGACAGCGATGTCAGCAGGACTGTTAACCGTGAGCTTCACATCACTTTACAAACCCAGACGTCCATAAATCATCCCGAACGTGAACAAAACATTCAAAGAGTCACTGCAGACTCTTCTTCTTTTTGATATTATACAGAGGAAATGTTTCTATTGTGGGTGTACATTATTTTTAGGCCAATCATATTAATTTAGCCTTTCCTTGCTTTTATCAGTCTGTGTTATTTTTGGTGACCCTTACAACCTGCAAATCAGAAAAATCAGGTTGGGTGTCCAGGAGGTCTGTTCCTGTTGCCATGGTAATGAAACGGGTGTCGATGTTGTTTGATTTTCACTTGCAACGTATCCAAGTTCAAAATGTTCACATCGTGACGACTTCAATATAAAGAGGAGCGCTATGTCCTGTTTTTAAAGTGAGGATGATGATGATTTAACTTCACATATTTTCTGTTTTAGAGACCTGGTGGATGAAGCAAAGAATTACCTGCTGCTGCCACAGGAGAGGCCGTTGATGCAGGGACCCAGAACTCGGCCAAGGAAACCCATCCGCTGTGGAGAAGTTCTGTTCGCCGGTCAGTACCTCTTGATGTTAAAAGAAACCAGAGGAGTGTGCTTTCTGACAAATCTGGATTCAAGAAGCCACCAGCCGAAACGCTCCCGGTCTAATTTGTAAATAAATGTAATCTTCATACTGCAAGTGTTGCTGGAGCTTTGTGACCTCTTGGTAGTTTGTGAAGTTGTGCCAGGAAATCCCACTGTGCTTCTTCAGTGCTCTGCTATTCTGAGACGCACTCGCCATGGAAGAGCAACAAATCAGCGTTCAGAAGAATGCAGAAACCTCTTCCAGCATGATTGGGGAAAAAGCTTTTCATTCTGAATGAAACCTCTCTCTGATGATTGTTGTACTCCTCTGATGACATGTTCTCTTCTCTCATGTCTTACTCGTCCTGTAGTTGGTGGTTGGTGCAGCGGGGACGCCATTTCAAGCGTGGAGCGTTACGATCCTCAAACCAACGAGTGGCGGATGGTTGCCTCGATGAGTAAGCGGCGGTGTGGAGTCGGCGTCAGTGTTCTGGATGACCTGCTGTACGCTGTGGGAGGTCACGACGGCTCGTCCTACCTCAACTCTGTGGAGAGGTGAGACACTGATCTCTGATTTATGTTTAAAGAAAGAACCTAAAAAAAGGTCTGTGGGTAAAGTTGTAGTTTAACGTTACCTTTTTCTTGCCTCCTGTGCAGATACGATCCTAAGACCAATCAGTGGAGCAGCGATGTGGCCCCCACAAGCACGTGTCGCACCAGCGTGGGAGTGGCTGTCCTCGGAGGTTATCTGTACGCTGTCGGCGGACAAGACGGGGTTTCCTGTCTCAATATTGTAGAAAGGTATCTGTTGTCTTGTGTCTATAACTACAGTTTTTTATGTAACCATATGAAGTCTGCAGCTTGTTTACTCATATTATTTCAATATGTCTTAGACTTCTGTGTTTGTGTATTTGAACAATCACTAATCACTCATAAGCAGTGGTGTAGTGGTGCCTGAAGAAGTGGCTATACTCTTCATTTTTTTCCAAAATGTTTCTTGGCCCGTCCACCAAAGGATGATTTGCCTCCGTTAAAAACAGTGACTTTTAACACCGCTCTTGCTTATTTAGTCAGTGCACACTAGCCAATTAGAGACAGAGTTGGGAGGGTCACCCCTTCAACATCCTAGGAAACAAATTTGCACAGCTCTGGACAACCCTCTATTGCACATTTACCACTGTCATCACTGTTTTTGCAAATTTACATCTCTTACCTCCAGCAAGTATTTTTACATTCAGTTGACAAGCCTGAATAAATGCTGTATTTAATTATTCTTTTTTTTTTAAACCAGTAAGAATGTTAATTTAAATCCTTGATGTATAAATCTCTTCTTATTCTTATTTTTTATATTTGAAGTGCTTATTTACTATGTATCTATTCTTATATTGTTTTATTTGCTTTGATAACATGCTGCTGTAACGCCACAATTTCCCAGTTTGGGATCAATAAAGTAATTCTATTCTTTTCTATTCTATTCTATTCCATGATCCTTTTATTGGTAACCTTATGAAATGTAAACAAACAAATCAAATGGCTGCTCTTCTCCTGCTGCAGATATGACCCTAAGGAGAACAAATGGACCCGTGTGGCCTCCATGAGCACCAGGAGACTGGGCGTGGCTGTGGCTGTGCTGGGGGGTTTCCTGTACGCCGTAGGAGGGTCTGATGGGACGTCACCATTAAACACAGGTGTGACACAGACGATTGTGATAAACACTTTATCATCTGTATTCCAGAAGTGGAGAAGAATGACGCTGATAAATGAGAGAAATCATCTTGGTAGATCATTGAGTGCTTCGTTCATCGTCTTTGTTTTTTTTTTCCTCCTCAGTGGAACGCTACAACCCTCAAGAGAACCGCTGGCACACGGTGTCTCCCATGGGAACCAGGAGGAAGCACCTCGGCTGTGCAGTCTACCAGGACATGATTTACTCTGTGGGAGGGAGAGACGACACCACAGAGCTCAGCAGCGCAGAGCGATACAACCCCAGGACCAACCAGTGGTCTCCTGTCGTGGCCATGACGTCCAGACGGAGTGGGGTGAGTTTGTGTTTATGACTAGCGAGACAGCTTGAATCAATAAAAAGGTTCCTGAAATATTTGGTGTTAAATAGTCGACTGATATTATCAGATGGCAGATTAATCGGTGTGTGTGTGTGTGTGTGTGTGCGCGCAGGTGGGCCTGGCTGTGGTGAATGGTCAGCTGATGGCAGTGGGAGGATTTGATGGAACAACGTATCTCAAAACTATAGAAGTGTACGACCCTGACGCCAACACATGGAGGTGAGTGAACCTGTGATGTCATGATGTGTTCATGAAAGTTTCACTTGTTCTTTTTGTGTTGTTTTTATGGCATCAACACAGAAACTTGTGTGAGTTAAGACTCAGTCAGAAAGACTTAAGGGATGTTCAGTCTAATCCCACATCATCCAGGCCTTTGACCTGGAAATGTCTCTCATACACCGGATCTCTATAAACAGACTACAACGTTCAAGAGCTGTCTCACTTCTCACATTTAATGATGTTCAGAAGGTACAGAACAGGAACTTTACTTGTTGCTGCAGCAGCTGAAGGGTTAGTCCGCTTCCTGTCAACAACAGTTAGGTAAACTCCCCGGGGGGTAGAAACTACAAAGCTGGACTCTCGGTTGTCGTGGTAACTTCAGGGTTAACCGTGGGTTTTCAGTGCTACGAGGGGGGAGGGGGGGAATCACTTCTTACCAGGGGAAGATCTCCATGGTAACGGATGTTGAACACCTAACCTGCTCATGATTATGTTTGGGATGTTTGAGCTCATCCTTTGACCAATCAGATGTCTTTGTCACAGAGCTCTGAGAGTTGATGGAGAAAAGGAGAGAGAGAGAGAGAGTCATGATCAAGTATGAAAAACTGACATCATGCTTCAACAGAGACTGATGTCAAATTAGAAGTATAAATGAATAATATGGGGTGCCGGTGGTTAGTATGCCACCTCATGTACAAAGGCAGATACCTCGGCCTGGGTTTTAATCCGACTCCATTCCAGCATGTCATTCCCCACTCTCTCTCCCCCCACAACTACCTCCCAAAAAAAGTATTTGTAAAATGTTACATACCGTTCAGTTAGTTATCGTTTGGGCTGCAGCTGAAATGTTACGTCTTAAACCATCATACATGCCTCAAGAAAAATCAACATAACAAATGAATTTAAGGGAACAAAAGGTCATCGCAACTGTGTCGATTTTAGTCTGAATTCTGTTTGACTGCTTCATATTTTTGAATATCAGAGTTTGCTGGATTTGTTTAATATGACCACCAGCAGGCAGACTCTCTGTGATGGTGACGGGTTGTATGAAGCTAACATCGCCCCTGTTATGTTAACATGCACATTAGGGGTGCAAACGAGTACTCGGATACCCGTTCATTAAATAATAATCGGTTACAAAAAAATTGTAATCGATAATTGTTTAGTAGTTCACATTTTTGTAAATGTTTTTTGTTGCATTGTGGGTTCTAGGATAGGCCTAATTCAAAACAGAAAAAAAGGATCTGTGATCTGATAAAGGCTCTGTGCTGAAACGCGTCCGTTGTTGATCCGTACGCTGCTACCCTAACAAAAATATCCCTTTAATTAACCCCCCTATGAATTCACAATGAACAAAAAGTCCCAAACAAACGAAATATGCAACATGATCTACGAAAGTTCAGTTCAAATTGTCTTTTTAGTCCACAGAAAAAGAAGGACTTTCACTTTGCGATTACCGCTATACTCCGCCAAGCCAATGACGTTTGATCATCCAGGACAGAGCAGCATAACTAGATGTTTTCCTGTATTTTGGAATTTTAGATGATTATTCTTTTAATAACTACAAAATGGAACAACCTTATAGGGAGAAATAGCTCATAGTGGACGGATGAGCGAGATTGAGCGAGTGTGTCATTGCGCACAGAGGAGAAAGATGAAACAGACACTTAAATCATTCACCTGTTCTATTGTAACTTCATTTACCAGAGTAAAGTGTGCTCTACACTGCAGACTGTAGTCTTTGTTAACAGAATGTTGCTGTCAAAACAGCTTCAACGTGCGATGAGTGCGCACTGATGTCTGCACGTCTGCTCGCCACACTCACTGCTCTAATTATAATAAAGTGTTAAAACGGTCTAACACGTCTGTATGAATTTTTATTTGAGGTTTGTTGTCTGTTGAAGTAAGAAATGTCATATTTGAATGTTAATACAAAGGCATCTTACTAACAAATCCCAAAGATTCAAATTAATCAGATACAGTCGGCATTGTGTCATAGTTGGGGGCGGGGCCTCCTGTGGGGGAAAAGAATCACAGAAAAAAAAAGAATTACAAAACAATTACTGAAGTACTCGCTTTAACAATGGGAAGAGTAATCGATGAGAGAAAATTTTGCATTTCTGCACCTCTAATGCACATAAACACTCCAGATAACCCGCTTCCTGTGACCGTTAAACGTGATGTCAGGGTTAGTGAAGAAGCCAGATGACTTAAAGGTACTACATTAGTTGAATATTTGGCTTCTGATACTTTCTTAGAGAACGCCGAACAGTGACTTCCCTCTGCAGAAAGAACGACCACAGACAGGATAACTATGAGAAGAACTACTTCCTGTCTGAAAAACAATAAACTCTTTAGATCAGACAAAAAAAAAAATCCTTACGGATAGTTTGAGTCATTAACAACAGGACCGATCTTCTCCTTTTAATAGAGCACATCATTATAGTTAATAAGCATAAAGTAAGTTTGTTTTAAATTGGCTGAAGCAGCAACAAAAGTGAAAACATATCATCCATCTCACGTCTACATTCTGTCACGTCACCGCTCCTGCTGGAGAAAGTGAAGATGTTAAATCGTTCTTCTGATTCTATCCGTCACCACATGCATCTTTAAGTTTTTAAAGTTTCTGAATGTTTGTTCTTGTCTCTTCCTCATCTCCTCTCTCCAGGTTGTACGGAGGAATGAACTATCGCCGACTAGGTGGAGGAGTGGGCGTTATTAAAATGACTCACTGTGAATCCCACATATGGTAACACTAACTCCCCACCACACACACACACACACACACACACACACACACACACACACACACACACACACACACACGGTCATACTTCTCGTCACACTGCGATGGATGCCTCACCAACTCTTGTGCCTCCAAAAAAGAGACACTGGGATTCATTCTGGGGATGAGAGAGCATGTTGGTGGGGGGGGATGAGACGTTAAGTGGAACAAACGTTGAACTCTAGTTCATCCCCAACTCCCCCCCATCAGGTCATTAACTTTCACCCTGGTCGTCTACAATGATCGACCACAGTCGCCGTGAAGTCCACTGAGAGCAGGCTTCCATCGAGTTCCAATTGGACCGGACTCTCCTCCTTCTGTTACATCTCCCAGGTTCATCTGTCAAGCCCTTTGCTCTGGAACATTTGATTTGACGCGTGTGATTGCTGCGCTGCTGAAGGAGGATCCTCTCGTGTTTGAGGTTCAAAGGCGTCAGATAATTAGAAGAAGGTGATTCTCACTCTTTCAAGCAGTTCTATCACCTTCACTCTTACTTAAAATGGTTAGTGATCTCCCACCTTCAATGAGTTAAAAAACAGGCTGCAGAGTCAAGTCATGTCTACATCTACATCACATCCTGTGAGACTGTCGGAGGTAAACCCAGGCTCCCATTTCTTTAGGCTTCTGAACACATCCGAGCGGCTGCAGTTTTGTCTTTGGGCCTCATGTTGTAGCATTAACCAGTAGAGCTGTGTGTCTCTTTGGTCACAATAGAGCCAAATATACAGTAATTTATTTCACAAGTAAAGGGAGGTCCCAACTAGGACCTGTAGAAGGAAATAATTTTATTTGAGCACGCTGCTGCTGCTCAGCTTTTCAGAAGGCGCCACCTGTTGGTTAGATTTGAGTTATGATGCAGAGAAGTCGACCCCTCAGTGTTAAATTAAATGTCCTCCAGTGCTGCTTCCTGACATGTTCATTGTTAGTAGACACCTTTTTTGGGTTTGCACATCATGGGAATTGTTGACAATAAGAAACATCTAGAATACCATCTTACCCTTTGCAGGATTTGAAGAACTTTAAAGAACAACATAGTGTGTTTGTAGTCGAAGTCAAACAGTCACATGAGTAAGAATAAGCACTGAACACTGGAGCCAGGGATCGACTGAGGACACAAACAAACTCAGCCTCATCTTTTCAGAACAAAGTGCATTCGTTTAAGTAGAGCTAGCCGGCTAAGTCCAGAGGCTAGCTGGCCAAATGCTTTAGCCCTCAATGCAACTGATGCATTCAGTGTCACGTAGGAAATGTGATTAACCTTTGTAAATATTTTCTAGCAGAACTGAAGCGATGTTTCATATTGAAGAAGCGGATCACCTTCAGTTTGGAAATGTTCATAGTAAGGACGTCCTTCTAGCCAGTTGGTGTTTGGATATCCAACGCTGTGTGGAGCGCTATAACACCTGAAGATTATTATTATTTTTTTTAATAAAGTTTAACAACATCCGTGTTCAAATAAACATAACTGGATTTCTGTTACATGCTCCACACTTCCTCTTTCAAAGTCCTTCACAAAGTAAATCACATGCCACAGTATTTAGAAACTACAAATAAATATCCCTCAGTTTAGAAACTACAAATAAATATCCCACAGTTTAGAAACTACAAATAAAAATCCCTCAGTGGTCCAAATGAATCCAAACTCATAACTGTGTACGTTAACAAAAAACGCCTCGTACTAGTCAGTGATTGGTGTGTATCATTCTTGTTCTCACACTCTGGAGCTTTTCAGACACAGGTCCTCTTCTGTCTACTGAGTCATCATCATATGCAGCACAGTGTAACGGCACCCCCTGCTGGAGGACAGGCAGAGTGCAGCACTGATACGGCCAATAAAAAGAGCCTCTCTCAGCAGATTTCAAAGAGGAGTGGAAACAGTCTGAGTAGAGGATGAAATGAATGAATCTTCTCAGAATTGATTGCACTGTGATTGGAAAGGTATTTACGATTTTAGTTTTTTTTTTCCCTTCATAATTCTTTTTGTTTTGGGTTTTTGAACTTTCCAGGTAAACGAAAGCATGTAAATCTTCAGAGGTCAATGTGGACGTTTTGACATTTAACTGAGAATGAGGAAGTCATTTCATGGACGCATCACAACAATGACTTGACCTGCTTTGTGTCACACACACAGTTCATCACGGTTGTGCACTTTATATATTGTGTGTGGAGTGAATGCAAAGACGGGGACAGCAAGGTGATAACAAGGCTGCGTTATTTAAACACAGCTGAGCGGGCATGATGGTCCTAACTGGGATATCGGTTCTGTCTGATTGTGCAGTTATGCAAAATGTGTTGAAAATGAAGAACATGTCTTGGAACGTTTCATTTCATGCAAATTTCTTTACAGAAATTTCCTCAAACAAATGTTTTGCTTAACACAAACCGATGCAGTGCGGCCAACTGTGTTTGCTATACTTCTAGAAAACTCTGCCAAGGATATGTCGCTATGTTTCCACTGCCACAGAAACCCCACTCAGTTCAGGAGTCCGTACGTGTTATTGCTCTGGTTTCAGACGATCCCTGATACTGTGAAATGTTTTCTCCTTTTTTTTCCATGAATCATATGATCCAATGTGTTTTTTGTTTTTTTTTATCTTAAAAAGTTGGGCACTTTAGACTTGCAGCTAAAAGCTCAAAAATAAAAAATATAAATTTGGAAATATATGGTTTGCATTGGACGGTGAAAGAAACATTCACATGAAGACGTTTGAGGGAGAAAAACACAAAGGTGTTTGAATGAAACTCAAATCGTCTCAATCTGGGGTTTAGAAGTATAACACACAAACAGCTCTGACTTTATGAGAATTGATTTGTAACTGTGACACTAACTTTAGGTTCTTGCACTGGATCAGTAATACTGTATTTGGCTCCCCAAACTGAGTGGTGTTTCTTTTTTTAATGACGTACAGTAAGCTACTTCTGATGCATTGTGATGAACAGAAAAGTCAGTTTGTTGCCGTCTCTTCAAACTTCTTGTTTGGAGCGGCCTCTGTGCAGTCTGTCCAACACGGCTGTGATCTCTCTGCTGTTTGTTTTCATGTTTCAAACCGCATCTCTCAGCAGCCGCTACAGATCACCATGTTCACCATGACAACCATTAAAGTTTTTCCCTGCAAAAGAAACCCCAAACCTGCCTGATTTCTTTGTGAGACGACCAGGGAAGAAGTAAAGGATCACAGCACTTCACAGTACTATTGTCCACTTTAGCCCTGAAGCTGAGCCTATAAACTATTAAACTTTTGTTTTGTGCTTAGAAACTTTCTATCTTCAAATTGATTCTCTGTTGTGTCGAGCAGAGAAACTTGATTTGTTTACAGAAGGTTGCTTTCGGCTCCAGATTGCAGAAAGGTTTTTTTGTCTGAATGTCAGAAGAGAAGAAAGATGGATGTTCAGACTCTTGAAGGCTAACAAACACAAAAAAAATATTTTTCCACAACTGAAGCCCAAAGCTTTCAAAAGCTGCTCCTTGGGAAAAACAGAGTTCTTTGATGTCAGTACTTTTTCGACACTCTTCTAATTTTCCTGTCATGTGAGGACGGAGGAGAAACATGTTGTTGCTCTTGTCAGTCATGGAAGTTAATCTGATGAGTGGTAGATTTCTCTTCTCTCTATTACACAGACACTTTTTTAAGAGTAAATAAAATCAACGTTTACAGCTACAGGGGGAAAGCTGGGGTGGATGTCGGGAGTACAAAACGCTGCGCGTACCAAACCAGTAAGTTTGTCTTCTTTGTCCTCATGTAAGTGTTTAAGTTAAAGGTGACATATCCTCCTCTTCTTCAACCAGTGTAAATAAATCTTAGAGCTCCCCAAAACGTGTGTGAAGTTTCTTGTTCTAAATCCACTCTGATCCTGTATTTGATCATGTCTATAAACCCCTCTATTTCAGCCCTGCTCAGAACAGACTGTTTCTGTGTCTGTACCTTTAAATGTAAATGAGCTGTGTCTGACCACGCCCCCTCTCTAGAAAGGATTGGGTGTCTCTGGCTTTCTCGCTCCATGTCCTATTGTTTACAGTAAGAAGGCAGACTCAGAGGGCAGAACAAACACCTAGCTGTGGGAGTGTCACCCACCTGGGGGAGGGGCTCCTGCCCTTTGTGATGTCATGAAGGGAAAAATGGCCTGTTTGAGCACACCTTTTCTGGAAAGTGGAGCAGGCGAAAGTCGGAGAGGATGGACTTTTCTCATCATTGGGGGGTTTGTAGACAAACTAGAGACACATGTTAGAGTTAGAAAAACATGGTGAAGAGGATTTTGTATTATATGTTACCTTTAAGGTAACAAAAGCCTTTAACTCTAGCTTTGGGAATTGGATGATTATTATTAGGGATACGTACCACTATTTACTGGGTTCACACTCAAGCTGTATCACTATTTTTTATGATTTTCTAAAAATAAAATGGGGGATAATACCTCAGTTAACCAAAATCACTTGATGCCATCGTGTCTGTACTCCGCTCTTCTTCAGCTGCTGACATCCAACAAGAGAAGCCAAAAGCAGGCTGCGCCCTCTGCTGGTAGAAAAGAGTACTGCAATATATATATTTTCTCATTGATTTGAATTGTCATTTTTTTTATTTGTATCGATTTTTTATTGTATTGTGAGGTATCATTGCATTCCTAATGATTATGTTTAGGTAATAAAGTCACTGTTTTTAGGGTTTGTCATAAAATAATCAGACAAACTAAGTTACTCCTCACTGAATTAAATTAACTGCTTTAACAAACTTCTTGCCACTCCACCATCCCAGATTTTTGCCATTTTTAAACGAAAAGTCTCTGAAATGATTTTTGAATAAAACAACAGCAGGCTGTTAGACACCTGTAGACACACCTTCTCGATAAATGGGTGGAGCCTCCTTTTACTCCTGACTTTAAACTGACCTGGGGAAGAGAAGAAAAATCCATGTGAGCTGATTTCCCTCAGCACACTTCTCCTAAAATAATGTCCAAATGTTTGATGCACTCTCTGCGTTCCTTCTGACCCCTAAAGTAACTATTTCTGCTTCTGACATCATTTCCAACCATGGGACTCGTCCATTTCAGGCTGGATGTAGATAAGTGTTTGTGCACTCTGCTGTGTTCTGGCACCAGAGGACCATGTGTGACCCTGCTCTGACCCACACAGAGCAGCAGGCTGGAGCTGGATTTAAAGTGGGCAGACAGGGGCATGTCTGGACTGGGAACTGGCTCCACTTAGTGGCCCCCAGACGACCTGGTCAGTACAACCCTGTGGAGTAGTTTGATACTGGGGCTGCTGAGCACAGATGAATAATTTGGGTCATTGCTGGTCAGAAACAGAAAAGCAGCTCCTACCAAACACAAATCAGAACCATTATGAGGGAGGATGAGAGGAAATGGTAAAATAGTTTTGAAATTTAAAAAAAATGACAGTATGGTCATCTTATGTGGTCATGTCCTAAAATCATAAACTTTTGGCTCTCAGTCGAAAATGAGATAAAGAAAATATTTGGGCGTTATATTCCTTTAAATCCTCATCATTTTGTTCTTGGACAGGACTGTGACCGTAGGCACCGGTACATTCTTAGAGTTACTTTATATGCTGCACGCCTCACAGTGTTACAGAAATGGTTAGACGAAGATCCTCCTGATATCTCAATGTGGTATGAAAAACTGATGTCCATCTTGCCTTTGGAGAGATGATCTCATGTACTCAGAGGTACCTCTGAGGTTTTTGTAAGGGGATGGTCCCCATTGGCAATATTTCTGAAAGAGGAATGGTTCAGTGTAATGTGTATCAAACACAATTGAATGTAAATGAAATATGAAATATTTTATTTAGAAAGCTCTACTGGTTGTGAAAACTGCTGTTGTTAATCTTTGTTCGTTTTGTTGTAATGTGTCTGTATGTTGTTGTGGTTTGTTGTGTATTGTGTTAATTTGTTGGTCTTTGTAATTAAAAAAAAAATATATATAAATGACAGAATTTTTGTGCTGATAATGAGGTGTAAGTAACCAAGGTAACACGTTTCTAAACATACCCCGTGGTGAAGGTGATTTTGTCTATCGCTGAAATCACATTCAACTTGGTAAGTGAAACTTTTTTCACAGACTATTTGAAGACGTGGATTTCATGCTCATGTTTGGACCAGATTCACAAGGAAATCACCAGATTCATCACAAATTCTCAAAAACAGCAATTTTCAAGTTGTATCTCAAACAAATAGTGAGAATGTATGACGGTCACTAACAAACCGAATTGCAAACAATAGAGTTGGATTTGATCTCAGTAAGGTTCATTCAAGCCCACTACTCATCACCGCCAGCTGCTGAGTCCTCTTCTTCGGTTCATCTGTCAGGTATCAAACTACTCCAGCACCTAGGCGTCATTCTGTCTTTGAAGTCAGGGCTGCTTTCCTTTCTCATAAAACATTTGCAAAGTCACAATAAAACTACATTTTGAATTCTGAATTGTCATCCATATTTGCTAGCTTACAGTCGGTCTTGTGGAAACCTTGATGTATAGGACCACTAAGATTTATCAAAAAGGAAAGTTTTAAGTCATGATTCGGTTTCGACATAATTCACAGGGTATAGCTGAAATTTTGAGACGAGGAACAAATAACCACCCATCCCTGGCCCAAGAAGCCTTTTTCTTCATTTCCATCCATCTCCTTCCTCTTATCCGAGTTCGAGTTGCAATGCCAGCAAGCGCAGGAAGTCAACCCAGGCTTCCATCTCCCCCAGCAACGTTTTCCAGCTCCTGCTGGGGGATTCGGAGGTGCTCCCAGGCCAGAGAGGATATATAATCCCTCCAGTGAACTCTGGGTCTACCCGGGGGTCTTTTCCTTTGTTTCAACAGTTCCAATGACAAGAACCAAATCATTAGTGCTGGGAGATTGTGTCCCACTGTGCTGGAAGACATGTTTCAACAACATGCTGCTGTTTTCTCTGATGGGTCCTCACTTCAGTTTCACATCAGGTAACTAAATACTCTCTTTAGATTTGTATCTTACTGCTGGCCTCTAAACTCTGATAAACCATTTTTAGATTTAAGATAACATGGTAAGTAAAATGTCTCTCAGATGAAACCCACCCCGGTGCATTCTGATGAAAGCTTTACATTTTGCAGGCACATTTGAAAGCTGAGCCTGAGATTACCGTAAAGGGATCTTATAATACCTTTCCATTGCTGAAGACATTTGGACAAACCACAGAGAACATTTCCGAAAAGCCTGCTGGATTATCGTCCTTACTTTGAAGCATAAAAATGCTGCTAAAGCTTTTTTTTTTTTTTTTTTTTTTTTTAAACAGAAAGAAAACATCAAACTAAACACATCAGTTCAGCTCCTACATGTTCACTGCAGCTGATACACAGTTCTTCACATTTGCATCTTCAAAGAACGAGGATGCTGGTGGGGGGGGGGGCTTAAATACTCGCAAGTGAAAATAACATAACATGCTTTATGTAAGAGAGCGAGTCTTACTGCAGAGGTGCAGAGGTTCCTCCTTAAGTCTGCCTTTAATGACCGGTCTACAAATAGGTTCACATTTTTGTTAGTTAAATAAAGTGTTATTGGAGTTCCAATAAATCCTGTGCTTACTTGACCTCAACATATCCCTTACTAATGAGAATCAAATGAAAGTGATTTTGGGTCAATATCATGCACCTTTGCCTTGCCCATTAATGCACTGTAAAGTTTGGTTGATGTGAGAGAAAAGTCTATACCTTTAGTAAAATCCCCTCGACTTTGTACATTTTACTGGTGTTTACTTTTCTGTCTCTAAATCTGCAGCCTCGTTAGCAGTCAACAGATTGAGACACACATGGGTCCATATGAATGTCAGAATGACAGTAAGCACAAATTTGAAGGTCAAGGTCAATTTGTTCTGGATCCTGTTTGCGAGTAGGGGTAAATGGATGTAAGGTTGTCAGGCATTTTATTTGAGCCAGAGGGAAGCTCTGAATTCACAGGTCAACCTCATTCAAACACTCACATTTGGTCAATCAATCAATCAATCATTATTTGTAAATTGCCAATTCATAACAAATGTTATCTCGAGACGCTTAACAAAAAGGAGGTCAAATACCTAACTCTGTGTTTTTTCATAACACAGGGGGGGTCCACAGCAGCAGAAAATACATGGTAAATAACTGACATTTACAGATAGCGATATACAGTAATATGATGTGAATGCACAGAGAGGGAGAGAACGAGATAGGAGCTCAAAGTGCCAGTTCCCCCGTCACCCTGAGCATGTAGCAGCCTGCCTAACTCTAAGATTTATCAAAAAGGAAAGTTTTAAGTCATGATTTGGTTTAGATAGATGGGTTTGAATGGATGGATGACTTAATTGTGTATTCAGTGAGAAGATCAAAAAGTAATCTTGCAAATCTTTGTAACTGTTAAACCAGAATTCAGTCAGGACCACTTTGTCAAAAGAATACTTTGATGCAATCATTTATATTTGGTGGTATGGCTCTGTGAGCCCTTCCACGTGCTTACAAGGAAAGCTATAAGGCAGGGAGATAAGCAGATTTATTTAAATAAAGGAATACAGAAAAAATGCAAGAGGCAATCATAAACACTCTTTGAAAAGGAAAACCTTGAAGGTTGATAGAAACACAGTAAAATAGCTTGAGGCTCTTTTATTCTATTCAGTCTTCTGAGTTGGGTTGACTTGAGTTGCATGGTGAAGGGTTTGCTTGAAGGGTTAGAACCAATGAACAGTCAAAAATCAAAATGCTCTCCATGTACTTTGCTCTGCTGTTCCCTCATGGCACCTCAGGGTGGGTAGACACCAGACACACTTAGAAACAGAAACTCAGATAATTAGAGAGAGACAGCTCTGGTCCTCTGCTTCAGTTTCAGCACCACATTTTTTCTTTTCCATCTCTTTCACCGTTTACTGCCTCATGATTGTTACATTGAGCCATGGATGGCTGCAGGTTACGATTTTCTAAACAATCTCCTGCTCACTGCGTCCGTCCCACAAGACGCATCCTTAATCTCAGATATACACTAAACCAAGAAAACTTTGAACAATCTGAAGTGCACTTATACTAGTTTGTGGCTCAGCCAGAGACGACCTCATCTGCAGTATGTATTCTGTATATGTGTGTGTCACTGGGGTTTTTACAGCATCGCTTTGGCAGCTATTACCTAAAATAAATACAGCTCCCAGCTCACTGTTTCCATCCTGCTGTTGACCGGCCTCTCCACAGAGAAAACATTAGAACAGAATGTGAGCTGGTCAAAGGTTAAAGGTTACATCTGTTCATTGTGTACATCTGCATAAATTGAACCTAAACTTTTGAGGTTCAGAATTACTGGCAACAAAAAGGTCTCTTCGGACCTCGGTACCCATTCTTTGTCAATGTAGAGGAGTGAGACATTTCTTTATGCTGCATCTAATGAACTAAAGAGACCAACACAGACTATATGGAGGTGTTTGTGTGTGATCTGAGTAGAAGATTTAATGGATGAATATCAAATTCATGACTTTGGGTTGTCCCAATTTAAGAACTAGGACTTCTTACCCCCAATTCACACATACTTCGTTTGCGCCGCAGTCCGTCAGCGCTGCGCACTACGCCGTACTTAACTGCCCCTCTAGTCAATTGTGTTCACACAGGGAGCGGTGCGGTCCGTCTCCGGAGCGTGCCACCAGTGCCACTACTTTCTGCTCCGTTTCAAATACGTTGCAGGTCTATTTTCGCCGGAGTTCGATGCAGGCACGCGTCAAGCTGGACAGAATATGACAGCCCGGACAGGAAGTCAGACATGGAAACGCACAGAGCGTCCGGTCTTTTTCAAAATAAAACACAATAAACGGACTCGTAATCGTATTTTTCATCACTTTATCAACATTACGTCAAAACAGGCACAGAATAAACAACAAATCATCTTCAGAAAGACAAAGCAACATGTTTGCATGTTTCTCTCTTTATTCCCGTGTGATCTTGTAGTTCTCCTGTGATGTGTGTACAGCTGATCATGGTGATGTTCCAGAAACGGATCCAGTGGGAATGGGCGTGCGCCGTCCGATGGAGCAAAACCGTGGTGCTGAATGTGTGAATTGGGGGTTACTGTGATAGTGTGTAAGAGTTTTTATAGTCACTGAAATCACATCACAGGCAAAACAAGAGCAAATCATATTTTCTTTAATAGATTTTTAAATGACAATAGTATTGATGGCACTGGTTCCCCCCACTAGATTTACAACAAAATGAAATGGATGACTATTAATAGTATCAATTCAGATTTGTTTGAAGGAAGTTTCCATCCATCCAGCTCAACATCTTTGATGTTCTCCAGAAGACATCAGCAGGTTCTCCTCCACCAGGCCTTCCTGTCAGTTCAACCGACCTGATTGGTCTTGTGTCTTCATGATCCATGGGACAGTAACAGGAAGTTCCGCCATTCAGCATACAGACAATTTATTGTTTTGCAGTATGGATCACTGGAAGCAGGAACTTGACGCAGCCATACAATAAAACATGTCTTCCATGACAGAGAAGCCAAATTTGATGGGTTTTTTTAGACCTATACCACCCACATCCTTGGTGGTAGTCGATGGTGGTGGTAATTATCAGCTAGGCAAACAAGGTGAGTTCAAATAATTTGGTACATGTTCCCTTATCATGAATAAATGATGTGCATTACATGTACAGAAGAACAACATAAGCTACATCTGTTTGCTTAAATGATATAAAATCCTTTTCTGAATGACCAAACAATACTGATATTAGTCTCTGAAATTGTCTTTACCATAGTGTGTCTCCTATTCCTCCACCAACTCAGATCTGCTCCTGTCCACACCAACACTTGACTGTCATGCCGGGAAAGCAGAGGTGACTATCGATGATATCTTGGAACTTCCTTTAAATGTTTCACTACTCACACTAACAGGATGTGAGGTCGAGTTTTTAATGGCATACAATTATCGTTTTGTGCTAGGTGTGATCCTCAGGATCTTTGAGGTAGTGATTATATTTTTCTGCTCAGGTCCATACAACCTGTACCTGCCTGTTGTGTCCTGTCCTGTAAGTTCCTCTAAATTAACCCCCCTGAGTGACTTGCTGGGATTTAGATACTGGCCAACAACAATGAGCTGCCAAATGCTGGTGAAGTTTGATGTGTTCAGATCATTTGAGCAGATGAAGTTAGCCAGCCCAGCCAAATATCCGATCTAGCCATGTCATGTGGAGGCACCCTTTTCTATGAATATCACAAATCAGTCTCTGCCAAATGGTAAATCGTAAATGGACTTGAGCTTATAAAGTGCTTTTCTAGTCTTCTGACTACTCAAAGTGCTTTTACACTTCAGGTCACACCTACACATTCACACACTGATGGTAGTGGTCGCTATGTAGTATCATCCATCAGAAGTAACTAATCCCATTCATACACCACCACCGAAGCAGCGGGAGCAACTCAGGGTTATGTGTCTTGCCCAAGGACACATCGGACACACAGAAGTTCCACAAAAGACTGGATTGGTCCGTCGCGCCTTTTCCTGCACTGTGTGTGGATCTTTTTCACACACCGACCGTCACTGCCTGTGTCCAAAAACTTTGCTCCAGGCCACTTCAGCTCCCGCACTACTTCCAAGAAAAACAGAGACGGGGACAGTGCCCAGGTGACCACCAAGTTTCGAACTACTCAGACTCCAATATGCATTCAATTCAATGAAACGTATTCAGATATTTAAGACATAAATGTATTAGGGGTGTAATGGTACTCAAATATTTTGGTTTGGTATATTGTCGGTACATTAAGGGACCTGATGCTGCGTTTTTTCTTTATTAGGAACATTTAGAACTTCCTTTTTACACATTGGCTTAAGTTCAGCATCGACAGTTCAGACTTATACACCTTCTCAGTTTTCTTTTTAATAACATTTTAAATTCAACATAAAATAAAATATATTGCACATGAAATGCAGTATTTTAGAATGAAATGAAATAATCAATTTAGCCTAGGGTGAATTAGCCTAATGTGGGACAATTTTTGCATTTTAGACTCCTGGGATGTATTGCAACATGAAGCTATACATTAAATCCACACCCAGTACCATTTTGAAATCCCCAAGAAGTGCCCTAATCAAACCAAAAGAGAAAAATCCAGTTATCACACTTATTAAAGAAATGGTAGACATATCATTGGTCTTAGTGCCAAATGGTCTCGGACAATCTGCATTTCCTAATGTGGGACAGTGCTGTTCTAAATGTGGGACACTTAAAAGTCTATGTTAAAAGGCCTAAATCATGTTAATGCAGCTAATAAAAACCTCTCAGGTCTGTCACACTCAAGTCTAAAATGTGCAATCCCATCTAACAATGATATTGGTGTTACAAAACTCTAATAAAGGACTATAATAGTTTTGATGCATTTAGTAGAAAGACAATACTTAGCCTATATGATCATATCTGAAATGCAGAGAAGGCAGACTGTAACAAACATTTTATGAATATATTTATTCAAAGAATTGCAATTTAACAATGTTAAAAATTTAAAATATTCAATTTCATAAACCTGTCTTGAACAAAATAAATAATAATATTTTGTTGACCAAATTATTAGTTGATAGACAAATCTTTAAAGCTGTGTTTTTCCACAGAGAAATATGCAACATAACCTTTTTAATATTTATTCTCATCTTTACCAAAAATGTGCTATTCAATTTCTTAACAATTCAGCATGGGAAATAAACAGAACAACCAATTAGTCAACAAATTTGGGGGTTGCTCCACTAAACAGGAAAAGCATACAATCATAACAACTCAGAAACAACTAATGTGGGTAAAACCATTGCTTACACACTGCTTCATGGATAGTTACTGAATAACCTGTAATGCATGAGCCTAGAAATAACAACCTGCAGAAATATAGCTCATTACATTTCTGCAAACAAGCAATTCTTGCATATCAAGGAGCCATCGTCGTCTATAACCCCACTATCCTCTGCACAGCTTTCATGGAACCACTGGTCACAGACTGCACGGGAAAGCCACTCCTCTGAGGACTTGGGGACCTCATGTCCCCATATGAACACTTGCAGATTGCACAGAGTTCCTAGTCCACGTGTCTTCTCCCTGGTCCACTTGTTTCTTTTATCTTGCTTCTTCCCCTTTCTCTTTAATGAAAGAAAAATGCTCATCGCTGGTCAGATTATAGGAAGGAGGTTTGGCCCCCTGGCAGCTGGTGGTTGGGCGTTCTCTCACTGGAATTTTGATCAGAGATTGGAATGAGACTTCTGGCTGTGTCACCACTTGGCTTGTTGGCTGAACAGCATCATGCAGAGGGTGATATAGGGTCTGCTCCAAAAGATCCCATGTTTGTGGGTGACAAAAATCATCATCATCAAGTGGAGGATGACATGGGGTTGCTGGTGCAGGTTCAACTGGGTCCAATGGAGTCTCTTGAAAGGATCTCTCAGTTGTTTGAGATGGCATAAAAAAGATTTTCATCTTCTCTGGGTTGAATGGGTATATCCCTGACCCCCGAAAGCCTGCCTTGGCATTTGATGAGGTAGCGGCTTGCACCCAGGCCTTTAAAAACAGTGGCATGAACAATACCCTGTCAAGCCGTTTCCCTCCACTCTCCCTGGTGATCCTTCGTCCCTCGAGCTTCCAGTAGTGTTTTAAGCTCTTGAACAGTGCTCTGTCTGCTGGCTGCAGATAGTGTGTTGTGTGAGAGGGTAGGCTAAATACATGAACTCTGTTCTCTCTCATCATTTTTAAAAAGTCAATGTTGTAGACATGAGAGGTGTGACCATCAACAAGGAGCACATGTGGCAGTGGATCATCTTTCGGAAGACCTTGAAGAAACCGCCTCCCCATTCTGTGAACAAGTCAGCGTTTATCCACCCATTATCTGACATCTTCACAAAAGTATTCTTGGGAGCCCCAAAGAGCCAATCTGCCTTCATCCGCTTGCCTTTGAGTATTATCATTGTGGGTCCATACCCACCAGCAGCATTGATGGTGGTAAGACAGGTGGTGGTTTGCCCTTTCTCTCCACCAGTAACCTCAAAACAGGGTGCCCCAACTTCAGCAACCACCCTGGTGGACAGGAAGTGATCCTGGAGTCCCGTTTCGTCATAAAAATTCCAGATGTGGTCTGGAACATTTTCCAAACCCAGGGTCTCAATCAGGACTTTATATGTGTCAAACCACTTATTCACTACAGTAGGATTGAATCCTGCTGCCCTTGCCGCTGAGAGTGCCTCTGGTTTGTGCATTCCCACGATGGGGTTTCAGCTGAGGAACCCCTGGAACCATTTATAGCCAGCCTTTTTTGTGTTTTCGCTAAAGCCTTTTATACCCTTTTTTTCAGTAAACTGGTAGGCCAGTATACGAATGTCCTCCATCCTCAAGTTGAACCCACGTTTTCCCAGGAATGAAATCAATTCCCCCAGCTCGGCTTCACCCTCCACAGAAATTAATGGCTTTCTGCCAATCATGTGATGACAGTAACCATCACCTTTAACCCTGCGCTGGAGAGTGGATTTAGGAACTGTCCAAGCCCTAGCCAACATCCTCAGCTGAAGAACCCCATCGTCCTCAATGATCTGTCTATACTCTTCTATGGCCCCCCTCATCCTGTCCTGCCTCCACTGATTCAGTTTCCTTCCCTGCTTCTTTGACTGCTTCTCTCTCCCCGTCTTATTTTTGTCCTTTGCCATTATGATCTGAAATGCATTCCATTTGATTTAAAAAAAAAAAAAAAAAAACGTGTTTTCAATAACATGCACAGAATTAAGTGGAATAAAAGTTTTAATGTTGTGAATATTTAAATATCTGTGTTTTTTTTGCTATTTTCTTAAAACAGACATTTATCCCTGACTTTAAAAAGGCAAGGGTACTCTCTTCACACACATTCAACCACACACAAAAACTCATACTCATGAAAAGAGGTGGCTGTGGTTCAGTTGGTAGAGTTGTCGCCTCTCAACCGAAAGGTCAAGTGTTCAATCCCCAGCTGAGCAACATGTCTGATGTATCCTTGGGCAAGACACTTAACCCTGAATTGCTCCCGCTGCTTCGGTGCCAGTGTATGAATGAATGGATTAGTTTCTTCTGATACTACATAGCAATCACTACCATCAGTGTGTGACAGGTGATGTGATGTCTATCTATGCTTTGAGTACTCGGAAGACTAGAAAAGCACTATATAAGCTGAAGTCCATTTACCATCCATACTAATTTAACAGAGATGAATTGAATATAATGAGCCCTTCATCTTTCATAAAATAAATAATGCATTTAAATACTGACATCCTGTAAATGATCATGCCACTTTTTGCCTGACTGAAGTAGGCTTACTTTTACAAGTGTCCCACATTAGGCAAATCACACTGTCCCACTTTTGGAAACATGTGTCCTAAAGTGGGACAGTGGAAAATTTGATTAAAAATAACAAATATAGGGCTTTTTTACAACATATAATATATTTTGTTGAACAATCACATCATAAACACATCCTGATAAAAAAAAAACAAAAAAAAAAACTTAGGATTGTTTTATTTTTAAGAAATGTATACCCTTAACATTAAGTTTGTCTAAACCAGTGGTACCACCGGTGGTACTCAGGGCTCCCTGTGGTGGTACGCAAAGAAATCTCCACAATATTACATTTAAAAAAAACCTGTTCAGCATAAAACGACAATTTTTTTTGTCGTACTCTTATCTTATCTGTCTTGTATCTATTGGGTTGTATTTATATCAAATGTGTTTTCCCCTCTAAATTAATCTAGTTTTTGCAACAAACGACTTTAATCTGCTCAATTTATGCTCGCTTTTCTGGTTCCTGGCCTATTATCAGGCTGTACATGCTAATAGACAGCTCGACAATGCCTTAACTCAAAATGCTACTAAACAGGAGACGTTTTCCTCTTCTGGCAGGCTCCATTTCTCAAAAAAAAAAAAAAAAGTATTTAAACAAAAAGGCAAACAAAAACTTGCTTTCTTGAAAAGACGAAAGGTAATGAAGGTAGCCACGAGCAATCACTGGGAGCACAAGGAAAACTAACATCTGACATAACTACTGACAAATGTCCATGTACTGACACAGAAGTGAAGACACAGAGACTAAATAGACATGGGGTAATCAGACACAGGTGAGACTAATGACACAGGTGAAGACAATCAGGGCAATCAAGGCAGGGAGAAACACAAGACCAGAAACACTGAGGACAAAACTAAATAAGTCATGAAACATTGAAGACACACTAGAACACAGATACACGAGGATAATAAATGACAAAATAAAACAGAAAACACTGAAGACAAAACTAGGAAACCATCAACACTAGGAAACATTAACACACAAGGGAATACAAAACCAAATCATGACAAAGGCCATTTAAATTTTGCCATGTAATGAAGATTATTCCGCAAGGTCGCTCCTTCGTTTCCAGGCTTCCAGGTTGACAATTACACAAGCAGGAAGTTCTAGATGAAGGCTGCAGATCTGATTTACAGTTTTGGTCGATGTTGTGTGAACACTGGAATGACATTTTATTCTTTATATTGATTTCATAGAAACCTCGGGCGAATAAAAACATTTAACTGGCGCAGCTAACCCAAACCCTTTGTTTAATAACTATTATTCTTGACATTATTAGGAAATTGTCATTAAGATGTTTAGACAAAAAAGATTAACAAGAGATTAATTTTCATCAAATTCTTCTAATTTAACGTCAGGACAGATGAACCGTCTCTTTCTGATGGACTGTTCATTGCACAAGATTTAAAAGTTGCTGCCTCACGTTGACCAAAATCCAGAGGCCAGATGACAAGTGTGAGGATTTATTTAACCCTGCAACCCTTATCTAGTTATTTCTACCATGACCTGAGGCTAGATGTAAAAGATCTATTTTCAGAGGAGAGGTCATGATGTCTGTGGATCAGCTACTTTTACAGCAGCAAGAGAGTCCTCACAGAAGTCCAAGGCCAAGGTGGATGAGGAGGGCCTTCAAATAGCAGTGTGCAGACACGACTGTGTGCAGACATGGGATCTGGCTGCAAGGCTTAAATCACTACCAGGGTGAAATATATGCATACCCAACGTTCCTGCAGAAGGAGCTGGCACAAACCGGAAAAGCAACATTTTTGTATGGACATTGTTTGTATTCATAATCATTCCCATATCGTAAATTAGGTCTATAGCTTTCATAATCAGTGTTTAAGTTCCTGTAATGACATTGAATTGGTTTATCTCCTCATCATTAAACCGTCATGCACCAACAATGAGAAGTGGATTTGACATTGCAGATACTGGACATATCTGGAGAGGACAGCAGAGACGTTGCCTGAGCTCAGACGTGAGGTAAGTAATGCCAGTAAAATGTTTATGTTGTGTTTTTTAGGGCCAGCCTCTCGCCCAGCAGACATACAAACGCTTTCAATCTTTTGAAGTACAGGCGTGTAAGACATGGTGGTCAAATCATTTGGAACATCATATGCCACCCTGTCATTTACATGACAAAATTACAATTAATGATAAGTAACAAAAAAAAGCCTGATTTTCAGTGTAAAATATAAATACTTAATAAACAGAGATTAAAGCTTAAAAAGCAGCATTTGTGGAACCTTTTCTCTGTTTTTTCAAGTGTATGATTCAACCCGAGAACATTTTCTGAATTTGCATTTGGCACAAAAGTGAATTGATGATGCATGGTCTAAGAAGTGTGACACTAAAACCTAAACGTCATGATCTTTATCTCTCTCATCCACAATGTTGTGGATGTTATGTTAATGTTTTTGAGCAGGTGAGGTGGGGAGGCAGAAGTCAAGATGGTGCTGGGAGTACTATTGGCAAGGAGGTGGAGCAGGTCAATAATCTCCCGTTTCTAACCGGAGATATGAACTCAATCGTTATTCTCCACTTGTAACTCCACTCCAGCCTGGTACAAAGACGCACTGTTGCTCTCTCTACACAACTCCAGAAGTTTTATTTTATATTTTCTCATACAAATGTAATTTACAAAGCATGATAACTTGTGACACAAATAGTTTCAGGCTGAGATTCGCAGTCTGATTTAGTAAAAGACTAGAAATTCATTCATTCATTCATTTTTAATAAAGACAAAAATCATGGGGTAATTAAAGAATTTAATTTGTGCAAAAATATTTAGCAAGTCCTTTAACCAAAAACACAAGAAAATGGGTACAAAAGAAAATGGCAGCTCAGTCCTACAGCTTCAAACTAAAGATTTACTCAAGAGTCAGAGCTCAGGGAACCCCAAATCTAACACTAGATATTCACAAAGACGGAGGGATATATAAAAAAAGGGATACATACTGCCAATTGAAACTAGGGTACATGGGTAATATAGGACACCCACCACAGCAGGGGGCGCCACTCCACAAGGGCCTGCTGGGATGGGGTTTCTATCTTGTAGCCATAGAACTGGTCACTTCGTCTGTGTGTGAGTTCTTGCTTGAAGGTATCCATGATGGAATATAACTCCACACAGGTTGTTGAATCACTCTCCAGCTTCTTCATAACTTCCTCAAAGAGGGAGAGGATGTTTTTACAGAACAGGAGGTAAAGCTCCACATCAGTTGAGTCTTCAATGAGCTTTAACAGTGCTTATGAAGGCTTATGAAGTGTAGACCTGAGAGCAGTCCAGGTTTGCAGTAGCCGGCTGGATTGCGGGAGAGCCACCTTGTTGTGACCAGTGGGCGCGCACTGTAGCTGTTCCCACTCAACGTTCTTGAAGCCAAAATACTTCCATCTTGCGATTTTGACGTCATTTGGAGCCAGAGTCTGCGCAGTAGGGTCCGGGGGCAGGAGCCCTGGTAACACGCCTTGCCCATTCAGCGTACTGCCCTGATGACTTACGCAGCCCAGCTATGCCAAAAACTTAAGTATCTTTCCCGCTGGGAATTAAAAAATTACTTGGACACATCTACCGGTAATAGACGGCTTGTTCAGAAAAAAAGGTTAGTACAAAAATCACGCTTTTTATGTTAATTATTGAATTGTTTATTATTGAAATGTTTTCTTTAACTCTGTGGGTTACTAACCGTGTATCTTTGGAAAAAAACGAACTAAACAAACAATCTTTAAGCTAAGTTAGCAACACAAGCTGTGTACAGATCGTACAGATCTTAAGATGCTGGAAAAAATATGTTATATGATAGAAAGTAGTGGTAAAAAATGCACATCATACAAAAGTGCTGCTATCATTAGTTACTTGAGGTCTATTAACATTTCCATGAACAGTAATTGATTGTTTTTTATTATCCTAATTTAAGACAAAAGAAAAAAGAAAAAGAAAGGAAGGAAAGAAGCATAGCTGTAAAAAGAAGGAAGATGGCTGATAGGGATCACGCTGCCAGGAGTAAGTATAAAAATCAGGGTTATGTCTAAAACATTATATATCCCATTTTGATGTGAGGTTAATTGGAGGATTATTAAAAAAATGCAGAATGTTTTATACGTCTTTTGTAAAAAATACAGCCTTTTAAAATAAAATAAACAGACTGAATCACACTAGAAAAACGTTTAGTATAAAGGTTGTTTTTCTTTTCATTTAACAATTCACAGAACCCAGGATATTCATTATGGGAGACAGCCTCATTCACCGAGGGGAGAAGAGGGCAAGGGAGACCATCAGGACCAACCTTGGTCTGGGTGCCCGGGTCCAGTGGTTTGGCTGGGGTGGCATGGTCTGGAGGAACCTTCTCCCCTTCTTTCACCAGTGTCTTCAAGGAAGAGCTGTTCCAGATGTCCTGCTCATTCACTGTGGCGAGAATGACCTTGGCCGAGTGAAAGGTATCATGCTCGTCGCAGGGATGAAGCAGGACCTGCAAGAGCTCCATCGGCAGTTCCCCCAGATGAGGATCATCTTCTCGGCCATCACCCAGAGGAGCCCAAAGAAAATGAACAAAGCCCGGCTCTTTGTGAACACTGCGATGGCTTCCATTGTTCCATCTGTTGGTGGATGCATTGTGTATCACCCACAGATAAAGTTTAGAAATCCTGCCTTGTTTTGAGAGATGGAGTTCATTTCACCACTTTGGGAAATGATATATTTTTAAATAATATCACCCTTTGTTTGAACGCCCAAATCCAGTAGGATGGTGCTGGATGTGATTTTTCAAACAAAATCTTTGCAGGGGACAAAAAAGGCCAAGATAAACCTGCTTTAAAAGAGTTTGATGTTCAGTCATTCTATTGTTTAAATATTTATCTATGCAAGATTGTGTTCTTTTTTTAGCAAACAAGGGTAGTCATCACACTGTTCAGGTCTGTCACAGCTCTTCCTCCCACTCTCTCTTCTCCTCTTCACTTTTACCCCCCCCCCCCCCCCCCCCAAACCAGGAACCTCCTCACTGCACCACCAATGTGTGATAAATAAAATAAAGTATTAATTGATTTGAACCTTTTCTCTCCTGTTTTAAGCTGTAAAAAAATATAATTTCTCATGTTCTTCTAGAGCAATTGACAGAAGTCACAGCTGGGCAACAAATAGCTTTAAAAGTACTTCAACACTTGACTGTTTAACATTTAATGCCAATTAGTGTTAAAGACAGCATGCAAGTAATGTGAGTAGAGTGGCATGATACAGACACGAATAAGAGGGCAATTACATTTTAATTTGATTCAATCACATACGAAGCTGTGCAACCCGGAGCTGCTACTCTATCTAATACTGGCCACTATCTAATAAATACTCTAAAAACTAAATGCTAAATCAAACAACTAACTAAGTTTCCTAAAAGTCACCGTACTAAACTACGAGCTAAAGCTAACCTACAATTAAAGCTAAGCTACTAGCTAACTAATATTTATAAGATCTAACAACCAATCTACTGCCTACAACCTCCAACTAACTTTGTAAATACTATAAACTCACAACTCTACAATCTACACTAAATTAATCTAACAGCACAATCCAATTACTAAACCACTAAGCTCTCAATCCACTTGACTCCCCACAGTTTACCGCGTCAAGTGACGAGGCTTTAATAGGTTTGGTGACGTAGGCATGTCCTCAACAGCCGTTAAAATTTTTCAAACGGAAGGGCAGTCACTACGCACATTTCTAACACAATATTTCGAATTGCAATACTTTGTACTGAAATGTCGAGATTTGTACTTGAATTGATCCATAACACTACTTAATACTCAAATACAGAGGTTTATAGTTGAACAAAGTGGTTTTAGGGTTTAGTTACTCTTTAACGTGTTATCCATTGTTAGGTGCGAAATTAACAGTTTGTCAAGAGGCTTCAAACCCGCCTCAGCTCCTGCTCTCAGCCTGTCATTACGCTGAGGCAGGATTTCCATCATGGTGGCAGCTGCTGATGAGCCTCTGGAGCCCCTTGCAGGAAGAGATGGCTGACGTTACTCAGGCTTCGTCCGTTAATATTTACAGTCTGTGGTTGAAACGCGCTGACTTTTGCCCACACAGAAGGAAAAGTGACGCCATGGGTCAACACAAACTAATTCGCAAGCACAGCAGCTTTATACAAAGTGTTGACTTTGTGTTTGTTTAAATAAACAACAATTTTATGATTTAAATTCCTCCAACAAACACAATTCACAAACAAACAACCTTCTCTCTTTCAAACTCCACATAAGTTTGGTTTGCAGATTTGTCACGTTAAGAACCATTTTTGGCGTTGTCTTTCACAACAAACTCTCATCAATCGATAAAGTTGCACAAACCTCCTGCGCTGTCCCCACTACCCTACTACTTCCACCAGATACGTGTGCATAGTGTTTCCGCTCCTGTCCGTTACGGCTCCGTGCACCCTAATCCGTCTACACCCACAGGCTGCGTTCTCCGTCCGCAGCACGGAGAGCACAGCCGGACAGCTGGAGTGACAAGACAATGGAATTCCTGTGGTAATTTTATAGATTCACTCGCAACAGCGCCAGTTATTACAATGTACTGTATGTGGTATAAAACCTTATGAAACCGTTTAAAACAAATAAACAAACACACATAAGGACATTGTTCTGAACCGTTAAAACTGAGTGTTTTATTTTGAAAATTAACCGGATGTTTTAATGTTGTTTCAGTGTCTGACTTCCCGTCTGCTTGTTCTTCTGTGTGCTAAATGTATGCGTCGTGCTCTGGCATCCGGCAAAAATAGAAACCTTGCGTATCTGCGGGTATGGGGGCTAACCGCGAAGTGATCTCGCGAAGTGATCTCTCCTACTAGCAGAAATACATTTTCGCCTGGTTTCGAAATCCGTTGGAAAAGTGTAAAAACTGAGCGCCGAATTGTACTTACTGGATGCAGTACATAACGGCACACAACAATGTCCGGCTGTAGAACTGATAGTACACTGAAATTTAGACCTTTTCCCTGACATTATTACTGGATTTTAGCTGCGGCAGTGAAGCGGTCAGAAACCCAAAATGATGAGGATATGATGCGGCTGACTGAGATTTTACCCTAACTACGTCACCACTTCTGTGCTCCCCATGAGGTTACTTCCACATTTTTTTGATTACAACTGAGCTCTATGGGAGTGTTGTAACCTGGTCGTAACAGCCAACTTCCACCAGATTGCGTGTCCGGTCCAGCAGCAGAGGTGATAGGTTTTAGCACATCAATTTAGCACAGAAAAGAACAAGCGGGATGGGAAGTCAGACACCGATATAACATTAAAACATCCCGTTTTTCCATGATTTTCTTTTACCAGAATCCCACTGTGATGTCACAATGCTTATGTTTAATACTTATGCAGACTTATGCTTAATACTTATGCAGACCACAAACAAAGGACTGGATGGGTTTATTTCACATTTTGTGGGTCAGTAGACACTCAGGTTACCCAAATATGTGTTCAAAAACACATGTAGGCTATAATTGTTCCACAAACAATCTAAAATCATCAATGCTGATGACTTCAGTGTATCCAGGATGTACGTGTTTGCTCCAATCTAACTCCGTTTTCTGTGCCACTCGCTAAAGCACCTCGAGTGTGATTTTGTAGTCCTGACACGACTTGTTTGGAGCTATGCTATTCACAAACCTGAATAAGTAAACAAGAAGCTCCTTCTTTCTTTGTCCACTTTAATTTTCAGCCCTGAAATGTTTTGCCCGGAGCTGTGCATAAAGACGCATCTCAATTCCCAGAACAAAGATTAATCAGGTGTATTCTGAAAAGCATTGACTCTGCGTTCTCTTCCACTTATTTTCATTACAGCTTAGGATATGGGAGCCTTTTCTCTATTAGTATGCAATCACGGACTCTGTGAGTGGTAAACAAATGATAAGGATCTGATATTACAGACTCGCTCTCTCTCTCCCTCTCTCTCTCTCTCTCTCTCTCTCTCTCTCGCTCTAACACTCTCTTACACACGGTTGCTGAAGTTATAGGCTCCTCAGTCCAGGTCTCCAAGTTGGTAAGGATTCTTCCGACCTCAATGTGTTTACATGATTCCAGTTCGGAAACTCAGAATGTTGTAACAAGAAGCAAGTTGATATGCAAAACGTGAATTAATAAAAAGTGTCTTAACATTACCAAAACATCTTCTTCCCCGTGTTTCATCTCAATTATGACGTCAACTCAACGAGTCGGGTCCCTTATTCTTTCCCGAATTTCCTTAAGTTGTTGTTCCGTCATTAGCAGGGGCCAGGGTTGGCCACTGAAGCGGTGATGCAAAGTCTACCTGTTATACTTTCGGCCTTGGAGAGGATTAAGGAACACAACCTCAAGTCCCCGAAGACAGCGTCTGAAGCCAATGGTCTACCTCACAAGAGAAGCACATTTGATTTCAAATTCAATTTTGTTATCAAATACTTCAATTTTCATCAGCTTCCTGGTCTCTATTTTTCATTCCCAGATTTTTCTTTAATTGTTATTCCCCTAGCAATCCAGGGAATGCAACACGCACGCACGCACGCACAGTGGCTGCATTGGAGGTGTTTAATGAACTGTCTCTAAGCAGGCGTTTGGCTCTGAATTAGTATCTAGATGAAATATTAGGGCCTACATTACACTCTAACATAAAGATGAAATTTAACGCCGGCAATACAATTATCATGATGGATTCAAGGACAAAATTCTAAATTAGAAGTTGACCAATTTGTAAATACACTCAAAGAAAACAAGACATACAAATGATTAGATTATTCTTTCATAAGTGGTCATTATTCATCATAACTGCTGCTGCTCTCTGCTCACCACTTTAATGTTCAGAGGAAAGTCAGAGACAGCACATCCTCGCTGCCTTTCCAACGAGTTCTTCAGCTGCAGCATTTAAAAAGCACATGCTCTTCCTCATCCTAAATCTTAGTGTGATTTGTTATGATAAACCTGCAGTGCAGTGAGAAGCTTTCCTCTTTTACTCAGAGGACGTCTCATGTCACAGAACTCGGCTGTAACTCTTCAAAAGGCTTTTATTCTTATGACAACTCCTGCAGCCTAAAACCTTACCTGTAGGTTTTGTTTAGGTACAGTTATAAGAATGATAAGAGAGTACTGGACTCAACCCAAATTTCATGACAAACATTATACCCCTAAGGTATAAATTTAAACCAGAAAAAGTAAAAACCAAAGGATTTCAGTGCAACAGAAACTTAATGTCACTTACCTTATAAGTAGAACAGGTTGAATACTCAAAAGGAGACTTGGCACGTGTAGAGGGGGTTTAGCTATGAGACATCCAAAATGACCCTTATTCAGGCCTTTTTTAAATTATTACTGGCATTGATTGCAGTATAAGTTCAACGTCCGATATACAAAACTTCCGAGATACAAAACTTTAAAAAAAGTAGTGCAGTCAATATGAGCAAAGCTTTTATTTTATTTAAGACAAATTTTATTTCAAATAGTCAGAATTGTTTAGTTTGATCTGAAACTGTAAATGTTGTTATGGCTGTTTGTTTTTCTATTTCATCCTCCGGCTTTACAGCATCCTAGGAAAAGGCAGGGAAATACTGCTGGCGCAATGTGAAGATGGAGATGGTGAGCTAAAGGATCAACCTCAAAGACTCATGGAGATTCCCCCAAAAGGCAGGCCTCAAGCCTGGCTGTTTGTTCTGAATGGTGTGGTAGGATTTCCCCTACCTAAATAAACCCTTGAATTCCTCAGACATTCTGCACACACATAACTATAACTGTGGTAAGTGTAATGTGTTTGGGGCACGGATTTATCTGAAGAGAATTGCTGTAATTGGGAATGTTTAGTGTATTGATTATGCTTTGATGAATGGAGGGTAAAACGTGCCTGTAAAGAAATTGTTTTATTTTATTTTATTGTGGGTTTTTCCTTGATTAACTTCCAAGTTTATTTGTTATTTATGTTACTTCAAATATAAAACCGGTAACCAAAATTTTGTTTTTAAGTTATGAAGGATGCATGTTGCCTTGATGACTGTCTCGGCTATAGTGACACACCAAACACCCTCCGGTATATCCTCCACTGGGTTTGCTAGAATGCAGAAGGCACACTACCATTTTCCTGGCGTGAGAGAGACGGTAGTTGCACTCCCGCTTTTCCCCCAGTGTGCACAGGGTAGCGGCGGAGGAGATTTCTCCTCAACGGGAATGCCTCGTCCGCCAGAAACACATGAGGTATCGGGCCCCAGGTGTTCTGCTCCAGGTAGAGGGGCAGCCGCAGGGTGGGTGAGGGTGCCCAAAGGCAGAGGCAGCTAATGTCCCTCCAACGCTTTTCTTCCCGTAGGCCCCAATGTCGACCACTCTGAAGCGATACCGGGCATCCACGAAAGCCAACAGCACAATGAAGAATGTCCCCTTGTAATTGTAATAGAGCGAGCCGCTACGTGGAGGTGCCTCAATTACCACATGCTTTCCATCCATTGCACCAACGCAATTAGGGAAGGCCCACGTGGTCTTGAACTCCTCCACCAGGCAATCCCAAATCGCATCACACACACTCCTGTCTATTCCAGCCGCAGTGCTAACTCCCACCCTGAAATGGAAGGCAATCAACCAGTACGAGTCCCCTGTTGCCAAATACCTAGAGAATAAAAAAAAGATACTTCGTTGTCAAAATGTATCAAAACTTGACGTAATTTTCTTTAAGGCCCCTTTATAAAAAAATCTAGTCCCTAAGGACCGAAACGGTCCCTCTCATAAAAGTGTAATAAAAATCTTATATATGAATTTTTTTTTTTTTACTTTCACCGCATCAAATCCTTTCAACTACTTCAGACCTAACCATAGATGGAAAGTTTTTTAAAAAAGTTTTTTATATTTTTTATTCCCTTTTTGTCGTAACAACAAAAAACACGATATATGCAATATTTCTAAAAAAAAAAGATGCAAAGTGGAATATTTGGTATGATCTGGGGTTTGCGTTTCCCAGATTGCTGGACCTCTGGATCACAGTGTTTTGTGCTGAAGACAACATTTTTGGTCTTCTTTGGGACATACGAAACCACAGTCTTGTTGAGGGTGAACGCGAACAAGGATGAAAGCACCTCTCTGTCTCTGATGTCGAGCAGCTTCGGGGGGAGCTCAGGTTTGTTACGTCTAAGTGTCCCCACCAGGGCCATCCTCCTCTTCTACTACTCCTCAGCAAGAGGAAAAGAAGTGAAAAAATTGTCTGTGGTGACTGTATTGCCCTCAAGCTCATCGGTCAGTTGGAGAACCACCCGCATTCCTTGGTTATTCTCTCTCAGAGTTGAGGGAAACTTCCCTGTATATACTTGAAGCCTCCATGCATAAGAGGTACTCACGTCACACAGAGCCCAAATCTTCAACCCGTATTTCGCAAGTTTGGAGGGAATATACTGTTTGAATGAACAGCGGCCCCTAAAAGAGACCAACTGTTCATCTATGCATATATCCCTACCTTGGTTGAAGAGTTGGGGAGGCGGGTGCTCCATCTGCCCCACAGGGCCGTGATGGGGTCCAGCATGTCTCTCCTGTGGCGGTCTGGCCAGGACAGTGTGTCATCAAACCGTAGGGCAACATTAATCTGTAAAAATCTTTTGCGGGAGATTGTTGCAGCAAAAATTGCACGCCTGGTCTGATTGTCCCACTAGCTCTTCGTTGATTCGTGCTGAGATCTGAATATTCCTGCCAAGATCAGCAGCCCCAGGTACGCCCTCAGCTCCACATCACTCAAATTCCTCCATTCTGTTACTGACCTCCTCCCCGGTCGGTTGAGAAGTGCATCGGCCCTGGGGTCAAGATAGGAGGGGGAAAGTAAGGCAGGGTCTCTCTCAGGGTCTCTTCTGGCATTTAAAGGGTTAAATTCCTGATAATTATCCAATATTTGATCGTTTTGAGCAGGGCTGGAGTTGTTTAAGAGATTTAAAAACTTCTGCCGAGAGGCGAGTTCTTGACAATACAGTTGATTCTGGATACAGATTAACCTTGATCTGGTGTTGCTGAGACACTCAGTTTGTGATATGTTGTCAAAGCGACTACTTGCTTGTGCTTCTGCTAAATTCCCCCATGTACGTGTTCGGTCCGCCTCAGCTGCCCCAACGGCAGGCGAGTTGATAGGTTTTTGCTTTAGTCAATTTGTGTGCTTCCACCGGCCCGGCGCTGCGTCTCAACTCCGTCTGGACCGTCACAGCTCCAGCAGCCTGGAGCCATCTGAAGCAGATACTTAAGGCCTCTATTTTTTGCTGGAGCACAGCAAATCAATTTGCCGCAAAGAAGCTTGAATCCAGTTAATTTTCAGAATAAAATAATCCCTTTTGACGCTAGATGGTATTTCACTGTACTACATCAATAAAAAGTCATAAAACTTTGTTACCCATGGTAGAAGCACACATTTAAGAAAAGACACAAATCCAAGCAGGTCTACTCCTCTTCAACTCCTTCGATTGGGAACAACTATGTTGTAGGTGTTTGTTGTTGTTTCTAAACCTGTTTTATTCAATCATATTATCTCACGCTGTCACACACGATTCTGCCATTTCCACTGGAGCTCCTTGGATCGCGACTCCAGTTGTCTGGCGATGCTGCGCTCTGAAAACGCAGACTGTCTGTATTGACAGACGACCGAGCATGGAGCCGTACCTTAGCGGAGCGAGAAGCAGAGCATACATCCTGGCAAAAATGATTCAGAACATGGAGACATCATGTTATTGTTATAAGATCTCGTCGTTGTCTCATGTTTAGCAGCTTTACCGGGTGCAGAAAATCATCTAGTTCAAGTTTGCTTTAGCAGATTTCAACACTGTCTGTAAGGAGGAGTAGTAGGCGAGCCATAACAGCTTACATATCATTGGGTCTGACATCCACCATTTCTCACATCCAACCTACACTGTTGAGGAAACAGTGTTTTTTTTTCTTTTACAGCCAAAAGCCTCCACACTGTTTTGAAGGTATTTAGGGATTACATGATATTTACAGGCACACTAAATCATCCCTCCTGCTTGTGTTTACCAAAGATTACAGACAATCCGTCAGAAATACAAACCCTCTATTTTATTTAAGCCATCGCCATTGAAAATTACAAAGATGTGTCAAAGTATCTCGTGGCAAACAGAAGCTGCACTACAGTTAATTTCCTCTCTTGCATATGTCAGATCCACTAGAGATTAAGTGAACTTAAAATACATGTTTTAGTACCACTACTTGTTCCTTCTGGTCTAAATCAGACTGTGATGCTGCAGACTTTAGTTCTGTTTATTCAGTTTGATTTTCCTTCTCTTTATTTTCACAGAAATTACACTTAGAGAAATGTTGTAGATATTTTACTCAACAGCCAAATAAATAAATCTCTCTCTTCATTGCTTCTTCAGAAAACCCCGCTCCTCCACAGGGAAAAAAAAAACTACTGGGAAGATTATTAAGATGCACTAATGGGACATAAATACACACAGGAAGAGAGAGAAAGACAGGAGCTCAGGGTCATTAGTTATTAGGGGTTGCTCAAGTTTAACTGCTCTAGGCTTAGAGCTGGTCTAAGGTGAGCCTAAGCCAGCACTTTCTGTAACTTTTATGAAGAAGAAAGTTGTAATCCTGCTTTTAGAAGTAGAAGAGTGTCTGCCTTATGGACTCTGATTCAAGGAAGGTCCTGATCATTGAGAGCTCTACCTCCCGTACTATGTTAAGAGCAGTGTTGGGGAGAATACATGTACCGGCGTTACATATTCAGAATACAAATTATGAGTAACTGTTTTCCGTTACAATTTAAATAGATGGTATTCAGAATACAGTTACATGGTTGAAATCAATGGATTACATGACGCTACTTTTCTGTTTCACGAGTTTATTCACTCTCTAAATAAATTAAGGCAACTCAATGCATTTCCCAGAAGCCTCAACATGAAAACGAGTGACAATGAGCTATTTTCAGGATCAGTCAGTCAGTCACAACAACAATGGAACCGGAGCAGGAGCTATAGAGCCGGCACAACAGAGCCAGGGCAGGAATGCGTTTCTAAATTCAAACCGCATTTCACATTAAAGAAAGAGAAGGGCGAACATAATGTAACTGTGCAGTGCAACCTCTGCTTTCAGCATCCAAAGACTCCACCTCCAACCTGAAGAAGCATCTTAAAGTAAGTGATTTTTTAATTAGCCAGGGGTAGTCGTCTGCTGCAGGTTTGCTGGTCACCGTGCTATTTTATAGTTGTATCTGCTTAGTGCTGAATGCTGATTTACTAGCCCTATTTGACATGCTAGCTAGTGTTAGCTAAAATTAGCTTGTGTTAACTTAAATAGACAGTGGTTAGATTTTTGTAGTATGCAGCTTGAGACTACGAACACAAACATTTATCTGCTAGTTCAGGTACTTGTTAATAACTCAGATTTAACAGCATTTTCTTTTTAATCTGCACTTGAAATGAAACCATGACTGATTCTGAAATATTATGATTTTGCTATTATCTCAATCTACTATATTCATGGAGTTAGTGCTTAAAGTTACAGTTACTGTCTTCAACATGTTCCCTTACATGCCAAGTCCTCCTGTGTATGAAATATGTAGCCTATGATGTGGTAACATGGTATGTTGAATAGCCTAGACAATTATAATGAATATGCGTAATGATTACTGTGAAGTGTAATGACACCATCAGCACCTCTAGGATGTTTTTATAGAGTAACCACCTGTATACGATAGTCCTCTTTATTCTTCCCAGCATAAAACAATTTCAGTGTTTTTAATGCCCTTTCTGTCTTTCTTTATTTTAGAGGACGCAATCCAGTGTCTTGCAAAGAACAGAAATGTTATCAGATGATGGTGGTGAACGAAGTGCCATGCCCACCACCACTCCTCCTCCTCTTAAACAAGCAACACTCAGCACCTCAGCATTCACCCAAAGGAAAGTAAACACCTTGGTTCTTGAGTTCATAATTGCAGATGTGCAGCCCTTTTTATTAGTGGAGAATGCTGTGAGACGATCGAAGGAATTAGTGGGGGTGGGACACCCATGTGCAGAAAAACATTGATGCTGCGCATTGAAAGGGGATATCAAAATATGAAGGAGGCAGTTACTGAAACTCTTCGGGATGTTCAAACCGTTTGCACAACAGCAGATATATGGATGGCTCATCAGCGGAGTTTCATGGAAATCACTTGTCACTGGAGCCAGAGACATTAGATCGAAAGTCTGCTGCGTTGGCATGTGAAAGGATGAGGGGCCGCCACACCTATGATATCATTGCTGCCAAAATGAGTCAGATTCATGCAGAATTCCAGATCCAAGGCAAAGTCAGTGCAACTGTCACTGACAATGGGAGCAATTTTGTTAAGGCATCCCATGTATATGGAGAGTGTGAAATGGAAGATGCGATCGCACAGATGATGTGCAGTTTGCTAATTCTCTGCAGTTCTTCAGGACGAGCAAGAGGAAGAGGAGCTAAACTTTTTTTTGCCACCTCACCATCGATGTGTCGCGCATCCTTTGAATCTTGTTGCCATGACTGATCTTGACAAAGTTGCCTCACAGGGTGTTTCTCGAAAATGATACAGTAGTGCAATGTCAAAATGTGCTGCAATCTGGAATAAGGCTCATCACTCGTCAGGTGCTGCTGATGCAATTGACGAGGAAATTGCCCAAATGAGATGTGTGGTACCTTCAGTGACTAGGTGGAGCTCAGAGTATCATGCAATCGAGAAGTTAATGAGTCTCACTGACAGTCAGCTCAATGAAATCTGTGACCATCTGAAAGTGGCCAAACTGTATCCTCAAGAGACAATGTTTCTAAAAGAGTACACAGCCATTCTAAAACCTCTTGCCTACTCAATCAACCTGCTCCAGGTAGAAAAGAACTGTTACTTTGGATACATAGTTCCCACCATTCTCAGCCTAAAAGCGAAGTTAGCGGAAAAGTTGACACAAGTGCAGTACTCAACCCACATCCTCTCAGCTGTTATCAAAGCCATTGACACTCCATTTGGGGGAGGTGTTGGCCTACCATGAGGCAAGGATGGCGGCTTCCACCATCCCAAAGTTTCGACTGTGGTGGCTTGCTGAGGGAAGCCATGAAAAGAACAATGGTCCAAAGAGGCTCGTCTTCTTAACACAGAGCCTTCTGAGGATGCCAGCACCATTGGAAATGCCGCAGAAGGAGGTGATCCAGAAGATGATGAAAACTTCTTCACTTTTGAGACTCCACAGATGATAAGGTCAACAGTGGAGGAAGAGGTGCAGAAGTTATCTCCCAGATCAAGTCAATGGCTTCATTGAAGATGTATCCAATGATCAGAGCCCTGTTCTTAAAGTACAATACTACACTGCCATCAAGTTCTCCTGTCGAGCAGCTCTTTAGCCAGGGAGGATTTATTTTCACTCCACACCGTAACAAAATGACAGATAAGCACTTTGAACAGGCTCTCCTGCTGCGATACAACTGCCTTTACTGGACTGTTGACTTGTAGAGTAGGTGGGTCAAAACATATTGGGCAATGCATGTACATTGACAACCTCATTATTCACAAATTATTGTCTTTTTTTTATCTGACATTTATATAAAAGCAACACCTTACATGCCTACTGCAAATGTTTGCAAATTATTTCATTTATTAGCTGAAAGAGTTTTTCACCCCATGTTATGTACAACGTTGACATTTTGGATAGGTTTTTGCTGCTAGCCTTTGTTATTACATTACCAAGAAGTAATGTTGGTTTGTCAGTATAACATTGTTTCATGTGGGTAAAATGATATTTGGTGGCGTAGTTAAAAAAAAAAGAATAATATTTTGCCATCATCACATTCAGTTTGAGCTTCTGTTTTGTATTAAAGGACCGTTATTAGTGTTTCATTCTTAATAGAAGAACATTCATGTGAATGTAGTCAGCTGTAACAAGCTTAAAAAAAATTATGGAATGTTTCATATCATCCTTTTATGTTTTTATCCTGTGATATCAGGAAAAGGGAAAATTAAGGTTTTCTTTTGGTGCTTTCTATTTTAAGAGGATTAGTTGTAACACCTATGCACTTAGTCCCTCAGTGAGAAAGAATGTTAGATGTAACAGAAAATTCTGTACAGAAACAGAGTATTTTATGTTTGTCTATTTTCCCACTTTTGACAGCTGAGTGAATAAAAAAAAGTGAAAATTCTTCTTTTTTTTTAATCAAGAAAAACATCTTTTGCGTTAACATACCCACCCAAGCAGGTCTGCATGTGTGGTAGTAAGGCACCATACACTTTTTAAGATGAGCCGGTGCCTGACCATTAAGAGCTTATCAGATGGAGAATTTTAAATTCAGTAAAAGAATGAGAATACCTTTATTAGGGCCTGTGTCCATTGAATTTGCTTTTTGTGCTATCAGCGCCCTCAAATTCAATTTCAGTGCGCTGGTGCTCATTGTTGCTAGGTTACGAAGTGTAACTTCTGCATCCCTTGATAATGACAGTTAGGTCAGTTTTAATAGCTCAGTATTAATAACTTTTTCCAACAAAACAGAAAAATGTAATTTTTTTTGGCGCTCAAGACACAGACCCCTAACCAGAGACAAACACTCACCCCCCTAAGATCTGCATGCAACAAAATTAGGATTGCAACAGAATTTTTTACAATTTTGCAATTTGCAATGGATTTTAAATCCTTGCTCCTGCGGCCACATGTCGATGTCCTTGTGTGAGACACTTGACCCTGCTTACGCTGCATTAACCAAAATGGGATTAGTTCATACTGATGGACACTTTACATAGCAGCCGCTGCCATCAGTTTGTTAGTTAACTGTTTCTATATGGTTTGTTGATTTTGTGATGAAAGACGCTTGGAAGAAAAGGATATAAGGCAATGACAACTGAAAAAACAACAGGAGTAAACACCCCTACACAAAGGACAAAAGCAATAGAACTTAAATTTTGTATACAGGTGAAACATTTTATTATTTGATTTCTCTTTTGCATCCTCACAAAACATCAGTTTACCGATATCAGATTTCTGTCTTATGAAACTGACACAGTGAGGCTCACGACCCTTTTCTGATAAAGCAACAGCACGAAGAAATGACTCTATGAAAACTTTT
The DNA here is from genome assembly GCF_963930695.1 of Labrus bergylta. Lineage (NCBI taxonomy): Eukaryota > Metazoa > Chordata > Actinopteri > Labriformes > Labridae > Labrus > Labrus bergylta. Next base: position 31,688,241 of record NC_089198.1, on the reverse strand, counting down.
CATCAGTTCAGAACTGTCATATGGAGCTCAGATTTTTCAGTATTGTGCCTCCGACTGAAGTGTGTGTCTAAAAATGTGCCCAATTTGTCTCAAATCTCAGTGGCACTGCCCTGATAGAAGAAGTTTGGCCACTTTTTTACAGAAACTGTCAAATTGATGTGTCTGCTCTGGCGCTGCGCCTGGCCTTCTTAAGATCAGCATCCAGGCTAAAAAATCCTCAGTCACTTCTATTGACCAGAGCTGTGATACTAATAGGGCTGTCATTGAAAGCTGCAATAGGCTCTGTGTCTGCAGCAGAAGTCCCTGCAGGCCCTGCCACAGTAAATCACATCTGCTCCATACAAGTGTGTGTCTGTGCAAGGAGTGTTAACCTCTGTGAGAAACAAGCAGCAGCATGAGAGACATCTCACCCTGTAGTGACCAAAGGCCGATGTATGCACACAGCCCATAATAAGGTTGATGTGAGAAACGTTCTCTTCTCACTTGTTATCACTGCCTGCCATCAGCACTTACACGCTGCCAGGTTATGAGACAGGTTGGATTGACAGATGCATAACATGTGACATACAATATTTTTATATAAAGGTATCACACACAGCATAAGGAAGCCATTGATGTGTGACTTAATCCTTTCCACAGGGGGAAAAAACTCTGTATCTCCACCAAAGCCCCAGTTCCATGTTCATCATATATTCACTGAGATTTTGTTTGCTTTGTGACGAGATGAACATTATAACTGGTTACATGCTCAGCTGGGAGAAGCTTGAATTTACAAGAAAATTAGCCTTGAATCTTAATAATAAAGCATGAAGTTTAGATAATACAATTGCTGTGGAGCCATAATGGATATTGAACATTTTTGCATCATCTGATTGTCAGGGAGTAATCTGGAAGGCTTTTATAAACTGGATTACTACGCTCTCCTTACACTCTCAGTTACTGCTGGTATCAAATTTAAATCTCACTAACAAAACAGCGACAAAAACGGCTCCTCCTTACCTAAACTCTATAATCCAGGTCTACACTCCTCAGGCCCACTACGCTCTGCCAATGAAAGGCACCTTTCACCGTTTGACCAAGATGGCGGTGCGAGCGCATCGCGAGGCCCAGCGTCTCTCTCAGATTTGCAATTTTGCAGTAATTTTATTGTTAATTTCGGGTCTGTTCGTACGGAACAGCCTCGCCTTAACATCCTACAGTCGACAGGAACTTATGGATATTGGAATACTCCTCCACCTCCCTGACGATCTAAACTACAATCTTCGACTCATACCCGAGATCGCCAAAACACCCGGCACTCTACCCGGCCGGGCGGAAGTGCTCGCAGGCGGCGCAGGCGGCGTCGAGACCGTAAACAAAGGCGGGGGAAGCGCGGAGGTATAAGAGCTAAGCTAAAGCTAACACCGCACCGTCTCCCGTTACCCAGCATTTTCCTCGCTAATGTGCGGTCTTTGGTGAACAAAATGGACGAGTTACGACTTCGCATCATCCACAGTAAGAGACTTATGGACTGTAATGTCATGATCTTCACGGAGACATGGCTAAACAACGGAGTACCGGACGATGCTATCAAGCTAGCCGGTCGCCACACACTCCGAGCAGACAGAACAGCAGAGGACTCCGGTAAGACCAGAGGAGGAGGGCTGTGCATCTATATTAACAAAGCTTGGTGTACAGACTCTGTCATTATTGGGAGACACTGCTCAGCTAACCTTGAGTTTCTCATGGTTAAATGTAGACCTTTCTATCAGCCAAGGGAGCTCAGCTCCACTATTGTAACTGCAGCCTACATCCCCCCTGATGCCGATGCAAAAGCTGCTATGAAGGAACTTTACACCACTATCAGTAAACAACAGACTGCTCACCCGGAGGCTGCATTTATAGTTGCAGGTGATTTTAATCACTCAAACTTAAAGACAGTGCTCCCTAAATTTCACCAGCATGTTTCCTGCAATACAAGAGGAAACAAAACTCTGGACCATGTTTACACAAACATCGCAAGAGCCTACACCACGACCCCCCTCCCCCACCTGGGACAGTCAGACCACCTTTCTTTGTTCCTCATCCCCAAGTACTCCCCACTCATCCAACGTGTGAAGCCATCAGTGACAACGATTAAAGTGTGGCCAGCGGGGACAGACTCTGTACTTCAGGACAAGTTCCATCACACAGACTGGAGTATGTTTGCTTCTCAGGCTACCTTGGGCTCTCACACAGACATTGACACCTACACTTCTTCTGTGCTGGATTATATCAATACCACCATCGACAGTGTTACAACATGGAAGCAGATCACCACGTACCCAAATCAGAAGCCATGGATGAACAAGGAGGTGCGTCTCCTGCTGAAGGCCCGCAACACCGCCTTCAGATCAGATGATGCAATGGCCTACAGCGTATCCAGGGCAAACCTGAGGAGGGGCATCATCAAGGCCAAGCACTGCTACAAGCTGAAGGTTGAGGAACACTTCTCCAACTCCGACCCCAGACGCATGTGGCAGGGCATCCAGGCCATCAGTGATTATAAACCCAGCAACTCCACCCCGATAACCACAGATGTCTCCTTCCTGAACGAGCTAAATCACTTTTATGCTCGTTTCGATAGAGACAACAGGGAGACGCAGACCACGACCAGACCTCCTGCAGACAACCAGCCCCTCTCACTCACCTCCACGCTGCACTGAGCCGGATCAACGCTCGAAAGGCTGCTGGTCCAGACGGCACCCCTGGGCGCGTGCTTAGAGCATGTGCGGAGCAGCTCACTGGGGTTTTTACGGACATCTTCAACCTGTCCCTCGCCCAAGCAGCTGTGCCAGCATGCTTCAAAGCCACCTCCATTGTCCCAGTGCCGAAACACTCCAGCCCGACAGGCCTGAATGACTACCGCCCTGTAGCACTCACACCCATCATAATGAAGTGCTTTGAGCGACTGGTCCTAGCACACCTGAAAAACCGCCTCCCACCCACACTGGACCCATACCAGTTTGCCTACCGCAGCAATAGGAGTACAGAGGATGCAGTTTCCACTGCGCTGCACTCTGTGCTCACACATCTGGACAATAACAACACATACGCACAAATGCTGTTTGTTGATTTTAGCTCAGCATTCAACTCTGTCATCCCCTCCAAGTTAAACACTAAACTCAGAGACCTGGGCTTCAACACCTCCCTCCGTCACTGGATAATGGACTTTCTGACCAACAGACCCCAGTATGTTAGGTCAGGACACACCTGCTCCACCACCATCACACTCAACACAGGCATACCACAGGGCTGCCCATTCCTCTACTCCCTCTTCACCCACGACTGCAGACCTGTACACAGATCCAACACAATCATCAAGTTTGCGGACGATACGGCGGTGATTGGCCTCATCAGCAACAACGATGACACAGCCTACAGGGAGGAGGTACAGCATCTGGCCGCCTGGTGTGCTGACAACAACCTGCTCCTCAACACCAGCAAGACGAAGGAGCTCATCGTGGACTTCAGGAGAGAAAGAGGAAGCATGCACAACCCCATTCACATCAACGGGATGGCTGTTGAACGTGTCTCCAGCTTCAAGTTTCTGGGGACCCACATCACAGAGGACCTCTCCTGGTCCACTAACACCTCCAGTCTGGTTAAGAAGGCTCATCAACGCCTCTTTTTCCTGAGGACACTGAAGAGACACCACCTGTCTTCAGCTGTACTGATGAACTTCTACCGCTGTGTGATCGAGAGCATCCTGACCAGCAGTGTCTCAGTCTGGTACGGAAACTGCTCTGTCACAGACCGTAAGGCGCTACAGCGGGTGGTAAAAACCGCCCAGCGCATCACAAGGTGTCCACTTCCTGCCATTGAGGATGTCCAAAGAAAACGCTGTCTGCGGCGAGCTCACGGCATCCTTAAATACTCCTCCCACCCTGCCCACAGACTGTTTACCCTCCTGCCCTCCGGTAGGCGCTTCAGAAGCCTCCAGACCAGAACCAGCAGACTGAGGAACAGCTTTTTCCCCAGAGCTGTCTCTCTACTGAACTCTACCCCCCAGAACTCTGAACTCTGTCTCGCTCTCTCTCTCTCTCCCCCTCTCTCTCCGCCCCCTGCTGACCCACCCCTTTCCCCTGCATATCACCTCACACCCATCATCCCCCCACCACTCCTCCTGGTCACACACACACATCTCTCATCCACCTGTATTATTGTATTATAGTATGTTCATATCACCTCAATAAGTTATCGACCTGTACAATATGTCCATATTCTTTATATTATCTGTAAACTAGTATAGCATGCTCACTGCACCTTAATCTGTATATTATAATCCTAAGAATACACTTATATTTATAGCATTTATTTATATTTATAGCATCCCATTAATCCAGCCATCCATATATAACTAATAATTCACTTTTTTTAGTCTACATCTGTAAATTTTGTAACTACTGTACATAGCACAGACTCTTGCACTTTCTGCTTATTTGCACTTCTGGTGAGATGCCAAACCTCATTTCGTTACTCTATACTTGTATATGTGTAATGACAATAAAGTTGAATCTCATCTCATCTCATCTCATCTGATCCAACCTTTACAACAGGGTCCTAAGACGCTAACTACACTCTTCTCCTCTGTCGCCCCCTGGTGGTGGAATGAACTTCCACTCAAAGAATCCTTTTGAACATAAAAAAAATAAAAATATGGACCACAGTGGAACATGCAAATGGAGCATGTAAAAGGACACAAAACTGACAGACACAGTAGCCATGGTGTTTCAGCTGCAGTTAGCTCAGTTAGCCGCATATTAGCCGATCAGGTTGTAGGCCTAATCAACAACAGAGCCATGCACAGGGGAGAGTAAGCAAGCTTGAGTTTAGAGCTGCTTGGTGTAACTTCCTCCAGCTGCAGAGCTTAGTTAGTTACCACAGCTAGCGGTACTATCAGCTAGCTGTGCCCACTGTCTGGCTCTAAGGACTGGGGTTGTGCTAGGGACGGAGCTCCATTAGCCCCGCAGCTAGCCTCAGCCAGCCCCGGGCTACACAGACAGAGCCGCCCGCACAACACTCTCATCCAGGTCTGACTAGTCTCCCAGCTTGTATACTGAAACTTTAACCCTACTTTTTGGCCGTGCAACTAAATCACTTTCCCTTCTGAACAATAAATCCACTTTGTGTCTCTCTCTTCGATAAATAATTGAGATAAAACATAAAACGAACTAAAAGCTAAATAAACTGTTGCACTGATCCCAACAGCGGGCTTCATGTAACCAAAGCTGTCAATCAATGTTGAATGAGTCCTGTTATGACATTTTATAAGCTTTATTATTTGCATGGCAGTTCATAGCCGTGTGTGTGAAACAATGTATTTGCTCGTATTTGTTAAAATACTCTTTCTAGTTCTGACATAAATCTGATTCAGTATTGGAGCTCTGAGCTGCATTTAATGTTTTATATTGTAGGAAATCAAAAACCTCTATCCTGTTTATGCTAAAATGTGTTAACCTTAGGTGACCGTGGATATGGCCTTAAAACCTGGCTGATGACTCCCTTTACCAATTCTGAAACCCCTCATGAGGGGCGCTTTAACCATCCATTCCCACACGTGTGCCGTAGTACAGCCCACATGAGGGCTGCTCAAGGTGATGTTTAATGTGGTTTAATGTGGTAAACATGGTTAATGTTTGCTTCTTCACGTGTCAAAGCACTTTGTGAACCCTTGTTTTTAGTCATAAAAATTGTTGTTATTATTATATTTTATTTGTGTTTTGGATACGTGTTCAATCTTCTTCACAGCATCCAGGAGAGCGAACTGATTCTTATTCACCTCGTCGGTTGGTCAGGATGTCAGCCTGCCGGAGGCATGGGCTGTGTGGCTGCGGCTGGTAACGGGGGCGTAGAGGTCGACAGCGCTTAATCTTCCACCTCAGCATCACATAGGCCTACAAATTAAAATGTTTCTTCTGACTGATTAATTGTTGCAATCAGCATTTCTATTTTGTTTTGTCTCATTTAATTACTTGTTAATTACAAAAGACAACCGATTGCAAATATCAACAATTCTGAAATTAATAACTGTCATAACGTCATCACTTTCCACCTCATGTGGTGAACATATTCCAGACATGGATGTGTCTCTAATCATTGCAGCTCATCCTGTGCTGTAAGATCAGGTGGTCCGCTTCCTCGTCCTGTTTCCTTCCATAAAGTAAGTGCATATGCAAAGTCACTGTCAGATTCATGACACGTGCACATCAGCTAATTTTGTTCTCACCACCTGTCAAATGTTAGTGTATGAGAATCATTCTAAATTGACCCTCAATCAGCACATTCTCATATCTCTATTCTCAAGACGAGAGCGGTGAGGTGAAGTGAACGGTGTACAGTAAATAGAAGTAATTGTGTCTGAGGTGGAGGTAAGAAAAGCCACTCTTTTCAGAAGCGTGTCAACTGGAGTCACAATGGTGAAAAAAAAAAACAAGCCTGTGTTTCTCTCAGTCAGGCTGTAAAGGCTTTGTCCCCTGAAGTTCACACCCTGACTCAGGTAAAAGAGAAATGTTTTGACATTAAAGACAATTAAAGAAGAAAAGCTGATCAGAAAGAAAGTAAGAGTAAGAACTTTTCTACTCATTTATTAGAGAATGAGACCCAATGTGAGGTGTACAGAAATGGCTTTCATGTGCAACCTTCCTAAATACAACTAATGCCTTCTATACTTTAGAAAAGTTAAGAAAGACAGACGTCTGACGCCCTCTCACATCAGACTGGGGATCTTCCAGGGGTCACTAACTGCAGTCCTACCACTAGATTTCCCATCATGCACTAGGAATACATTATTAGAAAAAGAAAATGATCTAGTTTATATGGGGGCAACTTCTGGGCAGAAAACTGAAATGAGGAAGAAAGTGGTGGAGTTGTGTAGAGAGCAAGAACGGTCACATCATTGAACAACACAATTTGCACAAGACAAGACTTAAGATCTGTTATCATGTTACACATGTTTCATTTTATTGTAACGCCAAGATGAGAAAAAGACAAAATTAAATCAGCTCAGATCGAGTTTTAAGACCACCTTACATGCGATCACAGGAGCGCGCCCCAACTCCAGCAAAACTCTCAGGGTTGTATTCTGACTGGAAATGTGTCTGTGACTTTGAAATCGGGAGGTGGTGTATAATGTAAGTACGATATGTCATTATGTGCAATCTGTAGGTGTAAGCCACTTACCAGACAAAGTAAAGCTGTCGCAGATCATTTCTAATTAATGATAAAACACAGGGGCTTCTTTATTGTAAATCAATAAAAATGATCAAGATCAGTATGTTACTGCTGATATAGTATGACTTTAAATCTGTCTATAAGACGTCTGTTTGTTTAATCTTTTTTGTATTCCTCTTAAATCTGTGACTCCGACTGCTGAGCCAGTTCCTCCCTCAGAAGGAGTCACAGTTTTAATGTTCATTAATCACTTCAGATACATGTCTTGATGATGCACTTTGTGATGTGAATGTTGATTTTTTTCTCACTCCTACTAAGCAAATCATTCTTTGATAGAAAATCACATTTCTGGAAGTGTTGTTGTCCGAGTGGCCAAATGAGGGCAGCAGAGCTCCGCAGTATTTCACTGCCTCGTCTCTCTGTTTCTGGCTCTTATCAGAGGCAGTGTGACATTAAGGGAAGCAGTTAAAGGTTAAATACTTTTCTCAAGGGTGCTCATCACAGTCCCTCACCGTACGGAAAAAATCCACCCACAAGAAGCTGCGACCTGCAAGCTCACAGACCGCCATTTTACAGCGCCATTTACGTGCTGGACTGTTAAAAACACCGCTTTAGGGCCGTATGCTAATCACCTGGCTCCGACTCATCTGCAATCATTTTGCCAGCGATGCTGAATGTAGGAAGTAGAAGAGACGGATTTTGGGGTGAAAGATTAAGGAAATTGAAGGCTTAGAAAGCACAGCATGACTCTCCATGTCTCAACACACTTCCTCCCTGTAGCCATCACAGCAACAGCTTTACATGTTTACTGCCATGTTTCAAAACCCACTTCAGACTGCTGGTTAAACACAGACATCAAATGTACAGCATCCTACACATCTGCAAACTGTATAAGCAGGCCTCACAATCAAATGTGATGCATTTACATTGATTAGCTCAAAACACTGAAGCAACACTGAATTATCCCCCACTAATTTAAAACTGAACAGCTGTTTTAATCTGGGTCACAGTCCTATGATGTACGCAGGAGAGACCACAAAAATTTAGCCTTTTCCTTTTTTTAAACAAAAATGTACTTTTTATGCCTTTAATTAGTGACAGTGGATAGAGTCTAGAATCGGTGAGAGAGAGAGAGTGGGGAATGAAATGCAGGAAAGGAGCCTCAGGTCTGATCAAACCTGGGCTACCCGCTTTGAGGACTGTAGCTCCTTTCCATTTGAATAATTTTAAGATAAACTCCTGAACACTGCCTGATGAAGCTCTAGTACCGCGACATTGCCAATAAATGTTTGTTTGCCTGTTAGACAATGTGAGGGGAGTTAATCTTTGAGTGTTTGATGGACAATTTGCTCTCCTCACCTGTCTTATGAAGTGGATGTGTGAATGTGAGTTACAAAAGCTGGTTTAGCTCATTTTATAAAGGCTACAGCGTTTCAGTATCCCTGTAATAAGTGGGAAAATCTACAGTAAGGGACCTTATGGGATCCCGTTCAGGGTGAGACGACCCCCTTGCTATGTGTTGGGGTACTGCTCACCCCTTTCAACCCGATCTCAAAATCAAATTCAAACAACTTTATTAATCCCTCTTGTGTCAACACATCGTCTTTTATGTGGTTGTATTACGGGCACTAGATTGGAAGTGTTCCAGACAATCCATTAAAAGTTAGTGAATTGGGGATAATGGTATGGCTGGGTGACCAGTTAGACTTGTTGTTAAACAAACTGGTCAATAACATTTACTGTCTGTTGACTGTACGCAATGTTATTCAGTTTGTATGTTGCTAGCATAGCATTAGCTTTCTGGCTAACAACTGAGCCGAAGTTGAATCAGCTGAGAGAACTATCTCCCGTTGCTAAATCGTATCTATGGCTCGTCCTATTTACTGGACTGTTGGCATGTGGTTTTGTAGTAGGGGGATCAGGGAGTATCACTGTCATAATTCAAAATGCTTACTGTACATTTAGGGTCTTAATCAGCAGTGTTTGCAGGGTGAACTGTCGCAGAGATTCCGCTACGAGCACAACTTTTCATCACTAAATAAAGAAAATATATGTTCTTGCTTTCTGCCTGTTAAAAAAAAATCATCTGAATGATTAGGAGAGGACTTGAATTCAAATAGCTGAAAATAAAGATTGAAAGGGAGCAGAATAAGTGGGTTCTAGTAAATCTCTGTTTGTTGAGTGTGATGGCTGCTGCATTAACACAAAAATCAAATCAAACACTCAGCAGATCATTTACTTGGGACTTGCTGAAGTTTTTAAATCTTCTTTCCCTCCTCGGCACATCTCCATTACATTTATTTATTTATTGCTTTATTTAACAATAAAATCACACAGTGGCACCGCAGCAACACCCCAAAACAAATGTGTGTGATTGTTTCCACTGGGGGAGAAGATTGCTTCTCCATTTCCATCATCACATTTCAAATGAATCTCATCCTAATCGTCACCCACCTAACACATGTCTGAGGAGATTTCTACATTTTCTATTTGAATCATTACAGCTGTCTACACACACCATGAGACTGCATGTTTGACTTTCTCACGGATAACCTGAAGGTTCATTTCTGTTTCAGAGTTATTTTCCTCCCATTGACACATAGAATTGATGAGATAGTTTATTGTCATCAAGGTCTAATATACACTCAACACCTGGCCTGAAGACAAATGGAGCACCAAAAAAAACTGCTTCGCTTTCATGCTGCTCTTCTTGGCCAGATGTGAAGATTCTCCAGATGTGAAGGAAATGTAAAAGCAAGTTCCTCGCTCTTTTCAGACTGTTCCACAACAGTGCAATAACAAAGCTCAGCCGTCATCATGTCTTTGAACATTTACTTTATAGATTCAACAACAACGTAATATTCCTCTGGAATCATCTTCCAGTCAGGGTCCAGGAGGCAGACACACTCTGTACTTTTAAGAATAGACTTAAAACATGTCTTTTTGATAAATCTTATAGTTAGGGCTGCTGCTGGTGTAGACCAGCTCCAAGTTATGCTGCTATAGGCTTAGACTACTGGGGGAACTGGCACCTTGAGCTCCTATCCCCCCTCCCACATATTTTCATGGGAGCTCCTGAGCTCTCATGTCTTCTAGATTCCTCTGGATTAATAGTGGGGACGGCCTGCTGCTATGGACCCCCCCCCCCCCATCCCCACCCTTCTGTGTCATTGTGCCAGATGCGCAGGAGGCCTTATCCCGGCAGCAGAAGCCAGGCTCTCGAATAGAGTAGCTCCCCAACCTTCAGCGAGATGATCTGGCACTACCACACGACGTCCTTGATGCCCAGCCACCACCATTGGACTGTTTCGTCCCAACAACCACCATCTATGCCCTCACTGGTTTCCCACACACCTGGCTTGTTTCTATTGTTAAAATTAAATTGAATGAAAATGAAAATGTATTGCCCATCAAGAGCCCTTCCTCCATTGCGGTCCTGGGTAGTCACTCCCACTTTCCCCCACCTTTAACACTCATGTTGATCAGTACAGGTGGTACTTTGGCTTCAATGTGCTTTCTTCTATTTGGTATGAACACACCAAACAACGGGAACTGGTCTGTGTTATTATCTGCTTAAAATTCCACATGACTCTGATTTTGGGTTCATTTTTAACTGGCGGGCAAAGTCTTTAATATTCATATGAATATAAATCAGCATGATGGCTCCACAGAATCACACTTTGAGAAGAAATCTGTGGAAACCACATCTCTTAACTGACAGAGGGATTCAGTAAATGTGCATTGGGATTATATTTTGGTGTCTGGGACAAGAGTGTTAACTTTCACACTTCGTGCAAATTTGGTGTTGAAGGTGGAGTAGCTCATTATTCTAGTCATGTTACAGAGGCAGCATCGAGGCTGCCAGGCTAACTGAGCTGCCAAACTTAGTGATACAAGCTGCTGGGCCTATACAAGCGTTCACTAAAGCTCTCTCTCTCTCTCTCTGTCTCTCTCTCTCTCTCTCCGTCTGTAGTCTCCCTCAGATATTCCTCATTAAGGAAAAGAAAAAAGCCCCCTGACAGCAGGAGCAGCCAACACTTATTCTATTTAAAATCACTGGTGTCATTTGGGTGAGGCCAGAAAGAGACATTTCTTACCTTACATTACCCTGAACAAGTTAAATCTGAACCTAAACTTTTGATTGTATAATGAGGAGAGCAAAGACCGAGTCAAAGTCACAGAGTCCCCCTTAGAAGCCATATGCATGATGTAATATCAAAAGGAAACTTGGCACTGATTCTCCGTGCTGGCACTAATAATTCATCATGCTGACCTGATAACACATGCTGTCGGTCATCACTCATCTTTGGCAGTTACGTCCAGAGCTGTTCTTCATCTGTGCTGTGTTCAACTTTTACAGAAAAATGATGCAACATGCTTGTAGTTTATAGCACTGCAACCAGACGTCACATGTTTGGGGACCACTAAGACTAAACGTAAAGCAATTTGATGCAAGTCAAAAAATGCGTACTAAGCTATAGCAACATGAAGGACTATCCACCACGAGTCAAAGTGATTTTTAAAGGGATACTTCACCCGTTGAAACATGAATCTGTATTGACATTGAGTCATATATGTAGTAGAAATGTGAAATACATTTTGAAGTTGGTGCCTTCTTGACTGAGAAAAGGCAGAAAGTGTCTTTTTGGCTCATGTGGGTGAAAGACACCAAATCCCAGAATGCACAGCACTGCAGGCCACTCCCACTGAAGCTATGATCTATTTACAGACATTTACTACAACAAATACGGCCGTTTCCTCAACTGATTCCGAGATTTCTTCCAGAAGGAATTGGTATCTTGGAAATTCCTGGCAGAAAAATGGACTCTATGTCTGTGTTCATAGGCAAACAGTGAGAGCACCGACACTACCAGTCCGCCCCAGCTCGAGCCGGACCGGGCTCCTCTTCCTCACCGCTGCCAACAGTCAGGTTTCGTAGCCGCAGCAGCAGCGGCTACTAGACCTGACTGTCGGCAGCCGCCTCGTTACTATATTGCAGCGGTAGCGGCTGGGCGTCAGGGACGTTGGGTGGTAGTAGTTCCAGGTATGCTAAGCCTATAGCAGCATAACTAGGAGCTGGTCTACACCTGCACTAACAATAAGATTTATCAAAAAAGAAAGTTTTAAGTCTATTCTTAAAAACACAGACTGGAAGATGATTCCAGAGGAGAGGGGCCTGAATACTGAAGGCTTTACCTCCCATAGTACACTTAGAGACTGTAGGTACCACTAGCAGGCCTGCATTCTGGGACCGTAATGTTCTTGAGGGGCAGTACAGCACTAGTAGCTCCTTAAGATAAGATGGTGCCTGGCCATTTAGAGCTTTGTAAGTGAGAAGAAGGATCTTGAATTCTATTCTAGACTGTATAGGGAGCCAGTGCAGAGAAGCCAACACAGGAGTAATGTGGTCCCTTTTCCTGGTTCTGGTCAGTACACGAGCTGCAGCGTTCTGGACCAGTTGAAGAGTCTTTAGAGACTTGCCAGAGCACCCTGACAAAAGAGAGTTACAATAATCCAGTCTGGAGGTAACAAATGCATGAACTAGTTTTTCTGCTTAAGTTTGGACAGGATATGCCTGATCTTAGATGTATTATGAAGGTGAAATTTAGATGGATTAGTGATGTGAAATGGCTTAGAGAGGCTGCGTAAACTTAATCGTAAGGTCCAACTATGTTTTGTGGCTCCAGGCAGGTTTTTTGGGGGAGCTGGCTCTTTTGATTCAAAAGGTTGCCGACCCCTGGACTAGACGATACTTTGAGTTAGAATTTACAAAACCTGGATGACAGGGAAACACAAATATCTGAATATTACATATCATTTTTCAGTCTTTTTCATACAGTTCAGTTGAAGGAAAAACTTTAACCAGACTTGTCTGATTACTCAGTCACATGGCAGGAGCATGAGAGTAAAAAAAGTTATGAAAATTCAAAATCAAGAGCAAGAGGAATATATGACTGCAGTTCATGCTTTCAGAAAAAATAATGACAGAAAAGAGGTGAGAAGAGTTGCAGACGGATGAGAAATAAGATGAAGAGCAAACACAAGAGGCAGAAGAAGAGAAAAACCTTGACCTTTTCTTACTGTCTGTTCCAAAAATCAGAACTGAACTGAGGAAAAAGATGTTGCCATGTTAAATGACTTAAAGGTAGACACATCTGGCTGTAGATGTTCTCCCTGATGTGTTTGTGGATTTTATATTTGTTTGTTTGTCTGCTCGCTGTTATTTGAAACTGTGTAAATTGAGGCGAGACTCAAACCTTGCTCTGCTTGTCCATCTCTGCTCTGAGGGGGAAGCAGCATGTGTGCAGTTTTGTTTCCTTGTGCATGGTATTTACCGTATATAAAAATATATATGTGGGTTTATAAGAAGATTGTGTGCATTTGTATTCATGTGAAAGTGTGTGTGTGCTGAAAACAAATTGTAGTCCTGCTGGAAACTGCAGGCAGAGTTCCTCAATTTGCACACTGCCAGACCCCCTCCTTGGTCACTGGTCCTGGGTCACTGGTTTTTATATAAAATGCAGACTCTCTCACAGGACCAACAATGCATTTGTCTCAGGGAAAATACCAGACACATAAAAAGGTAAAATAGGAGACATTGGCTCTTTTATTAATGGCAGTCAGAGGGAGTTCAAATGGCTTCAAAAACATGCAGCAAAACCAGTAAAAAGGGATAAAGCCATGGACGTGCTGCAGATACTGTATTTATGAAGCACAAGGCAGGTTATTTAGTTAACGGTTGAGGTGCAGTGTGTTTGTGTGTTTTTGAGATGGATCCTATTATGAATTGCACATCAGAAGGCATAAAGACGTCCTAAAACACATGATACCCTTATGGACTTCTTAAGTAGTGAAAATTATCCATAATTAATTGGGTTGGGACTTTGCACTGGCTTTAAAGCTCCATAGCAGCCCAGAGAAGTTTTCACACACTGTAGTTGCTTTCACCTACATGTAAGACATTTGGTTGGTATATTTATCAGCTCAACATCTATAAAAAGCCAACTAGAGCCGTAGTCTTAGTACAATAGAAAGTAAACCATTTTGACATCATTTTGAAAATGTTCTAGATTTATTTTCCATTTACAGCAGGCAAACTTGGAACAAACATCTCCCATAAGTACTTTATCTGATCCACCTCAAACCTGATCATAAAGACTTAGTGTATAAAAGGTGGTAAAACCGTAATCCGTAATCGGGGCGTCGATGGTCTAGTGGATTTTGTCACGCCCCATGTATGGAGGCTATCGTTCTCCAAGCGGGCAGCTCGGGATCAAATCCGACCTGCGGCTCCTTTCCCGCATGTCATTCCCCATTCTCAACCTGGTTTCCTACTAACTCCACTGTCCTTACACACTTACTGTCTTTACCTGTCTTTGAACCCCTCTGCCATGGCTGTACCAGAGCCCAATGTTCATGACGCTGCGAGAGTCCATTCAGGTTCAGGTTACTTTATTTGAACCCGTAGGTAGATTTGTTTGCAGCCAGCAAGATCGACATCCAACGCTGCCTGCAGCTTTTATTGGGGTAAACTGTATATTTGTGAATCTTATTTCTACTTCTACTTCTTGTAATTTGATATAACCCTTATGTCCCTATACCCTACTGATAAGTTACATAACTTTCCATCATGTTCCATTGTTTCATTTGGCTCTAAATCACTTGTGTTATAAGTTTCCAGGTCACTTTTTTTCAGTTAGTCTTTGTCCGACCTACTGGCAAAAAACCTGGATACTTTTGACCTAATGAAAGGATAATGTCCTAGTGATAAGTTACATAACCAACCTTATGACCCTTTAGTCACATCACAACCAAAACAGCGTTGCCACAATCAACAGACTCAGACTCTGTTTATGCCAGCTGATACTACCTACACACTGATACCTGGCCTACCAACAACTCAACCCTGTAAACTGATGGGCAGGCAGAGCCAGGACTTCACCAGCGTTGTCCTGGGGACCTCCCAGCTGTGTTACCTCACTAATCTCATGATTTCATAATCATAATGATTTTGCGTTGATTCTAAGTCATGTTTTTGAACACAATAACACACACCTGAAATCCTGCGTGTGTGCTGAAGCATGTATTTATCGAGAGGTTATCAAAATACCAGCTGCTGCACTTTTAAAGCTCATACCTGTGCTCTATATCTCATCTCTCCAGATCTGGCCTCAGTGGTCCTTGTCTGTTGAGTCATGGCTCAGCTGTTGGCTGCTGCCTTCACCTCTTGGTGAGGAGAGAAACACAGAGACCGAGGTTACAGCTTAGAAGAAGCAGTTTGTTTGTTGACAGCTGTTCCAGCTATGAGACCATGGTTGTGCTTGTAATGCTCATACAAATACATTCTCTTTTGAGCCGAAACAAATCTTACAGCCCACAAGCAGACATGCATACACACACAATCTCTCTCATGTATTATTTTTCATGATATTGTTGTAGAACAAGGACTGAGGTTGTTTTCATGACATCACAGTCAGTGAAAATCTCTGATCTAATTTGACCATGTCAGAACATTATAATTATCCAGACACATACATAACCTCACAGTATGACAGCAGCGCACTTCTATAAGACATAATAACACATCCAGCCACATGTCTATATAAATGATATGCCCAAAATGACAGGAGGAGGGGGAAAAGCCCAAAGAGCCCACTCATAATGTTAAAAATACAGATCTAACGAGATTTTTATTGACTCTCATTTCCTAAAGGCCATCATTTATTTTCAGTGTTCAGCTCTAACACAGCACTGTGACACACTGCTGACAAACACGTCCTCTTTCATCAGAGCCAGGATAGGATGACGGTCTCTGTAGCATTATATAAACATAATCTCACCGTTGAGTGGGAGGGCATTATGTTCCAATGATAGATACAAAGACAAAGACACATCATCTCTTTTCATTTATTATTTTTTTCTTTTATTTACAGGTTTATGTTCAAGGATGAGTTACTCTGCCTGTTGTTTCAGTTTTCTTCCAGGCTTCTTCTTCTAATTTGTCATGCCAGCTGACCCATTTAATGACACAAATAGAGCCAAAACCAATAACTACACTTCATTCTCTTCTTTCAGGCCTTCAGCTGTCTTTCTCCCTTGTTGGCTCCAACTTTCACAACATAACCTTATGTCAGATACTAGATACAAATTAAAATGAGCAACTAGTACACGCAAAAAGCTTAAGTTTAATATTTAAGTGACTAAATGTTGGGAGGCTTTGGCCTTACTGGACTCTGGAATTGTTGCTCATGGCTGTATATGTGGAGAAAGTCAGACGAAGTTGAAGAAGTGAAGCTGCAAGCATAATTTAAAAAGTTTGAATAAATGATTTAAAATATTTATTTACTTTGACTCTAGAACTTAAAATCTGTCAACATCTTAAAGAAAATTATTTTAAGGAAAAGTGGTGGGTTTGTGTGATGTACGCCCAATAGTCTGGCAGTTGTTTGGAGAAACTGTCCAAAGTTTTAATGGAGAACCTCAAATATGAACTGCTGGGCAGGCTTTGGTACCCAATGTACCAAACAGGTGCCGACCATTGGGTATACATCACACAAACCCACCACTATTCCTTCAACCAACCACCACTGTTTGTCCCTATCCTTCTTCCTTATTCCTTTCCATTCGCCCAATGACAGCTGGGATTGTCTCCAGACCCTCGCGACCCCAAATGGGATAAGCAGGATAGAGAATGGAGGAATGCTAATTTGGTTCAAAAACTTCAAAAAGATCCACCCAAAAAAAATGTAATCACTTTAACTGTATGTTGATTTCTTTTCCCCCTTGCTTCCTAACATAACTTTTGTCAGGAAAAAATGTTTTTTAGAGGAATAACATTTATAGAGAGACACTGACCATGAGAGAGTAGAAAAAACATGTTGTACGTTTGGTAATTACTTTTTTTTTTGATCGATCACTATCTTTCTTGATGGCTGGGTTCAGTAGTGGTGCTCACTACAACATTTTTTTTAACTATTGATCTATCCTGTTCCACAGTGTGCAGCATGCTTTGGACATAATGCTTTTATGGTTGTGAAATACAGTGCCTAGTCAAAGTGGTGTCTGACTGCAAAGGGAAGCAGTAATAGGACTAAATTGGCTATAAGTACTTGTTGCTCCGAATCCTGTTCACGGCAGTACATAGCATGGCTCCTCATGTTCGTACTCTGGCAAGTTTCTCCAAACAGGAGCCATACTGACTGCCATCCACTGGGTCATAAAAACACTATTAAACACTACCTCATACAACCCCACCTCATCCAAAGGAAGACTATCCCATTGACTAAATAAAGTGAATGTAAATATCTGCTCTGATGCATGATCTTAATTGTTGCATTAATATTCTGCATGTCCAACTGAGGTTGTAAACTGAAACCACAGACTGTATAAAACATGGACGTACTCTCAGTGATGTCATACTGGTTTCAAATCATCATAAAGCCCAATAATGGAGGTTGCCATATTGAATATGCTGTCCCACACCAACATTTGGTCAACCTAGCAAAAGGCAAAGAAGTGGAGCTGAGGTGGGTCTTTAGCCTCCTGGCTTACAGCTACAACACTTGCCTGTCTGTCAGACCGGCCACGCCCCCTTCCCCCCCATATATGGAAAACACTTCAAATCACCACGGGTAGTGTGTACGCCAATACAGACATGATATATTCTGACCAAAACTGTATTTGGAACCAGTTTGTAAACATGTTTATTTCTGCTGTCAAAGTAAGTATTCTAACATGGGTGATAAAAGGTCTCTCTGGGCTTTGACTTCCTGCCCCAAGTGGACAATCATGGAACTGCAGTTTTTTTTAATCTCACATTTTGCTTCATTTTTTGCCGCTTGGCTTCAACCAGAGCAAACAAAGATAGAAAGCAGGGTGTTTAGTTTCCATTTAGAAACCACTATCATTGTGTGGATCTCATCAGATCCAATGTAAGGACTAACAAAAGCATATTATGGGCTAGAGTATAATAGAATACAGGATTCTTTTATTACAAGTAATGTAATAGCATTGTGTCATATAGACAACTGGAAGCGTGCCGAACTCAATTCTGACACGTTTATTCATTTCCCCCGCAGCAGAAGTTTTCTTTATCATCACCATCATTGTTCACGTCTCTCTGGCTCTATAACGACACTCATAACAACTTATTTATGTTCTTCAGAATGAATAACTTCTTAAAGGGATCTCCACATGGAGCCTCATACATATCCAAACCAGACAGACACTTCTCCCCTTCTATCTTTTGAAGCCATTAGACTGTGACAGCTTTGTGTCTGAGGTCCTGGCTCGACATGTTTTGTGCTCTGTCTGATGAGTCCGTTTTTCATTTCCAGCTTGTTCAACAATAAGTCTGAGGCAGACTCATACAAGTGTGGCTTGTAGGTTTTATAGCCTCGAAATGCCATCAATAATGCATGGAGTCTGTCTTAGTTTACTATTATGAACAAATATGTTATTTAAATATGGACACCATATTGACTACACCAACTGAAGTGAACTGTGTTGTGTTTGTTTCCTGAAACCTTCTGCTCTCCTGATATTCAGATGGTTCACTTCTAATTTGCATTTTTAAGTTGGTTATCTTGGATTCCTTCTGTTATTGTCTGTTTATGTCACATGACAAAGCCTCTGGGAGGAAGTTTTGTTTTTGTGTTTCAGATGAAGTCCAGTTTGCCTTACCAGAGGGAGGACTTGTGTTAAAATCAACGATCCAGGCTCTTCTTCAGGTCAGTGATGCACTTTCTTTTAGTACATTCAATCATAAATATTTACTTTGCACTTGTTTCATTAAGTACAGCTGTTAAAACATTACTAGAACGGAAACATCACAGTGTTGTCTCAGCTTTACTTGCTCTCTGTTTTCATTTTTAAATATTTAAATCCATTGGAAATAAATCATATCCAGTTAAAACTGAATACACTTTGGCGTAGGAAGTTTGTTGTACTTGCTGAAACAAAGGAACTGAATGATGAAATGAACGTCAAAAGAATAGCTGCTCAGCCATGAGCTATTACTTTTGAGATTTCATGAGAGAATCATTCTCACACAAATCATTGCAATCAATACGAGAGGCACATGCCTTGCTGTTTGTTAGGGAAATGTGAGAAGAGAACAGTTGTGTTGTGATGCCGGGAGGTCAGCATGATGCTGAGAGAGCATGTTTCATTTTCAGCTACATTTCTCCTGAAGCTGTATCTGCTACACAGACAGACAGAAAATCAGCAGATGGTGACCTGGAGTGAGCGTTTTACCCCTACAGTCATTACTAGATGTTGCCTGTAATGTAACAGATCTGTGAATGTTAGCGGCCTCTATGCTACCATATGCCACTCGAGATAAGAGTGGTAATGAAATGTGTGAAGTATGGTGTAAATGTGAGGATGTGCAGGTTTTAAATCCTCGTCTTTTTCAAACACTTAAAGTTCTCAGTGCTCTATAAAACAGTCAATACATTGGTACTTTCCTCTGGATGATAATTGCTCTGGATCATTACAGCTGTTGTGAAACACCAATGCAGAAAGAGACAGTAATGAGCTAATCAGAGCATTTGTGAATGGTACTATAACAGGATGTAACTTGACTCTCTAAGACAGTTGTGATAGGGATTTTTCTTGGAAGACATTTTGACTTAAGAACCAAACATTTGAAGTAAAACAACTTTTTAATGACTGAAACAGGAAACAAAATGTGTTTGATCACGGCATCACAGAAGCAATGCCAACCACCGCGAGCCATAATGTTAGATGCTTGATGGTGAACTGCTGGACAAACACTTGTACAACACTTCTCAGTTATGGTATTCTACCTATACCAGTCATCACAAAATGGCAGACTGCAGTCAGAATCCGGACCTAGGTGCAGTTTGTTATTTGGTTCATTTCTTCATTCCATCCATCTACCCATCCATCTCTCCACCCTGCACCATGTACGGTCCTCCCCGGAGTCAAACGGGATGTTTGTTGTTTTATTATAGTTTAAAAAAGGTGGGGACCATCGGCTACATGGTGCTGGGCTTGTCTCCTGGCGTACCGGGGCTGCTCTCATTGAATCCCCCCTCAGGTTGCTCACAGATGCGGGAGGGAGACGTGGAGGTGAATTTAATTAAACACCACCGGAGCCACAAGACTCCTCTTACCGGAGCAGCGTATCACTGGGGTTCTGCCCCACTTTCTATTGTGCGCAAACACAACTTTATAAGATGTAGGGGGAAGAACACAACTTGAAAAATGAGTTCTTGTTGAGCGGTAGCTTTGCTAAATTGGCTGCCCGGCTACCGGCACTGTTGCCCGGCTTGAGTAGGCTACGGGACTTCCGTCTGCCAGGATTTTGAACTTGTCAGGCCCGGGGCAGAGGGCTCTCTGTGGGTGAAGTGTCAGTGTTTGATGACAGGGAGAATGTTAAACTGTAGCAAAGAGATGATTAGCGAGTTCAACCCGGACACCGGGGATGGCGAAAGCACGAAGTGTCAGGCTGGTAAAGCGGGTGCAGAGGGATGAGTTGCATCTGGAGCTCATAGCCCCAGAGCTAGCACTAGCTCCAGGCATCCCGGGGCTGCAGCCACGGACCCACACTCGGCTCTCGTCCCCGATGTCAAAATCCCGGTCGGACTCGCTTTATCTCTGCGTTTCAGTAACATTGAAGTTATCTTGTGTCTTTCAACGATACAACTTCCCTACCTAAACATAACTTTCTGATCCTAGCTGTCTCTCTTACTCTCTCAGGTAAATAAACCGAAATGAACAGATCCACAGATCCCCTACAGGCCTGGAGCACTTCCATTTAAGGATTAACTTGCAGCGTTTCTGTGTTTGCAGTTGTTTTCTGGTTGTGTGTGTTTTGACTTATTTGCAGCGCACTTGTGTCTGTGCAGCGCGTTTGTTTCTTGTTGTCGTTTCAGCCTTTGCATTTGTTGTGGTAGTTTGCATTTGATTTTGAATGTGTAGCGTTTCTATATATGCTGCACGTTTTCTAAATGTATGTCGTTTCATCAGTTGCTGATCGTTTGACCCCTACTGGCCACCGTAGCTTCTGGTCAAAGCACTGCACTGAAATTTTCTCTTTGGATATTTTAAATCCATTCATTTAAAGTTTCAAGCAAACCATTATTTGCATGAATGATTTCTGATTCCAATAATCCAATACAAGTTAACATATAAACTCACTCTGCTTCCGATTCCACGCCTGGTGCCAATCACCTGGACTTAACCAAGACTCCGCCCAGTGTTCAGTGCTGGAATTACACTTGTTATACAAAATCCTAGTTTTACCAATGTTTCATGCGCAGATACAATAACGACAATTTAAATACACCTGTTGGCTCCAACATACTGACACCAATCAATATATATCAGATTCATATTGAAACAGTTTCAGCAGATGTCTGTTCATCATGAGTCCGGTTCAGCTCGAGGTTTCTACCTCTTAAAGGTAATTTTTTTCTTCCCACTGTAACCTTGCTAAATGCTTAAATGTTTAGTGCTCATGAGGGGTTTATGTTAGGTCTTTGTAGATAATATAACAAAGAGTAAGCTCTTTTTGTAAAGCTGTGTTCTGACAGAGCTACATGTGGTTTTTGGCCATGTTTTTCTTTGAGATTATTTATCACCTGTCATTATAGACCAAAAACACCTCAGATAGTTCCATTATGGATCTTGATGTCAGTGTTTGTTTTTGCCGTGGAGACTAAGCTCTTACAGGGCTCTCATGTTAAGTCCTTACCCTTCAGCTTTAGCATGGTCAAACTTAATTAACTTGAAAGACAATGGCAGACAAAGTCATTAAAAGAACAAGTTCAATGCAGTTAAATCCCCTGCTCTTCTAGGCGTGTTTGAAGTGGATTGAAATGTTTGGGTGGCGATGTCTGCAGCAATAAGACTCTGGGAACATTGCATACTCAAGAGCTGAATAAGAATTGTGTTGGCACTCCAGATATTGTTTGAAAAGCTTTGCCTCTCTGCCTTTCTTTGTTTTTTAACTCTAAATAAAGCACACTCATTCCTGACACAATGTCGAGGATACATTCTGCAGTGCACCCTCTGCATCAGTGCAGAGTGCAACCTTAGCTGAATATTTCAGAGGGCAATTAATTTTGGATTAACAAAAGGCCTAGTGGGAATCTCTCACCCTGAGGCCAGTCCTTGGCGTACACTCTGTGTGTTTTAAAGGGGTTATGCAAACCTGAACCACTGTCACAAAATCCAGGGTTAACTCTGAAACAAAGACAGAGAGAGGGGATGATACAATGCATGTTTAATAATATTTTTTATTAATACTGCGAGGGGAAATTAGTTTTTTCACTCTGTTTAATGAACATGCTACACACACATAGGCAGAAATACACACACATGCACAAACAGCATCCTGTGGACATGCATTAATGGAGAGGTGTCAGGGTGATGGAGCTGCCCACAGAGAGCGCTCCAGAGCAGTTTTAGGATTCGGTGCCTTGCTCAAGGGCACCTCGGCAGTGCTCAGGAAGAGAACTGGCACCTCTCCAGCTACCAGACCAAATTCTGGACTTGGTCCATGCCGGGACTTGAACCGGTGACCCTCCAGTTCCCCACCCAAATCCCTACAGACTGAGCTACTGCAGCCCTAGTTTCAGTATCAGACTGGTATCAAACCAGGATCATATAATCAATTATTTTAAGCCTTTAATATTTAAAGTTTAAATCAAAGTTTGCACATCAGTACATTGACAAGGAGCTGATCGCAGCTGTCATTGAAGGAGTTGCAGGTACACCCTTAAATGCACAGTGAGAACATGCAAACTCCACACAGAAAGGCCCCGCCCACCAGGGGACTCTAACTAGAAACCCACTCGTTGGTTGGTAGGCAAGAGGTCTAACCAAAACACCACCGTGCAGCGCTGTTTTGAAAATGACAGCATCCTCAGAAAGGGATCTTCCTTTGTTTACATGTCACAGGAACAATAGGGCTGTGACAACTTTCTACCTTTGTTATCCTGTATCGCTGTAGGACTGCTTTCTATTTGTGTTGACATTTAATTCTAATCTAAAGTACACTGATATTCTTATTCAATAACGTGGAGGAATAATTGCTGATACTAAAGTGAATAAATGGTAATTGTCTCTGAATCTGCATTTGCTAAAAAGGATACTGCACTGTGGAAACTTTGATCAATACCAATTGCTGCTCTGGCACATTTGTCGATACTGTCGTTAATATTTAAAAGTCCACACTCGGACTCCCCGCTTTACGTCCTTTATCTCTTTTATGTCTGCTCTCAAAAAGAAGTATGCATCCTGGGATTATTGCTCTTCTGCATCAATGGCTGCCCATTTGGGATGATTGGTTAAGAAATAAAAGTCACTACATTTGCCAACACCCCCATTCTCAATGTCAACAGCAATAATGCTATATGGGCCATGAGTGTGGAAAACAGCCCGTTTCTTTCCCAGAATGCATCAACCTCCAGCTTTTCTAGTCCGTTAGAAACTCACATAATGGAAGACCGCATTGAGATGAGGACAAATGATAGATGGCAGACAGGATGGTAGGATCACTTCTCACCTGGAGGTCTGGGAGTGATGCTAATATTTACACCATCTATTGAACGAAAGAACAATGTGATACAACCAGAAAACCTGTAGTTATGTATTAATGAACATGTTAGTTGACATGTCCTTCTGTGTGACCTCTTCTCTTTGTTTACATCTACTTCATGCTAATAGATTTTAAGTAAAGGGAAGTAGGAAGAAAGAGCGATATGATATACATTCAACTCATCAGTGAGCTTCATTGAGGAAAGTGTCCTCAATAGTTTGCAATCTCAGCATGAGATCAAAAAGAGTCTATGACTGTATTGCCGTTTTCACATATGCACTCCGGATAATATCTAGATATTTACAGGAGGACTTCTCCGGAGATTCCCCCGACCTAGCCGTTCACATATGCTTCTCACAGCGGGAGACTTTCCCTGTCAGAGGGGAGGGGGGTCGGGGGATTTCCCGAGGTAAAACGTGACGTAAATAAACAACGCGGAAGTAGCGGCTGTAGCAACAGAGTCCGCTACACAACGTTATAATAAGAATATTTGCCTTTATATCAATGCTATGTGTAATCCAATTGAATGACAACATCCACAAAAGAGAAGAGAACAACAAACTGATGAACAGAAAACAGATGCAGCGGTTTGATTACGTGCACAGAGATCGTAGTGGTCGCGTGCAGACATTTTAGGTAGCCACTGTATAAACATCATTCTCTTTCTATTGGCTCAAATGGAAACCTCCGGAGTATATGCTGCTGCGTTCAGACATCAGCTCACTCAGACTTTCTGCAGAAAAAATACTACATAAAGTCCACGTGAAAAATGCGTCCGTTTGCGTTCACACACAGCCTAAAGTCCCTCCGGCTAGACAAATCTCTGGAGTTTTTCAGGAGATTTCCGTATGTGTGAAAAGGGTTTAAGTAACTATGTGAGGCTGGGGGCACAATGAGGGGCATGTAGGCAAAAAAAAGATGTAAATGTTTTTATCTGTAAGTAAAAGGTGTTAGCATGAATTGTGTTAAAGCCCAGCTGCAGCTGATGGGATTGTGATAAGTGTCCATCAGTATGACTTTGTGAGTAAGATCATCCAGGTGCATATACAGTTTAGTTTAGTTTATACATTGGTTCAGGAACATAGACTATGCCTTGAACACAATGCATTCTTTTTTATACATATTTAAGAGCATGCATCCCTCGCCCTTATTCCTCTGACGCTGATGAGAGGAAACCCTCCATGTTTCTTCACTTCTCTCTTTGTCTAAATACAGCAACCACGGAGGTCCATACAGACAGCAACGGAGAGACGGCTCCCCTGCCCAGGGGCGCAGCCAGGAACTCCGGGCCCCATGAAAAGATATCACATTAGGCTATAATAGTTCTTCTCAGTTCTGACTTCACTTTAATTCATATGAATTGACAGTTTACAATGAATCTGTTGATATCAAATATGTTACTGTAGCTCGCTGGGAAAGACGCTAAATATCGCTCCAAAGTGGACTCTTCTTTTTACCGCGATGTAATGTTTTTACAAAATAGGGTCGTATGAAGGGGATTAATAAGATGTATTTATACATAAAACACAAATATGATCCAAACGATATTCTTGGCTGAATTCCTCTAACAACTGGTTTAATCTGCAGCCTGCCATATCTCTCATTCACTCGAGTCGACAGATCAATCCAGTCGAGAGGTGCAGGGCGGACTTAAACATTCTGCAAATTCAGAAGGGGGGAGAGGGGCCTTTGAGACAGACTCCAAATTTTTTCCAGAAAGGAATTCTGAACGTTTGTTCATTTATTCAGACAATTTTAGTGATCTTATTGTGGTTATAACTTAGAGAAAGACTTTTATTTCAGGCCCATGAAGGGCCCCCCTCCCCACTCGGGCCCTGAGTAGTCAGTCCCACTTTTCCCCCCACTACGACGCCCCTGCCCCTGCCTACAGTCTCGACCCCTGAGGTTTTCACACTTCGCACCTACATTGGCTGGCACAAGTCCATCATTCTTTTTCCATTCACCTCCCAACCCTTACCTCCATCTCTTCATCCCTCGGACCGTATTGTTCCTCAACCACCGCCTGACGCCAAGCCACTAACATCGGACTGTTTTGTCCCCACAACCATAGTCGTTCTCATTCATGCACGGCCTGCTCCGACCCTGCCTTAGGGGCAAGGAGTTGGGGACAACAGGAACCCGAGGAATAGAAATCCTGCCTGCATATTAGGCAAAATTATATATTTTTGTAAAGTGTCTTGAGATAACACTTGTTATGAATTGACGCTATACAAATAATGATTGATTGATCCCTCAAATCCTAACCTCCCCCTACCTTCACCCCTCATCCCACCCTCACCTTCATTCCTCCATCCTAACCTTCATCTATTCACCCTAAACATTTGTATTATTCCACCCGCTCATCATTTCGATCTCGCATATTACAGTAAACAATTCTAAATGTATATCTTTCTTGGTGTGGTCTTTTTTGGTGAAGGGCCTTTTATTGACCTGCTCCCTGAGATCGTCTCTTTTTTCAGACGTTTTTCACACTTTTTGGTGCGTGACCTCAGTAGTGGGATGTGAGGAGGGTCTTAATATTGTTCTGTGCCTTTATTTCAAAGGACGAACTCAGCTTACACAGCATTAGGAAAGGAGAAGTGATCTTTGCAAGGAAAATGGGGTTTGCAAGTGATCTGAAGATGTGAGTATGGATGTAACTTTTAAAAAAAGACAGCTTATTAACCATATATAAGAGTCAGAGAATCAGCAAAGTTGTACAGGTAGCACAGTATCCTGTTGGGACTTATTCCAGTTGGGACCAAAATGATGGGCTGACTGTCAAACCATCACCATTGCTGTTCTTTTAGCCCCTGCAGCTAGTTTGGCTAAAAACTCATTGCATAAGTAATATTCTTTACACATTGTTGCAACAGCTTTGGCCCTTAGCTATACAGCAGTCCTGCTAGAGAGACACTCTCAACTCTACGGGACAGAGAGTTGAGCGACAGCGACCAACACAAAGCTCTCCTCTATGCACGCTCGCTCCAATGCACATTCTGTGTAACTCACACAGAGACACAGGTAGAAGCACACACACTCACACACACTTTCATGCAACAGATAGTTTGATTTCTATAATTCTTGTACATTACCATGAGTTCCACGGACAATCACATAAGCGTCCAGTGTCAGGGTGATGGTAGCCTAGTGGTTAGTTTGTGTGCCCCATGTGCGGAGGCTCTTGCCCTCCATGCGGGCAGCACTGGTTCTAATCCGAACTGTAGCTCCTTTATCGCATGTCACTCTGTCTCTCTCCCTGATTTCTGACCTTAAACCACTGTCCTATCTCTCAATGACGGATTGAAAAGCAAAAAATAAACCTAAATAATACCACCCAGTGTCCATTGTGCACGCTTAAGAGTAAACAACCAAGGATCCCAGCAGAGAAAATAAGTGAATTAATGATTACAGCCTACCTTTATTTTATTTTGAGCTCACAGAACATTAAAGGCGATTTTTTGATCCAGCAGATGTCGCCCTTTAGCACCAGCATGAAACCAAAACAACTTGCGGTGCATTGTTGTGTTAGCATGCTAATGCTAGTGATCTTTATTATGCTGGTATCTTCACACTGCATGTAAATTTACCTGAAATGATCGTGATCTAGAAACACAGTTAAGCAGTGAGTACAGTATGTTATTCTTCTTTTCTCTAGTCCCTCAATTAAACAACTTTTATACGTGAGGGGAGGAGTCAGCCGGCCGTCCCAACGATGTAAACAAACTGAAGATAGGACTCTGAAAACTCTGAAAACATCACAGACAGTGGGACTCGGGTGTTACACCCATTGTAGACAGTCATGACTCACAGAGTTATTTTCAGAGGATATACTTGATTTATATTATATTTAAATCACATATAAAGCCTTTAAGACAGATGCTGTCAACGACCCTGATTGTGTGCAACGTAACCAGCAAAACGTAGCTAGACAAGCCCAAAATATCTTTGAGCCAAGAGCTTTAGAAAACTGGCTTCATCCACTATAAGAAGTTTGATATCAATGGTTTTTTTATCAATTGCATTGTAACTTCAGAATTTCCTCTGCAGCTTACTGAAAACAGTTAAAATGTTGTGCCTTGGCTCGGCTTATGAGCGGTTCACTGGGCTTCCAGAGTGGAGCTCATAACTCAATAACTGCATTTTGATTATTCAGTCATTCAATTGTGTCCAGCTACAAGAAGGTTTTGTTTGTCGTTGCAAGGTTTGATATTGAACAAGCACTGTGTGTGATCTAGACATGAAGAACATGTTTTCATCACCTTTAGTATCTTACATCAACTCTTCCCTTAATTCAGGTGTGGAGGATCGTCTGCTTCCTTCAGAGCAAAAGAGTGGAAATCTGAAACTTGTCTTGGACAGAGTTAGATCTTGTTAACATTGTGTGGTCTTTTTTTGGGCTAGAGGACACCAAACTTCAGGGGAAAGGTGAAGGTGTGAAGAATGATCTTTTCTTCTTCTTTTTTTTGCAGTTTTGTAGAATGCGGGCTGGTGTGTTTTATGTCAGGGTCCCAAAGTTACATTTCAATATTTCCTTCCACCATCTCTCCTTTGGAAGCCTTCATTCACATTGAGGTGTTTTTAGAGGTTCATAAACTGCAATGTGCTGTTAGTTTATCTACAGCTTCAACTTTAGTTCATCTGAATTACAAATCACACAATAACTGAACACTTTACAAGTCAGAGCATGACATCTGGCTCACTTGGAAAGATCGGTCGTCTCTTAACCGGAAAGTCAGGGGGTTCGATCCCCAGCTCCTGCAGCTACATGTCCGATGGGCAAGACACTTAACCCCAATTTGCTCCCGCTGCTTCGTCGGCAGAGCATGAATTAGTTAATACTGATGGTCTCTTTACACAGCAGCCTCTACCATCAGTGTGTGAATGTGTAGGTGTGACCTGCGGTGTAAAAATGCTTTAAGTAGTCAGAAAAGTAAGAGCTAAACAAGCTCAAGTCCATTTACCATACACAACAGTGAGACTGCACAGGTAAACAAACAGTGCAGGTACTAATGTTAATATTTAGTCTGCACACCAGAAGCCTTACCCCTCCATCAGAGGTCCTGAAATGCCACAAAGAGGTGATGAATCCATTGAATCTATGTTGGAGCAGCTTCTGGTGTGTAGACTTAGTCTTCTTTTTGTCTTGCACATGTTCTGTCCAGCACCCAGTACTCAACAATAAGGATGCTGTTTTCATATTTTTGTATGAACTGATGTTAATATTGCAATAGGATAATAGGCGGTATAGATGTTGAATGATTAACACTTTTTGAGTTTGCAGTATTCTCCTAGCTATCAGACCAAATGAAAAACTACATTTGTGTTGAAATGAAACCAGATAGAAGTCTTGCAGTAGTTCACTCCAGGGGTGCAATTAAAGTATTTGAGCTTCTCTTTTCGAAAAAGAAAAAAACAGGAGGATTCTTGGCTTTGTCTTATAATTGATGGAAGGTAGTTCTGTGAAAAACTTGATACTCAAAAGTGATGGATGGATCAAAACTATTTCCAAATTCTGACTGTTGTAGTCCGACAAACGGTGCAGATATGAAGATTAATGGAATTATTAATGCCAATCGATACACGCCTGGCTGGAGCAGATGTTTGCTGCCAAATGTAAAAGGTTGTTACATATCCAGAGATGGATTCCTTACACTGTGTGTGAGTTGTGCTCTAGTTTTAAGAGCTGTGAGGGGTCAAGGACTGTTACATAAACATAGATAAGAGCGTCATCAGCATAAAGACTATAAAGGGCCTGAGAACTGACCTGTACATGGACAGGAAAGTCGGGGGTTCGATTCCCAGCTCCTGTAGCTACATGTCTGATGTGACTTTGGGCAAGACTCTTAACCCCAAGATGCTCCTGCTGCTTAGTCGGCGGCGTGGGAATGTGTATGAAGGGGATAAATTAATACACTTTACATAGAAGCCTCTACCATCAGTGTGTGAATGTGTAGGTGTGACCTGTGAAAAGCACTTTGAGTAGTCAGAAGACTCGTGATACAAGCTAAAGTCCATTTACTTCGACCTGTGACTGGAGGAGCTGGGACCTTCTGGATGAGAGAGACGATTGAATCTACCAAAAAGACATTTTTTAGATTCCGGGGAATAAACAACACATCTTCACTCTGCTTACAAAATTGCAGGAAGGATTATATTACTTACCAAGGATTGTTCTGTATTACTTACTTGTATTACTGTATTACTTTCCATGCCAAGTTCCTGAAAAATTTCTGCATTATCAAAAATTCTTGCAGTAAAACAAAAACAAAAGTTTCAGAAGTTTCACTGCGCTCACCTCCAAACTACAGAACAGCATGTTTCCTCAGGCAGTGAGTCTCCAAAAATCATCACTGTGACAGAATGACAAATGAATGAACCTTGACATAAATCTTTATTTTTCGTAACACATTGGCAATATTCCCCACTTCCTATCTCAACCTTTATCTTCCCTTCATCACTACTGCTGACAAGATCTATGGGAAAAGCTGTGGAAAAACAAAACCCAATATGTATTACAAGATTATTGTCCTTAATTTCAACCCAATTTGACCAGTGTTTCAACCAAATTAAAGTTATTTTCTTTAGAAATGTCCACCAAACTACTAGTACACTGTGTAAGCCTCGGTGTGTCCATTGTGTTCCTGCTATTCTTTTCATAAGAACAAAACCTTCTGTGCTACTGCTGGTTTCAACCTGCTATGTTATTGTTTTGCAGAAATGGCCTTGAGCACTATAGAGCTACAGAAACACACTTGTGGGGGTGACTCGAGTCCAAGAGAAAAAACTCACACTTTTCAAATTGATTTTTTTATACTTTCAAACTTGCAAATGTCAGAAAGGAAAATAAAGTCCAAAGTAAAATATGTTTTGTGGGGTAGATCGTACGGCTGATTCATTCAGTATGCAGTTAGGTTCAAGAAGCTGAGAAAAAATCAGAAGAGCATGAAGTGGAAAAACCCTCTTTCTTCTTAGACTATATACTGGGCTGCCCCAGAAGGTTTCTTTGTATCGAGGAGAGTCTGTTGGAGACACATCAACATCCACAATTGTGAAACTTTAGCAACCACAACATGTTTGAGGTTAACGGGCTAGAGACTATACTAATAGGCAGGGGTTGATCAAAATTAAACCTTTTTGCAATGTGAAACAGGAAACTAGATGAACCCATCGAGGAAGAAAGTAAGAAGTGCGGGTTGTTGATCACTAATAGAGTGGGTGAAGGTCGGTGGTTCGATCCCAGCTTCTGCAGTCAATATGTCCAATTGTCCTTGGGCAAAACACTTAACCCCAAATTATTCCCAGTGCATAGCCAGGCTCATATGAATGTTATGAGTGGGATCAGTTCTTACTGATGGGCACTTTGAATACCTCTCCCCGCCAACAATTTGTGAATGTGTGTACTGTAAGTTCTCAGGTGGAGAGTGGTTAGTGTTAGTTAGTCCAGCATCAGCATGACCGCATACAATAAAGACAAGGTCTACACTAGGGATGCAACAATCCCATCCTGGTATCGGATAGTGGTATGATACTGACGCAAATAGCTAGATCGGGTATTAGTGACAATGGGCCGCTCCATGGTACCGCTTGTTGAGATCTATTCACTTCAGTTCTATGCTATTCTGTGTTTATTGGGAACACGTGCGTGTACTACACTGTTCAGTGCAATGGTTAGGCCTCCACATGTTGCTAGGCAGATCCAACATAGCATGAAGGAAGCTAACAACAAGGGCTAAGCAGTATGGATGCATTTCAAGGTTAATAACACCAACAACTTCTACGACTATCTGCAAATTCTGCAAAGCTGATGTTTCGAGGGTTGGTAGTAGAACGATGAGTTTCACCGGTTCACTCTGTCGGCTGCATTAGAAAGATGCAAGAAACTTCCCATTCTCAGTTGGTAAAGTCAGCCACAGCCGCCCCAGAGATAGTTTGTTTGGTATTTTGGCCATCGTTCACCCTGAGCGATTATTTGCTTCACCTTGTTGTAGTCGTACTTTGATTAATTGTTAATAATCCATTTGTTACAATTAGAAAACGTTGTTCCGTCTGGTTTGGGGATCAGTGAGGGAAACCTTATACCTTGTGTTGCACAGCTACCTGGGTGTGTAACGTTATTACTGATGGGCACTTTGTGTAGCAGCCTCCCCCATCAGTGTATGAATGTGTGTATGAATGGGTGGATGTTACATATAGTGTAAAAGCACTTTGAGAAGTCAAGTTGTATACGGTAAATGCAGTCCATTTACCAGTGAAAGGAAGCCATGTGCACTCCATGTTCCACAGTCTTCCATCTCACACAGCTTTCATTAATATCAGATGAGTCATCACCGAAGATGCTAGCAGCTGAAAGTCTGAAATATGAATGTGACTCACCTTCTCTAATTAAGTGCTCATATTCAGGTAATGAAAGCAGCAAGGGGTTGAAGGAAATGAAGTCCAATCCTCTAGTTATATCACTTCAGTTACTTTAGCTTGAAGAATCAAATGACTAAGTCATGAACAGTTTTTGTCAGGGTCCAGATCCTGGAAAATCAGAAGGGAACGTTTTGCTTCATAGATGAACACAGCCATTTTTCTTATAAGGATTTAGAAACAGCACAACAAGTTCTCAGACTAAACCATGTCCACCACAACCGCAAAAAAGTAAACGCCACATTGTGCAGCCAAGTGCTGAAAAGCTGACTAAATGACTGAACATGTGCATGTTCAAGGATTATTTCATAACCCTGTGTCTCCCAGGAAGGATAAATTACACTGACAATCTCTCATTATATCATTATATGACTTTACAGAAATCAAATTAGGCCTTGCATAGATTCATTTTATCTGGCTAAAAATGTCAGCATCCCCGCTTGACTTCTGATCTTGCATACCAAAAACACTTGGATATGCAATGAAGCTTAAATTCAAAACACCTTTAATCAAGATGGTAAAAGGACTCTGCAGTCCTGCTACTGCAGTACAAACTGCCATGAAGCTACAGGTGGAGATGTGTGTGACACTGCCAGGCAGAGAGCCATGTGATCAGGTGTGTCAGGGAAGCAGAGAGCCTACAAACATCTTTAGAGCTTTAGGGCTAATGATAGTCTGGCCAAGCAGTGAGAGAATCAGCTCTGTATGGTACCAATATTCCTAACATTAGCTAAAGGTTCTGTTCAAGATTTTGAAAAAGCTGCTTGATGTTAAATCTGTTGCTTTGCCGTCAGGGATGTTCTGAAAGTACTCCTAACACACTGTGGTTGTACTCCATTACAAGGAAAAGTTCTGCAGTCAAACCTCAGGGATGTTTAAGTATGGACCCATGTCCACCTAGTGTTTTTATTTTGGGCAGAAAAGCTCTGGCTCTGCGGGGGGAAATCAGACATTTGGAAAAGAGCGCCTGTGATGTCAACAGTGAATGTTTTTTTTGTCCATTTAAAATTTGCTGGTGATATATTTTGGTGGTTGTCGTGTTTTATTAATACAAGTACAATTAATTTTAACAAACATAGTGGAAGATTTCTGTTTCATTATTATTAGTATTATTATGATTATAAGGTTGTGAGTTTTATGCTTTTACATCCTTTGCGGTGGTTTTTCAATTTAAGTGTGGTGACTTATGACAAAAAAATATATATATTTTTGGCCAGGGACAGCCCTGGCTGGCACCCCGGAAACCAAACAAAATTTTAATTGAAAGTCTTGCACACTAAAACCGTCACCATGTTGCTTTAGGAGCTGCAGATCGATCCCTTGACTTTTCGGGTTGGGGGACGACCGCCTCTACCAACTGAGCAACATGGTAAAAAGTACCATGACATGGAGCAGTGTTGTCAGGCACTGTACAAAACAACCCTGCCTAATTTGAAAATGCCCTGATGCGCTTTCTTCTCAGCTTTGTCATGGTTTGTGAGAATGATGTGGTAGACTTGGATGATGTACAGTTTTGTCGTGGTTGACCGGTTGTTAGGGGCCGATTTCAGAAAAATGACTTTTTTGTCTTTGCAGTCCAGCGCTGTCAGCATCCCGCAGTTTTTCCATCCTGTGTTTTTCTATCTTCTTCAAAACTTTTCCTTTTGCTTAGATTTAATAAAAAAAAAGTCGTTTGGGGTTCTTTACCCTGTTTGTAGTGCATCCGTACACACAGAAGCTTTTTTGGCATTGTTCTGTCATCTGCTAGCAGACGAAAGTGACAAAGCGGTTCTTTCAGGCGAAACAAACTCAATGGAGAGCAAAGGATTGTTTTTCTCTTCAGCGGTGTTCTGTATTCTGAAGTGGTATTCTGTCGAATTGATCGGGACACATGATTACATGTGAATCATACTGAAAGGAAAACAGATCATATTCAGAGAGGAGCTAAGATGAGACACATGCAATATGAGTTCTAAGCACAGCATGAAACTAAAAACCCTTTTGGCTGGGAGGTGTACCTGTGTCTTTGTTTATCGGACATATTCTGATGATGCAAGGCAGAGTGTTTAACTCTGAACAAAAGGCTTTGACCAATGATTCGTGGAAATATTGGCCACTTGGAAAGGAGAAGGTAAGTAGAGCTGTTCACATGTCTGCAGGTCTGTCTTGTCGTTTTAGCTGCTTCTCTCTCAGTTATTCTGACAAACAACCTGAACCTCATCATTACTTTATACAGTCATGAATAGAATAGAAAGTACAATAACAGCTTGGTTATTTGACTCTTATTTGACAATCCTTTTGATATTCAGTGAGAAACTTGCATCGTCCTAACAGCAGCAAGCGTTGGACGTTGCATGATTGTATGTTCGCATGCTTGCTGTTCACACTGCATCCGTTAAATTAAAGGGGACATTTTATGAAAAATCCACTTGTACAGTGTTTTTGAACATATATTTGTGTAACCTGAGTGTCTACTGACCCACACAATGTGAAATGAACCCATCCAGTCCTTTGTTTGTGGTCTGCATAAGTCTTACAACACAGAGAAAAATGCTCTGTTTCAAATGTGCTCTCCTTGTGATGTCACAGTGGGATTCTGGTTAAAAAAAAATCCCCTCCCCTCCACCCATGGACTCCACAAAACTTTTGGGCAGGTCCGCCATTTTATTTTCGCTCAAAACGATTGATGTCTACCGGGAAAACTGTTAACAGAGCGTTCTGAGAGAGCTGGTTTATACAGGGTCATAAGAGACAATAAGACTCAATGGTTTCCCCCTCAATAAGAATGGCTATGACTCCATATTTGACTTTCCACTGGTCCTCAGCTTAAGTGATCACTCATGAGCTGCAATAAAAAGCAGACAGATACGTAGTTACATAGCTTCTGTCATGTATAGCAGGAATGTTTCAATTCATTTTAATTCTGTTTCCCCCTGCTGGTCATTTGAGATAATTTAATTTTTGCTATTTATTTTTCACTGTATTTTCTGATTGGTCATTTGAAGTCATGTGACTCAGTTATGAGACTCTAGTTAGGAGGGGCATCATTTATTTTCCATGTGGTCGGCCTGCAGCACGTTCGCAAGAACAGATCTTTATATCTATACATACAAACTATTTGATATATTTGATGCATTTTGTATAGTTTAAAGACAGATAATTTACAAGCTAAAAATGCTAATGTTTAAGATAGCATCCTTTAATTTGTGCTTGTTTTATTTTGTATTTTTCAGTTTTACAATGAAAGAAGCTTCATGAGTATGACGACAACAGTAAAGCATTTGAATTTACTCCAGCCTCTCATTTCTCGAAGTCTGTTAGCTATCTGTCAATTTGTGTACAGACACACACATTGAGGACAGAAAAGCTTCACCTAATTTATTCATTTCATTATTCATTTGTTTTCAAAGAATACTTCATGTTGGTGTCTGATGAGGACAGATTTTTTATTTATTTTGAAAATGATTTCCTACTACATTGTTACTTCCCGTGCTTTTGGGAAAGCAGTGATCCTTCTGGATTACTGTCAAATCTCAGCTAATTAAAGCTTCTAGGTCTTACACTGAGGATTGTGCAAACATACTTTAAAACTCAAATCCAATCTGAGTATAATCATACCTTCCAAAAGTCCTCCTCTTTCCCTTCTTCACTCAGAGGTCTGGTTTAAACACAGAGTAGCAGCTGGACTATGTCTCAGAAGCGAAGCACAACAACCGCAACGAATTGATTTTTATTCACCTCCAGCTATAGATAGCGCTCAAACATGTACAGGCCTTTGTCCATAGTTTAACGTCTCTCTTTGTGAATCTTCAGTTTCCAAGTAGTCCCAAAACTATTACAAATACTTCCTGCCAACCCCTGCCATATTTGTTTTCTCTAATGTCGCTTTCGACCGTGAGACATTCTGCAACATTTCCAGTTTTGAAAGTCAGGACTGTTATTGTGGGGGAAAGCAATGATGTGTTCAAAACCGCACAGCACACATTACAGGAAGTAACAGTTTAATCTCTCAGTATTTGGTTCTCTCACATTTTCAACATCTGTTAAGATTTTGCAATGCAATGCAAATAAAGAGCATGCAAATGTATAGACAAATACAAATACGGGCTTAAAAATGCAGCTGGTCATTCGTTAATGCCAGAGAGCGTTTTTAAAAAAACATGTCTTTGCACCAGCAGTGGAGCAGCATGTGAATGTGAGAGCAGTAAACACACACTCATTTGGCTTCTCTATCACACACTTTGTTTGTGTTCAATCTGCGTTCCAATCGGTTGCTGCTGGCAACCTGTTGAGTCTTTAATCCTTAAAGTCCCTTTCAATCAAATCACTCAATGTTCCTGCTGGCAGGTTAGTAACACACAGACACACACACACACACACACGCACACGCACACACACGCACACACACACACACGCACACACACGCGCACACACACACACACACACACACACACACACACACACACACACACACACAGACACAGATAGAGACACACACACACACGCACACACACGCGCACACACACACACACTTGTGGAACAATCATTGATTTCAGTTTAGGGACCACATGCAGAAGAGCTGCATTTTGAAACCCAAGAAATCCATCAGCCGTGTAGGTCAGCAACGGGTCTTTTCTATCACTCCCTGTGCCACACATTGCTGGGCTGTCTACCAACACCTCTCACCTGAAGTCACCGTGGAAGTATGGATTGAAGAGCAGCTGACAGACTGATACATGCGACTCTTGCCATTTATTGAAAGATCAGAGCATGTTTTTCTCGTTGTTTGAAGAATGCTCTTTGATTATCTGCCTTTGAAAGCGTCACTGGATTAACTCCAGGACATGTGCTAATCAAGCTAAAACAGCGAGAGAGCCGAGCGCCTGCTGTACTTCCTGAGGGGAGCCCTGTTGTTTGTCTGCTCTATCAGGCTGCAGATGTTCTTCGCTCGGCGGTAGCCAATGTTGTTGCGCAGGACGTGGTAGGCGGATAGCAGCCGACAACACAACACGTTCAATAAATACAAGACATTCAGTGGCATCAATAGTTTGTGGTCCTTTGTGCTTTTGTAAACAAAAGAGCTGCTTCAGCAGCAAACAGCGTAGTTTTGTTCCCTTGCTCAGGCATTCACTGGCATCACCGTTAACTTTCCTTTAAAGCCACTCAAAACTAGGGCTGTCAAAGTGTACGCATATACACAAGTGATTAATGGATTATTGGACATCTTTTTATTTGACTGTCCCCTGTATGCAAATGTAAACAAAGCGTCATTGACCTTAATTATTATCTTTTAAAAACTTTAAATGACGATAAAAAAAAGGGGGCAGTGGTGGCGCAGTGGTGGGGCAATGGTTAGCGCGCGCCCCATGTATGGAGGCTGTAGTCCTCCAAGCGGGCGGCCCAGGTTCAAATCCAGCCTGTGGCTCCTTTCCCGCATGTCATTCCCCACTCTCTCTCTTTGATTTTCCGACTGTAAGACAATAACAAACCTTTATGCACACACACAGCAGAGAATGGGAGACCGTACCTCATATAACCGAGCAGCAGACATCGAAGTATGGACCAAAGATACAAACCCGCCCTCTGTGCTGCATTATCCTCACAATCAAGTCATCATGTTAAGATATTCCGCTAGTAATGGGTCGATCAGACTTCACAGCTGTCTCTTCGGAAAATAGCATAGACTTATAGACATATACGATTGGGCACTGGGGTGGCCAATGATATTTCAGGGGCCACGCCCCCCTGAGCTGGCTGCAGGAGCTGAAGAATTGACGCCATGGATACAATCAGCAGCAAGGGGAACGCCAAGAAAACATCCCATCTGTTTCATGCTGAGGAGGAAAACAAACCACTAGACACAATTACAAAGAGCTGCTGTGTGTGCCCTTCTGCACAACAAATAACCTCAAAAATCTAAATCTAAAGTTTCATATTTTACCCAACTGAAGCACGAGGCTGAGTAGGAGGATACTAGGGCTGCAAGCAATCCGGTGGGATGACGAGCTTGGTCACCTGTGGGATCCAAAATCCAAATATTGTCTGTAGTCAGCAGCAATTCAGTACAGTGATCTTAAACATTATGTTCACCTTATCCAAACTGTTTAAGATTGTTTCAGGGGGACCATCAGTGTCGGACTATAGTTAAAAGATAAGTGAACTACATTACATATTTTGCAAACTGAGTTAGGAAAAAGTCTCATGGAGATTAAAAGTCTCTTTTACAAGAGCGTCCTGGCCAAGACAGGCAGCAGCACAATTACAGGGTTTCAGACATAAAACACATAAATACAGGAATCACAAAAAGATCAGATCATCAGAATCTGTCATAACTCATCAGCAACAAAGCGATCAAAAAGGGCAAAACGAGTTAGCTATAAGCATCTACAGTCAGATATTTCTGCCTCCAGATCATTAAGAAGACCTTTAAAAACATTCAAGGAAACCAGCTCCCCAAGATTTAAAGTATCTTGCAACCAATTCCAAGAAAAGGGAGCAGCATACTTGAACTCCCTTTTCCCCAACTCAGTACAGGCTTTAGGGATGGTTAGAAGGTGTAAATCCTGCGAGTGAAGATGGTAACTTCCATTACTTTTTTGAAGTATGTAGCTCTGTAGGTAGGATGGAAGCAGACCGAGAATACCCTTATAAACAAAAATATGCCAGTGTTTTAGTCTACGTGCAGACTAGGCAGTCCAACCAACCCGAGCATATAAGGAGCAGTGGTGAGTAAGGGCTTTAAGATTGGTGATAAACCTCATCGCCCCATGGTAGACATTTTAATCATAATTATAAGCAGGAGTATTGGATGAACTTAAACATGCTATTGTATTTAGTGTTAATGGTTGTCCAGTACTGAGATTATGTGAAATGAAATTAATGAAATCTATTTTTTTTCTTTTGGTGTAAGGATTTATTTATTTATTTATTTTAGTAACTTGAGGTCTTAGCAATGATTACAATATTCATCGACAACATCATCGTCCATACCATTACTATTATCGCCACCATCATTGTTAGGAAACAGTCAGGTTCATCTTCTTCATCTTCGTCTGTTTAGTAAATGACTTTGGACTGGTTTTCATGGGGAGAATAGAGAATGGGTTTAATCTGTGGTTACTGGGTTGTCTTGAGGTGTGCACAGAGCGGTGCTGTGTCGCTGTTAAATGATGTAATAAGACTGAGGTGAAGCGGCAGCTGGCAGAGGACAAGTATGGACGCCAACTTGGAAGCTGCCGGACTTGACAGCCGACCCGCACCCATGAACTTGTTTTTGAAACCAGCCGTATCCAGATGTGATCCAACTACAACAAAAGACCTGAACTCAGAGACGATGCCGTCGCCTGGGCTCGTCGCTCATCACAAAGCCGCTCAGTGCGATCCGGGGACCCGGCAGACCGTTAGGTAAGGTGGCCTAGCTTTATGTTTTCCCTGTCTTGAGAACCAGTCCTTTCTGTCCCTGTCATCATTATCATTTCATTTCATTTCATTTTATTTATTCTCGAAAGGACACTGAGGTTTCCCTCATTTCCAATGCCGTCGAGATTACAATCACATTCAAACAAGCAAAAACACAACAAACACTCAGAATCAGTGACAAAAAAACGCTGAGATCCATCCAAATGTCAATGTGCCACAAACCCTACCATAGAAACACTTTATTCCAGAGCCTCTCAGAGAGCTCTAATTGACGAGACTAGCCCCGCAAGATCACACAGGACCATACAAATACATGGCCACAGGAGCTGGGGTCCGACATCATATCTACAGCAAATGTGATATTGTTTCTGACCAGGTGATCTCAACCAGGTAGAAAAGATTTCTGGGAATGACACTTTAATTATGAAGTTGGATCATTCGTCTTTTAAAACTTTTTAGACAACAATATATTCCTATTCTGTTCAGTTTATAAATATATGTTTCTTTGTCTACTGAAAGATGACATGACAGTTTGTTAGCGTAAGTCAGCGCGTTTGCGTTATTGGTGGCTAGGGGAAAGGATTCTTTTCCCGCATTGGACAAAGATCTCTCAGCACTACAAGTTCTTGTGTCAGTTTGGAGTAACACTCACATTCATGGAAAGTTCAATAACTAGTTTATCTTAAGTTTTCTCTTGCTTTTCCTGCTCGACTTTGCTAATCCAGTTGAGGAGGCTGCAAGGGGCAACAGAGCTGTCA
Organism: Labrus bergylta; assembly: GCF_963930695.1. Lineage (NCBI taxonomy): Eukaryota > Metazoa > Chordata > Actinopteri > Labriformes > Labridae > Labrus > Labrus bergylta. Next base: position 31,647,909 of record NC_089198.1, on the reverse strand, counting down.
ACCATGACGTTACAATCTGGAGCGATGAACACTCACATAAATCAGCATTTTAATAAATAGCCATCATGACAGACTGTTGGTTTGAGAAACAATTGATTTGACGTGTATTTTAAATTCAAAGTTTGACCCATGTCCTGTCTGTTAACATGGAGGAGGCGGGGTTTATGACATAGACTGCAGCCAGTCAGCAGGAGGATTTAAAAAAATATATTTTGGCTTCACTCACAGTTGGCTGTTGTTCTGTTCATCTTTATATACAGTCTTGATGTGGCGTTCATGAAAAGGACAATGGACAACCATGCAGATTTTTGTGAATCTGTAATCCTTACTGGCAACATGCTTCTGCAGTCTGATTTTATGTCACAGCTCAAATCTAATTCAACATTTATTTCTGTCTTGAGCTGTTTGTTGTGCTGAGTGAGCACATAATAATTAATAGAAGTGGTCTGTGCTTCAGCAAAGGGCCAACTTTGCCATTTGTGAAAAAAAACTTCTGCTTTACATTTTCGGACTGTTTTGACTCAATTGAATGTTAAAGTTCAGAAAAGGTCAGGAGAGGAGTGTGTACAAATTCTGATACGGAGTTATTTAAGTGTTATGTGAAGGCTGTTGCCCTGTGATGGATGTTCTGACTGTGAGTCATGAGCCCGCGAGGAAGACATTTTGTAAGTATTATATTTCCAAAAGATGTCCATCTGCTCAGAGTTTTGTTTTTCTCTTCGTCTTTCTCTCCAGTTTTCCTGTAAACATTTATTCATGACCTGTTTGCTCCCTTCCTGCTGTAATGTTACACTCGATTACGCACTGAGACGTCTATCTGGCCGCTGGCTTGATGCGAGGTGAAGTGGGGAATAAAGGAAGAATATTCAAGAAAGTAAAGATGAACACCTGAGCTATCAGAGCGGAGGAGGGGTGGGGGGGGATGTGAGCTTTTGGCCTTTTTGTTGTTTACTTGGTGTGATTGTTGATTACTGTGATTAAACATGTGCTAATTATGATGCATGAATTAAAGACCAGAAGCCAAATCATCATTCATTCATGGGAAAACTCACAAATATCCCCGTGAGCTGTGAGTGGGGACATGAGTCAGTTTGTTCTTTTTCTGTTTTGTTTTTACTTTTTAAAGTTAAAGAACATTAAAAACTTGAATACGACATCTGTATGATGCTTTAACGTTAATAGTTACCAAAGATACGAACAGTGGACACAAAGAGGGTCAGTAAATGCTTCTTCTTAACATCTAGGACGGCAGTGCCCCAGTTTGACCACCCCAGTCAAAAACATCTGCAGTGGCGCAATGGGTAGAATGTGCGCCCCATGAGTCCAGGACACGGGTTGACCGCGTTCAAATCCAACCTGTTGCTCCCTTTCCCACATGTCATTCCTTCTTCTCTCTATCTACTGTCTTTTCTCTAAAATAAAGGCAGAAATAGCCCAAAAAGAAATCTTTAAAAAAGAAAACATCGGGCACACCCCTGGCTACGAGGCTACTTCAAAATGTAGTGGTGTATCATACCAGGTCATATAAGTTTGACATTAAAGAGGACATATTATCCCCCTTTCCCACCTTTTCAAACATTCCCCCTGTGGTCTAAATGAAACATCTGTGCTTTGCTTTGGTCAAAATATAACATGAATCAAGCACCAGATGGGGTTTGTGACCCTGTATAAACCAGCTCTCTCAGAACGCTCCGTTTTGGTGTGTGTGTCTCTTTAAATGTAATGAGCCCCCTTGACTTTTCCCAGTAGACATCACTCCTTTGTAGAGAGAATACAAATGGTGGATCTATGAAAAAGTCCATGGGTGGAGATATCAGGGGTATTACTTTACGTGAATTCCACTGTGACATCACTAGGAGAGCACATTTGAAACTGATTATTTTTCTCTGTGTTGTAAGACTTAGACAGACCACAAACAAAGGACTGGATGGGTTTATTTCACATTTCGTGGGTCAGTAGACACTCAGGTTACCCAAATACATTTTTCATAATATGTCCCCTTTAAGAAAGTCCAGATCTATGCTTAAACGAATAAGAACAGTTTGAATTTGAACTGAATACCCCTCCTATGGCATATATTGAACTACTGTATGTAACCAGTTCACATGGATTTCCACCCTGAACATCTGACCTTGAGGGTACCTCAGCTCAGTAGGTGAACTGGCCTCTCTCCAGCAGCCAGACTCAACTCCACACTAATTCCGTACTGGGACTTGAACTGGCAAACCTTTGGATAACAACCCAAATCCCTTTAGACTCAGCTACTGCTGCTCCATTTAGTTTTAATTATTGAGAATGAGAGAAGATTTTAAGATGCTGTCCTTTTGTCAACAAAGGTCAAAAACAGGAAAGAGCAACTGAACAGGATGAAAGAAATCTTCAATCACATCTGCAGTTATACAACACACAGCACCAGGTCTGAGAATTTAAAATAATCCCTGACTTTTAAATTAAAGCACCAAAACTTTATTTTTACTATTGTGTTAAATTAAAACACTTAACCTTGATACTTATTGCAGATCCAGGTGCTTCATGTCTGTGGCATCTGTTTTACTCACTGTGTTTGGATGTAGTCAGACTCTGGATGTGATTTCCCTGTTGGCCTGAGGACTGTGCACAGTGGACAGGCTGGCAGGGAAACACACACACACACACACACACACACACACACACACACACACACACACACACACACACACACACACACACACACACACACAGCTCCTGCACTTTAGAGGAGCAACATTGGCTGCAAACAGGAGAAGGATAGTCGCGGCAGAGTACCACAGCTCTGATTAATCTGGTAAACATGGAAAACAACTCGAGAATTATTCAACAATATCAAGAGAGTTTGAGCAATCTGTTTGATTCTCTGGACAAAGTTTGGACTAAACTTGTTTCAAGAGCAGTTTTTTTACACATGAACTCTGAAGATGTTTTGAAAACGTCAGGCAGGCTGCCCCTGAAATCTGAGTTGCTTGTACACACAAGTACCTCACAGCGGGATAATCTCCCTGTCCAATGGTAGGGGAGATCTCAGGAGGCAGAACATGACAGAGAAAGACTAATGAGGAAGAGACGGACGAGAACAGACTCTGACGCTATACGGAGAATTTTTGCCTTTACATGAATGCTTCCTGTAGTTTGACACTTCACAATATCATCAAGAGAGCGGAATAGAACATACAGGTGAACGGCAAAAATAATGAAGCTGTTTCAATACGTTACACTGGTCGCGTGCATTCAGTCAAAAGATTGTGTGCTGATTGCAGGATATAAATGTCACCACCCCCTAACCGCTGACCCAAGGTGAATATTCTTGAATATCTGCTGCTGTGTCCTCACATCCGCTCCACATACTACTGTATATGCACAAAGTCAGAGTAAAAAACTTGGCTGCTTGTGTTCCCACCTGGAATTTTCAGGCGGCTGGCTCAGCTAGAGTCGGTCAACTCTCAACCGGAGGTTGGGGGGTTCGATCACCAGCTCCTGCAGCAACATATATAATGTGTCCATGTGCAAGACACTTAAAGGGATACTTCACCTATTTGCATTAATCTTTGTATCATTAGAAACCTGGTAGTATTTTTGAATGGTCGTGCATCCAGCCCTCATTTTCCCCTGAGATGGAAAATCTTTGTATTTCTAAGTCTGAAAAGGAGCTTCCAGTGACGCAAAAATCATCATATTGCGTCACTGGAAGCTGTTTGCGGGGTGATACTACAATCACAGATCAGTGGGTGGGAACTCACTCCCAGAATCGAAACTCAACGTCCACCATATTGCTTGGAAGCTATGCTAACAGGCTCTATGGAGAAAGCTGATAAGAACCGACAATGGCGATAAAAGTATGTTTCAACTTCAAACTGATATGGATGAAGGGGATTTTGAAGGTCTTGTGCTCGAATCGGATGTTCGTGGCTATCTCTACTAGCTGCAATATAGTGACAAGGGAGCTGCTGCCGACAGGCGCCGCAGCAGCCGAGCCAGCGGCGGTGAGGACAAGGAGCCCGGTCCGGCTCGAGCTGGGGCAGGCTGGTAGTGTCGGTGCTCTCACTGTTTGACTATGGACACAGACAAAGAGTCTGTTTTCTGACAGGAATTTACATGATCAATTCTGGAAGAAATCTCTGAATCAGTTGAGGAAACGGCCTTATGTGTTGAAGTAAATGTCTGTAGAGGATCTTAGTGGTTTGAGAGTGGGAGTGGCCTGCGGTGCTGTGCATTCTGGGATTTAGTGTCTTTCATCCACGAGCCAAAAAGACACTTTCTGCCTTTTCTTGGCCAAGAAGGCACCAACTTCAAAATGTATTTCACATTTCTACATATATGACCCAATGTCAGTACAGATTCATGTTTCAACCGGGGAAGTATCCCTCTAACCATGAATTCAACAGCGCATGTGTATGGATGGGATTAGTTACTTCTGATGGTCACTGTACATAGCAGCCTCTACCATCAGTGTGTGAACGGGTAGGTGTGTTATACGGTGTAACAGCGCTTTCAGTAGTCAAATGACAGAAAAGCACTTTACAAGCTCAAGTACATTTACCATTTAACAAGTGTGAGAAGACCAAAAATGAAACATTTGCTGTTGATTACTAAGGGACTTTCAAATGGCAGGCTCTTTAGAACCAGGGTTTAACACAAAGTCCTGTGTGGATACAGATGGACCAACTCGCTGCAAACAAAACACCATTCACCATCACACTGGTTTCTGTCCTTTGCCATCTTCCATGTCAGTTTGTCGGGCATAAGTATTGACGACTACCTGATGTGGAACGATAACACAAATGTAAGATTTGCAAAGAGTCAACAGCGCCTCTATTCTCTGACAAAACTTACCAGTTTTATTTATTTATGATTTTAAACATCACTATGTTGAAATTGTTTGACAGAAGTTTCATTGAAAGTGTGTCGACCTTTTGTCTTCAGTGTTGGGGGGGCATTGTCTGTACAAAATAAAACAAGGTTATTAAACTAAGCAGCAAGACAATTGGGAAACAAATGTGCAACATGTCTTACCTGACAGACCTTAAATTAAATTATGTATTTTACTGAAAAGAAAAAAAAGATTTTGTTTTATGTTGTCGGTTATGATTCTGTTTGATTTAGTTGAAGGTTTTTTTTGTTTGTTCTCTCTTCATCTCCCCCTCCCCTCTCTGTTCTCGTTCTCCTGCAGGTATGTGTGTGTCAGGAGGTGTGGTTGGCTTCGCTCAGCAGCAGACGAGGCTCACCAGTTTCCACTCTGCTCGTCGACCTGACAATAAAAGCCTGTTTTCCTCCTGTAAGAAATAATCCTGTCCACACACTCTCAAGTTCTTACAAACCTCTTTATCCACATGAAAATAAAAAACTCACTGTTACAGCTGTCATGAGCATGCCAAGTCAAAAACGTCATGTCATGCCAAAATGTCCTCAATGACTATTTCATTTCATTAAAGTCGTCCATTCAGGCGTCTCTGCTCGTCAACATAGTGGGAGAGTACCTGTGTATGTGTGCATGTAAAACGTGCAGTAAGCAACGTTAACACCAATATCGTTTGGTTACATCTGCCATCGCACTGATCTCCTGTAAACAAAAGTGACAGTGACATCAAACGGAGGAGAAACCGGCTCACGGTGTGACACTACATGTCCAGAACTCAGTCTTCCTTGTCCTCACTTAAATGGAGCCTTGCGTTAGTTCAGGCGGAATGCAGTAGTCCTGCCCGCAAGTGGCCATCAGCTGATCTGAGAACTGCCCCAATGCCAACCAATCATTATCAAATTCTGACAACAAGGCAGCCTATTTCTGCCTCTGACTCCTCCTGCATCACCTCCACTCTGCTGCTAGACACTGCTGTGAAGTTCTCCTTCCACCACCCTGACCTCCACCAGCTTCAGTCAGCACATTTTATATTCTAGGATAAATTGTCTGCAAGATGTCAGTATCATTAAATGCACATTCAGGTTCTGTCCTGCATGTCCCCATGGGGGGAATTAAAGGTTTGCGCTCTCAGCAAAAGCTGTGGCATGCTGCACTGATACAGCTGAGCGCTAGGAGCAGAACAAATACCGCCAAATACAACTGTACAAACCATAAGTGCAATAAATGGTTAAATCTATGACGAGAGGATTCCTCACTGCAGGGCCAGCCCATGGCATAGGCAGTATAGGCAAATGCTAGGGGCGCCTGCCGTCCATAGGGGGGCATCCTGGTACCCGAAATGAGTGAGGAAGAACAGTTGAGGAAAATAAGAAGAAAAAGAAGGAAACGTGTGTTTAACTATTACTTTTAATACTGCTCTTTGTAGGGGAGGGGGGCAGACTAGTTATCAGAAGTGATTGACACTGATCGTAAAGAAAAGCTGTGAAACATACAGCTGTATGCCAGTTTTCTGTAAGTGTATGAATATTGTGATTGGTGGTGGAGTTGGTCGCAATACAAGGGGTACCAGCTAAAATCTTGCCTAGGGCACCAAGTGGGTCAGGGCCGGCTCTTCCTCACTGAAACACCTTGAACGGAGTTTCTGAAAAACTTCACCCTGGAAAGCAGTTTGTGTGCACAAAAGACAGAAAAAGCGACTTTTTTCATTAATAGCCGCCTACCTGTGGACTAGGCCTCAGCCCACTTGTAATCAGAGAACTCAGACCTCTCTTCACTAGCGGTTATTCTACAATCCAGCCAGCTCCCTGCCTCCACCGCCTGATCCTTTGTTTTTTATCAATAAAGTATTTTTGTTACTTTAATCTACCTGCAGTCTTTCCTTAAATGTTCCCTCTAAACCAGAACCTGGGAACCCCTAACACTGTCCTTCAGTGTTGTCGACGTCTTTTGTCAAGGTGTTGTGTTTTCATGCTCTCGTGCATTCATTCACTCGTTCAAACTGTAGACTAATTATCTGATGTACAAACAGACCATAGAAAAGGTAATTTCATTAATCTCACTTTATTCATCACATTCACATTTGTATTATCAAATCAAAGTCATATCAGGTTAAATAACAGGAACACTGAAAACAAATGACTGGGGCGCCGGTAGCCTAGCGGTTAGTGTGCGCGCCACATGTACAGAAGCTTAAGCCCTTGAGAGCGGGAAGTCCAGGTTCAAATCTGACCCTGTGGCTCATCTCGTTCCCCACTCTTTCCCTCCTCAAGTTTCAGACTCTATCCACTTTGTCTCCCGGAGAGAAAAGTGTGACATGGAGGTTTTTTCACTGGAAACTCTAAAACAATTTCACTTCAATGTGAATCTAATCGGATGAACGTAACTCTGATTCTTGTTCTTTAGTTTGATTTAGATCGTTCTACAAAAAAAACATGAATGAAGTTATTTTGATTATTGAATGAAACATCTCAATCATGATGCAACGTGATGTGTGACATGAGACAGGAATAATCAAAATGATGAAAGAAAACTTTCACGCTGTAAGAATGATCATCCGGTCAGTGATGATCAATATGAATCGACTGTGACTTAAGCTATCATTCATTACTCAGCTTGAATCAAAACTGAGAAAATATTGCTGATTGTTGTATTCCTGTGGCTCTTCCTCATTCTGACCTGCAAACACAGATAAAGATCTAAAATAAAATGAGCTTCAGGGTCTGTGTTAGTGACTCAGACATCTGGCAATGCAGTCATCCAGAAATATTGTTTACCACAGACTTTGTCACTACTCTGAACTGTGTTCACTGTGTGCAAACAACCAGAGCATGTTACAGAGGATACATGAGGAACTAATAGCAAAGTCTGCGCATGACAACGCTTATTTTCTGTATTTGCTACCAGCCGGGGTGAGCTGCTGCCACATTTACATAATATTTACTTGGGTATAATCCCTGAATAGCTTTAGTTTCAGTCCTTAAAGGCAGGGTTGGTAATTTTCTCCAGATCCACAATTTAAGATTTTGGTTGAAATTGTCTTTAGATCCTGACAGAAATTAGACAGAGCACTGAGGGAATGCTACTTTCAAAATCATGCTAGTTTTTGAAAATTACCAACCCTGCCTTTAACTTTTACATATTAGCAAACTTTACATCCATTATTAAAAGTTCACAAAATGTGTACATCTACTCTCCATCCTCTACCGCCCTTGTTTGTTTGTTGTTCACTAAAACACATTTTAGATTGCAGTTCCACCAAAGTGCAGCCACAAAAGCTTCTCCGTCATGACGCCTTTGTACTTTTATACTGATCTCAGAAGGCATAATGTTGGTGTGTAATTTTACACTGACAGCTGAGCTCCACCGCTTTCACTTGTTGTCTTAAATTGAGGAGTCTTTTCAATGAAAAACGCTCTTCCATACGGTTTATTAGCGAAACAGTGTACAACTGCTTTCTCTAAATGTCTGATTTTGACGTACTGAGGGAGAAAAGCTGTTTGAAATTGTCCGTGCTGCGAGTTATCCCAGAATGCTTTGTCAGTATATCGCAGCTGGCAGTGCACACCAGACTGGCTGCTCCACCTTTTAAACAGCCTTTCTCTCAAATCATGCTTTTAAAGAAAACTGTTGGTAGATATACCCAATGGAAGGGTAGATTATTTAAAAAAAATGTCTTGTATGCCTTTATTAGAGAGACAGGACCGTGGATAGAGCTGGAAATCAAGAAGAGGGAGCGGGCAATGACATGTGGGAAAGGAACTACAGGTGGGATTCAAACCCAGGCCACCTGCTTTGAAGACTACAGACGCAGGTCAGGTGCTGGTGTAATTGCTGATGAAATCTTTACTGAGGCCTCTTGCACAAAATTTGCATATACAGACGTGTTTGCACATTCTTTTGCACAGGGTTAGCAGGCATATTTGTGTGAAGTCTGTCAGCAGCACAGTTTTCCCCGTCGGATGGTGCACACCCTGCTCCACAGCCATGAGCATCTTTAATCACATCACAGGAGAACTACAAGATCACACAAGAATAAAGAGAAAAACATGAAAAACAACATGTTGCTTTGTCTTTCCGAGGATGCTTTGTTGTTCATCTTGCCTGCTTTGACGTCATGTTGATAAAGGGATGGAAAATACGATCGTGAGTCCGTATACTGTGTTTTATTTTGAAATTGACCGGACGCTCTGTATATGTTCTTGTCTAGCTTCCCGTCCCAGTTGTTCTTTTCTGTCCAGCTTGACACGTACTCGTCGAAAAGAGACTTGCAGAGTATCTAAAACAGATTAGCGCAGCGCTGACAATAGCGCCCGGAGTATGTGGAAATTTGGGGTTATCATCCCTTTTCTATTTGTTTTTCTCAAAGTGTGTTGCTCATAGCATGTGGTCTGCTCTCGAGAAATGTCAGACCAGAATAACTTTATTAACTAATCAGAATAGAGAATTTAAAACAGCCATGTTATAAAATGGTGTAGTATAGGCTACAAACATTTCTTTAAGAAGTTTTTCTTGGTTCAATTAGTCTCATTAAGAATTGGATTTACATTAGTTTTTCTTTTGATGGTGATTGGCTCGTTGCTTCAAACTCTCTCAATCTCTTCCTCTGTCACTCCAGGGTGAGAGTTTGTCCCCACTGTAACCAAACTCTGGCTTCCTTATTAAAGCAGACTGTTCAGACTGATTATAGATCTCACCTCCCTTGCACCTCGATTAACAAGCTTCTTGCACACCACAAATAATTGGCCCCAATATCAGGATAATGACTTCCTCAAATTACTTGCTTTAATTACTTACTTGAAATTCAATCACTTTTTAGATTAAACTCATTTCGAGGAACAGTATCAACACCATTTATATTATTAGGCAACCCTGGAGGATTGCATGTGGCTCTCCAGCCTGCAAATAATTAGCAGGTAATGTCTGAATGATGGAGAGCCATTGCTCAGGTGGATTCCAGGTGGACTTTAGGAGGATTTTCTTTTTATACTCATTTCAACATTTCTGTTAATAAAGAGTAGAAAGATGAATCCAAAAGTCTTCAGGGGAAGAATTAATTTAAGAAATAGTTCAAAGCTTGGGATATGAACTCTCCTCCTTACAAGGTTATTTGTTTCTAACCTGAGCAGGTAGATCTGGTAGCCAGCTCAGGAAATGATCAGCTGTCAGTTCTGTGTTTTATATGTTTTATAACTTAAACCACAGATAACTCGCCATTTAATCGTTTGTCACATTGGAAGCATGTCTCATCAATGTATTGGTAAATGGACTTTAGCTTGTATGTGCGTTCCTAATCTTCTGACTACTCAAAGTACTTTTTATACCGCAGGTCACACCTTCACATTCACACACTGATGGTAGAGGCTGCTGTGGAAAGTTAACATCAGAAGTAACTGATCCCATTTACACACATTCATATGTCGCCGACTAAACAGCGGGAGCAACTTGCCCAAGGACACATCGGACATGTGATCAAACCCCTGACCTTCCCCAACTAAGCCACAGCCACCCCATCTAATGCTTAAAGCTTCCAGTTATTATACATTTCTGGCTACTTTAATGATGTGGTAGGTTTAATAATAGGATTTTGAATACTTGGTGTCAAACACAACTGGCTACTTCCCTGCGAATGGAGAAGGAAGATGGAGCTGGAGCTTAGTGAAAAAATATTCTAGTTTAGAGAGTAACAAATTTAAAATCAAACAATTACCAGAGCCAGGCTGTTTGCTTAATCCCCGCCTACAAAATGTGCGCTTGAGTCCGTTAACTTCATCATGATGATAGCGCTGATCTGTGAGGCAAGGCTACTGGAGCGGGTCCAGACCTTTTTCGACTGGGGTCGCCCAAGAGGGGCACTGACCTTTGCAGTGGCCTGAAATGTGATGTTCGCACTAAATCATACAAATAAATATAAATGATTTACCCTTTTTTACTTCACCAATCAGATCTTCTTTAATGACACGAGTTAATGGAAACATTAGCTTAATTTTTGATAAAACAAAAAAAAAGTTTATGTTTAAAGTCACACACAATTCAAACTTCTTAAATATTTGTCTTAAGAAATACATGTGCAAAGCTTTATTTACAATTTAAAGTACAAACAAAAGTAAATATGCTACACTGATACTTGAAAAATACCAAAAAATACTAGCAGCCTTTTGCAAAAATAGATCTAATAGTTGGTTTTTATTATACTGTAAGTCCCACCTCTGAAAGGGCAAATAGCCAATTACAGTTCAGTATTTTTGGAGGTTGGCACCTGGGGTGGCCAGTCAAATTTCTAGGGGGGGCCGATGCCACCCCTGGCCAGCCTTTTGGAAACGCCCCTGCAAGGCTATCAATGTTCTCATCTCCTTTCCTAAATGAAACAATGAATCAAATTTCTCAAAATTATAACTATTATTTCAACTCTTCGATTAAAGATAGAGATTTCAGAAATACAGGACAAGATATATATAAAAAAATCCTTTAGTAAGAGAGTGCACCTGGCTGGGGAATGAAGACACAGAGGGGTTTTCAAGTGGGCACCCTACTTCCTCAACGTTTTGTTGATGAGCCCACGACGTCTCAGGAGGGCTCAACACCCTCCTCTGTGTCATCCTGGACTGCTACCTTGGGGTCCAGCAGAGGTCCTGCCTCTTCATCCATAGTCACTGTCTGCATCTCTCCGCTGCCTCTGATATAGCTTTAGTCGCTGCCTGCAGGATCTGGCCTCTGAATCCTAGGTCTCTGAGCAACATCATGGTAGATGTTCCCACGAACCCTGTGCAACCCCTCTCCACAGGACCAACTACAGTCCAGCCGCAGCTAACTCGGCATGGTGTAGATGTTTCCCCTCATAAGCCTCATCCTCTGAGTCCTCCCAGGATACTGTGAGTTCGACGATGAAGGCCTTTCTGAGAGAAGGAGACCAGCGTAGCAAGTCAGGCCTTAGGCCTGTGAGAAATAGAAGCCTAGTCTAAGAATCTAGAGCCATGCTTGCTGCTCTGTGGTTCTCATAGGCACCTGAGTATTTTACAGAAGCTAACATCAGCATGAGACTGAGGCTGATGACAGTTTTGCTCCCTGGATTTAAATCATGTCACCTTCACAGACTTCCTCATGAATACATTCAGTGAGCATATATAGTCAGTCCTCTATACGTTACAGTCATTCTAAAGCAGATGATTAAAACATGTCTGCACACTGCTGCTGTCTGCTGGAGGTGCACTATCATGTGAGCAATTTCCTCTTTGATGTCCCGCTGTGACACAAACGGGAATTACTGTGACCTCCCGCATTGATTGGCTGGGACATAATTTCCCGGGCGTCCCATAATTAGAATTGGAGTTAATCCCTCTCTGTCTTGTCCCCGCTGTGGCTTTTTACTTGCGAGAGCTGACCTCTGTCAAAGATAAGAAGCACACCTTCCTCGTCTTGCTCTCTTCACACGGACGCTTCTGAGCCAGGCTGATAAACCTCGCTTTAGAGGAGCCTTTTCTAGAACCCTGCCCTCCATTTCCTGCTGGCTGCTTGTCTCTCAAGTCAATCAACAGCTCATTAAGAGCAGCTCGGGCTGCATCTCTCTGCTCCTCTGTCATCTTCACAATCCATCTCCCTGCGTGAATATCTTGTCTGAACATCCTTGTTCACTAGTGACTGTTGACAAAGCTGAGAGGAAGGTCTTAAATCACTGACCTTGTGAGGTAAGTTCGGTACAAGAGTAGAGAAATATGAACTTTGGAGCGTGATTTAAGAAAGTGTCTGGTACCTGAAGAACTGTGGCTTCACTTGTTTTATCTACAGAATGAGTGAGAGTGAGAGTTTGTATTACATGTGAGTACACAGCAATGTTTATTCTGAATATAAATCATGAAAACAAAAACAAGGTCAAAACCCAGTTAACAGAACAACAACAAAAACACTCCTGAAGGGTAAAAAAGTGTACAACCCCGTCCTTCAACAAAGTATTAACTTCAACTTTAAATGTCTCACAGTCTTTATGATGACAAATAAAATAGAATAAGAAACCAAATGTAGTGTGGTACAAGTTTCAACTGAATTACTGTAATAAATGTTCTTGTGTCTGATTACTGTCAGAGATTAAGTTTGAGGGTGATTAAATATGTAATTTAACCTTTTTCTTGAGTTAAACATAAAGGTTGATCACCCATAGACCCAAACACCACTCATGCGTTAAAATACAATTTTCAACAATCAAACTGATATTTTAGTCTAAACAGAACTATTCAGTAAAAACCATGTCCCTAATCCTGACCAGCAAAGGTCAATTCTGCAAATCTGTGCTGTAGTGTAATGTCACTGTTTACTGAATGAGGATTATCTGCTGCAAGGGAAAACTATCAAACTGGTGCATGCTGAGTCAAAGCTCAAAGTGTGAACGCTCGTATGTGACAGTTCACTCCAGATGATTTGAAATGTGTCAAGTTGTTGGTGTTTTTCAGAAGCGAGCAGGAGGTTTCGATTGCCCTAGAGCTCCATGTAACTTTGTTAAACCAAAGAAAAGTGTCAAATATGTCAAACAGGAAACGTCAGTATGAAAGTCAACACTCAGCATGAGCGACAGAACGGAGTCAGTATAGTTCTCACACAAACTGAAGGGTGGGCTTTTGAACTGGCTTCCCCGCTGTTTAAAACAAACTTTACACATTAAAACACAAGTAAACAGATTTCTGTCTCCTTGTTTGTTCTCACAGCTGTAAAGGAAAGTATGCAACACGTCATCCCGTATCTTTAGAGGCCCGTTTATTCCTGATTATTGTCTATTATCTACTCTGATTCATCTAACCATCACAGACTCTGATATTTAAAAAAATATGTTTTTTATATAACACTCACTCATAGATGAGCCGTTAGGATAAAGGGCCCAAAGCAAAGCGGTTTTAAGGGCTAATCCAAATATAACAAAACTGGTGACCACATGGGATTAGGACACATGGAAACCAAGTTGAGCTCTGGCTCAGTTTATTCCAGCCTGGGGGGTTTGGCTTCAAATGATAATAGCACCCCTGGGTGCAACAACTGTGTCCTTAGGCTGCAGGAAAGTCTCTTTCAACCCGACCAACTTATCAGCATGGCGCTGATGAATGGGGAAGACGGTTGACATTTTCATGTCCTCATTTGTATTATAATGTGTAGCTTATCTGACATCACCGTGGAGATACTGACGAGATGATTGTTTCACACATGTGACTCTTTCAGTAGCTCTATAGTGGATTGGAGTTTTTATTTTTTTGGGGTCACGCTATGATTCAACATGAATTGTTGATTCAAACTTTTCCCTGATTCACATGATATTGTTTTTATAATCTACTCCACACTTTGCATTTTATTACGTGGGAGGGTCAGATTATAAATTGACATTCAAAAGCTGAATAAAATTATGTTCAAGATAATGCAGCTTTTATATTATATGTGTAACTTTTTGTTCAGCTATTTACAAAAAAACCTAAAACTAAGAAAACTTTTATTTAGGCTTTACTTACAATATCATTTAATACGAATTAAACCATTTAGATTCAAGCCAGCTAACTATGTATTCATCAGTAAAAATCTTAGTTTAAAGATTAATGGTTGATGAGCAGGTCAATTAAAACAGACGATGGATCTTGTTATTTTAATTGGCTGTTCAGAAAAGCAATGCTGTGTGCGTTGGCCAGTTGGTCATTTAGTTGGTCATTTATATACTTCACTTTCATTTTGAATACGTTGGGTTAAGCTTACTCTGTGAGGAATGAGCTTGTACTGTATATTTGTTTTCTAGCATTCTGACTACTCAAAGTGCTTTTACACTGCAGGTCACACCTACACATTGACACACTGATGGTAGAGGCTGCTGTAGTGTTCATCAGTTTCAACAAAGTTGGGAGGTGAGATACTCAGGGTTAAGTGTCTTCCCCAAGGACATGTGGCCGTAGGAGGATTGAACGACAAACCTTCCAGTTGAGAGACGATAAGACTCTACCTCTGATCCACATCCCGCCCGCCTGTCAGTCAGGTCAGCTACGCGCCTTATTGTGAATAACGCAAATCAAGTCATGAGCTACTCAGGCCTATTTTGTGTTTTGAACCAGACCAAACTGGTGCTTCTGCAGCCAGCCTCAAGTGGACACTTGACAAACTGCAGAATTTTGCAGTTTCGCACTGGCTTAATTTTTCAACACCTGAGGTTGCCGCTTGGTTTGCGCTTGAATTTTATTAGCCCCCAATATACCTTGTGACTTGGACATTGAGGCAGAGAAGACACAACTGAGGTGCAAATCAGGGACCCAAAGTCAGCTGAATTCAAAGTTGCAGAATTTTTAAAATGATCGGAGAACTAGAAATAGAAAACTTTTTTCTAAGTTCTTACAAGACCTTGTATTCATGAGGTTTTCCATCATTGTCATGAAAAGGAGTTCAGGAAAAAGAGTTGTGACTATTGGACCTCAGGTTTGTTTATCGCTGTGGGGATCAGCTGACGGGAACACACTGAGGGCATCAGGGCATGACAGGATGCTGAGTGGCAGGTTAAATGGACAGCAGACGATGAGAGAATTAGGACCAGCTGTGCTCCGTTTAGCCCTGCCACTGCGCTGCTTTTTATGGAGTAATACGGGGCAAAGAATCAATATGCTGCAGGATGGGAGGTGACAGTCGTAGTGTTGAGTCTCTCTTCAAACAGCAGCATGTCGTGGAGGCTCAACATAACTGTTACAGTCCAGACACTGTCACAGCACATTTCCACATTTGGACTCTTTAATGTTTCCTCTAGCGCCACCTGCAGGTTTAAACAACTATTTAAAATGATTGCTGTTTATTTATTATTCATTCAATTCAATCCCGCCTGTGTTTGCTTGTTGGTTGTTGTGCTCTTTGCTTTTCATGTCATATTATGCAAAAGGCCAAAAATGATGTCTATTCAAATGAGATGTGTGTGTGTGCGTGTGTGTGTGTGTGTGCGTGTGTGTGCGTGTGTGTGTGTGTGTGTGTGTGTGTGTGTGTGATGTACAGCGTCATTAACCAGTGTGTCAGGTGGAGCTCCCAGCTGAGTGAGGATTTAGAGACAGCTTAATGAACATTGTAATTTCTCCCGGTGCCCTGTCAGCACTGCACTGCGTTTCTTTTTTACTGTCAGGATGAATGCAGCCTTCACTCCTCCTCCTCTCTAAACTTTTAATCTCACTTTTTATGAGCGCAGACATCCCTCTTATCCCTGACTTAATATGCTAAAGCATTGATTTTCCCATATTCATCGTCTGAATAATAGATAGTCCGTCCTCTATTAAAAGTACAAACTGTATCCCGACCGCCTTCTTTTCCCCCTAACAAGAAGAACAGATGCTCTTTTAACTCGTCCGGTCGTGTAATGAAGACATAATCTGTCCACAGAACGGGTATATTACTGATGTGTTAATATACAAGATGAATTCAATATGTCCTTATCAATCATAGCAGTCGTGTTGAGGTTTAGTGGATTGTTGTGTGGCTTGTTTCAGAGATTTGTGCACTCATTACGAGAACGGAGATAAAAAGAGAAATCCAATAGAGAGACTTGTTCTTTTTCTTTAAGTAATTTGGGGCTTTTTATGCCTTTATTAGAGAGATAGGACAGTGGAGTCAGAAATCAGGGAGAGAGAGAGAGAAAGAGAGAGAGAGAGAGATGACATGCAGGAAAGGAGCCACAGGTCAGGTTTGAACTAGTGGTGTGCAAAAGTGACCAAATTGCTGTTTACATGTTGACCCAAATGGAGGGAGGGGGGTGGAGAGAGAGCGTGCACAAGAGAGCGAGAGAGACAGCAAGAAAGAGCGAGGGGTGGAGAGAGAGCAAGGGAGAGAGTGAGCGGCAGAGTGCTGACGTGTGTGAGGATCTCACGGCTCCCGTTTAAAAAAAGAACTTCCCTCTCGACTCCTGCGGAGGGATAAGAGTGCAGAATCACATCAGCAGAGAGAGAGAGAGAGAGAGAGAGGGAGAGCGATAAGGTCCCGCTTGTATATGCACCACTGTTGTGGAGTGCGTCGTGCAGAGACATGTTACCACGTTTGAAAAAAACAACTAATTAACGTTTAAACGGTTGGCGATTTTAGTAAATGTTTTTCAATATGTTTAGTGTTTAACCATTTAGAAGTCACACCTCTAGTATGAACCCAGGTGTCTTACGTTGATGACTGTATCCTCTGTACATGCTGCGTTCAAACTAACTAGCGACTCCAAAAAGGAAAGTTTTAGGTCTCCTCTTAAAAATACAGAGTGTGTCTGACTCCCGGACCCTGACTGGAAGATGATTCCAGAGGAGAGGAGCCTGATACTTGAATGCTCTACCTCCCATACTACATTTAGAGACTGTAGGGCGTGATGATGGGGAGGGATAATGTGCTCTTTAAGATAAGATGGTGCCTGAACATTAAGGGCTTTGTAAGTGAGAAGAAGGATTTTAAATTCTATTCTAGATTTTATAGGAAGCCAGTTCAGAGAAGACAGTACAGGAGTAATGTGGAGCCTTTTTCCTTAGAGTCAGTACACTAGCTGTAGATGTCTTTAGTGAACCATTAGGGCAGCAGATAGAAGAGAACTACAATAATCCAACATGGAGGTAACACATGAATGGACTAGTTTAAAGAGGACATATTATCCCCCTTTTCCACCTTTTCAAACAGTCCCCTGTGGTCTAAATGAAACATCTGTGCTGTGCTTTGGTCAAAATATAACATGAATCAAGCACCAGAGGAGGTTTGTGACCCTGTATAAACCAACTCTCTCAGAACGCTCCGTTTTGGTGTGTGTGTCTCTTTAAATGCAAAGAGCCCCCCCCTGAGTTTTCCCTGTAGACATCACTCCTCTGTAGTGAGAATAAAAATGGCCGACCTGCATAAAAGTTTTGTTCTAGGCTGGGGGTGGAGTCCATGGGTGGAGATACCAGGGGAAAGGAGGGGATTTTTTTTTTAACAGAATCCCACTGTGACATCACAAGGAGAGCACATTTGAAATGGAGCATTTTTCTCTGTGTTGTAAGACTCATGCAGACCATAAACAAAGGACTGGATGGGTTTATTTCACATTTTTTGGGTCAGTAGACACTCAGGTTACCCAAACATGTGTTCAAAAACACTGTACAAGTGGATTTTTCATAATATGTCCCCTTTAAGTCACTTAAACCCAGTGTTAAAATAAAATCCAATACAACACAGAGATCATCTAGGAAGCTCGGCTGCTAATCTACAATTATTAAAAAGTATTATGGAGCAAGTGAAGAGAAATGCTCCTTTACTTTGAGTTGTCTCCATTTAGATATCTTACCAGCTGTGACTTACATCTACTCACTGGAAACATTTCTGCCTTTTGTGACAGATGTAAAAAATGAATTAATGAGAGTTTCTCTGAGTGTTTACAGCACAGTGAATAATTAGGTTCAAGGTGTTTTTCTTCCTTCTCTCTTTACCTCCTCAAGAAGACAGGATTCTGCTGTCTTATCACTTCAAACACACATCAGTTCAGGTGTGTTTGAAGTGTCTGTAGTCCTGAACATGGTGCATGTTCGCCGGAATTGGCTTGGATCTCTTATCTGTGTAATCGCTTCACATATCCTTCTTATTTTGACTGGTAGAATAACCATCATGCTCCAAATATGAAAGAACCTTTAATACATGTTACGTCTTGATTGTGTCACAACAGCCGAGTTACTCATTGTGCATGCTCTCTTTTGCATTTAGCTGTTTCTTAAACTCTGTGTTTCTTTGATTATTGAGTGCACAGTCTGCAGCTTGTATCTGTTGTTCTCCTGCTGGATGCATTTAGATGGATGCGAAGCATAAAAAAAATAAAAAAAAGACTCTTAGCTGTTTCTGAAGTTTGCTGTTCCTGAACAGAAAGGCATAAATAAAAACCAAGATGTTGGCTCCCAGTGGTATCAAATATTTTCTCTCTGCAGATATAGCCCGCATGCATGTTTGACTTTGTTAGGTATTTGCTCTTCCTCTCTTTCCTCCGTCTTTTTGTTCCTGTGCTTACACAGTGACACAGTTATTCTCAAAGGAGGGATTCACTTACAAACAATTTACGCTGAAATTAAATCATCCAACACTTTGGCTGAATTATTGCTCCCCTGGTTTCTGTCTCTCACGCGTGAGAATTTCTTCCAAGTCTTTCTCTCTGTCTTACATCCCTGTCTCCCCCACCCCATACTGTACACAAGAGACCAACCAACCTTAAAGGGCTTTCACACTTGCAGAACACTACTGATCTTTGCCGGAGGAGCTGTATGAAGTTGATTTTATTATTATTTTGTCATTCATACATTTATATGCCCAGCCAGCATGGGCTTACATGACCCCATTAATGAAAACATTCCAGATTCAGAGTGCATCGTCATGAAACAAAAAGAGAATACGAAAAGAAAGACGAACCCTAATGAAACAGAATATATTGTCTTCTTTTCCAGGCTTTTGAGACAAAATTATCAAGCTTAAACAGCCATTCCAGTTTTTGCACACCTGTCCACCCCAATATTTCAGGTTTTTGACGACCTACTTCATGAAACAATAATTCAAGTGTGAACGCAAACAGCTGAGTTTTCCATTTGGACTTTACCTTGAGTTTCTCCTATATTTTTCCGTGGGCTGATGTAAGAGCGCAGCAGGATAAAAAATGACTTAAGATTGCAGATTTGACACATTAATGTGAAAATATATACAAAAAACAAAGTAGTCCAAGAGATGACTTGTGTTCTTTTAGTATTTCTGAAATCAATTACTAAAATAATATCACAGTGTTCAGGCTGTTGTGTTCTTCTGTGTTGTTCTAAGTGTTTGGAAGGGCCCATTAGTGTAATGTTAGAATTGTTTGGGAACCGCTGGTTTCCGAGACTCTGTTTCTTCGTCATCCACTAGGTCTGGTTAATCCTGAGATCGATTTATTTTCTTTGTAATGACACTGTGAATTCAGATCAGGCACAAATGTTCACTTTAGCTCATGCTGTACGTTAATGTTTTATTCTTTGTTTATTAAAGAATAATGCGACAATAAAATACATTTTTGAGTCAGTTTCTTCTTAACCTATACAAACAATGCAAACGTATTTATTTAACAAATAAAAGAAGGTACTGTGATGAGTTATCTGGGTATTACGCTCATCTGTGTGTGCTATTAAATCGATATCAAAGCATATTGATCAATATCGAATAGTGAAGCAAAGAATTGAAATCGAAATTGTGAGGTTATGGACAACACCCAGCTCTAACCCTAACCCTAACCCCAACCCCATCCCCAACCTGTCCCACAAGGATATTCTCCCACTGTGAGGTGCATGTGTGAACATCACACTCAGGGAGATTTCAGGAGCAGTTAGTGTGCACATGTGGAAATGGCTCATGTCTGTGTGCATGGCCTAATGACAAACCTCTGACATCCACCCTTAAACCCCGGAGATTGATACCATGTGTGGTTATGATGAGGCGCAGACATCCTTTACTCATGCTCATGAAGAGAAGTAACCGCTGTATGTGACCTCCACAGTTACACAGGTGATACTTGCAACACATCATTAGACTGCTTGGTCTCCTTCAGCACAGGAAGGAGCCGGCTTAAAGAACCAATTACAGCAAGTCGAGTGTTGTGACGGGGGGTTTTTGTCGCAGTAAATGTGCACTGAGGGAGCAAGAGGAAAATCTCATTTGGTGCGAAAGCTACAGAGACATGTGAAGAGTGATGATTCATCCGGCTAAGACGCTGCTGTCCAATTAAAACCAAGGTGTTTGCTGTCTATAGCATCCCGTGTTCACTGTGTAATGACAGACTTTTAAGCATTTTTTTTTTTTTTGCATTTTCCATCCAGAACAGGCCTCCTCAGTGAAACCTGGCAGCAGAACAGAAACACCTGCAGAGCGGGGTTCAAAAGTTTCATCTGTGCTCTCATCAGCACCTCGCCATGTTGCTGAAGAATGTGTGATGCTTTCATCACTCACAGTCCCTCCTAAGAAGTGTTTCAGCCAGATTTTAAACCATAATGAGCAGAGTTTTAAATATTATATTGCCAGTATTTTAAATGTTAAATCCAGCTTCTTCTTTATTAGCTCTGGTGCTTTTGGTTCATTCAGCCTGAGGGAGATAGGTCTGAAGTTGCATTGTAGTTGCACAACTAATCACACACATGTGCAGCTGTAGAGGACCTTGGCTTCAAGTGTGTATTTCAGTGGTCAAGCTTTACAATGCTCCATCCCGTGCACACATTAGCCAGTCGTGCTCCTTAAAGGCAGGGTTGGTGATTTTCAAAAACTAGCATGATTTTGAAAGTAGCATTCCCTCAGTGCTCTGTCTGCACCCCCTCCCCTCTGTGCTCCCTCAAAAGCCACGCCCCCTCACTTACATGCTCTCTGAGTGTGGGCTCGTGCATGAAAGGTGTAGAGAACTATCAGGGAGACAAGGAGGCGTCTGATTGGTTCATCAGATTGGTACCTCATGGCAGACATTGGTCAAAGTTTTTACAGACTAACAAACTGATACAGATGATGGATTTTCTTTGTTCCTTTTTCAGAGAACATGAGTTATTAATGTCTGTCAGGATCTAAAGACAATTTCAACCAAAATCTTAAAAAGTGGATCTGGAGGAAAACGCTGAACCCTCTGTTCACTTAAACAGATGGATGGACCGCCTGTGAAAGATACACATATGTGACCTCACACTTCATAAATCATAGATATGATATATTGACAGAGCTTACAGCTTTAAGGATGATTATAATAGGTGGAAAGAGAAAAGGCATAGCATCCAGCCAACATTAAATACACAAGTATTCATTGAGTGTTTGGTTGAACTTATTATCTTGCAATATTTAAATGTAAAGACCCTCTCACACGGGGGTGCTTGTCGGCTGTCGGTCCTAGTTTTTGAAAGAGGGATCTCTCTGATTGGTTGTTGGGAGGTTTCATTTCTCTCCAGCTCTCAGGTTCAGTAAAGCCCCTTGAGCATGCTGCTGTAGTATCCATGCTTTCACCCATTAGTGCGGTTTCTCCTTATTTGTCTCCTCCACCTCTTCTTTTCTTTTTCCACGAAAAGACCAAGGGCTGACAACGCCAGCGCCATTTTCTACTTTTTATTAGATATTATTCTTGATTAGTAGGCTACCTATAATACAAGTGGTGAGTGACAGCGATGTTAAAATGGTCTTCTCGTATCATAACAACGAGCTATACCGCCGCCCCTCATACTACCCCCTGTAGTCGGTGTGTTCTAGTGCAAGACGTGAGGCCACTAGTTCCTTGCTGTCTGCTTGGTGTGTCAGAGCCTTAAGGAAGAACCTGATTGAAATGTTTAAATATGAGACAGAGATGTTCTGATGTTAAATAATTGCTTCTTTGCTGTTTTGTTGAAAGGGGGGGCAGCAGATATAATGTTGTTTGAGGGGAGGCTCACTTTCACACACGTTGGAAACCCCCGCTCTCTAGCCTGACTCTCCCTGATCATGTGATCGTCCCTGCACTGAAGCTGAAGAGTGTCCTTGATTCACGCTGATATCTGCCTGCAGTGTCAAAACCGTGTTGACCTTGACTGTAGTGTTACAGAAGACGTGAAGAATGGAAGAGAACAGTGAAGCGATATATAACATTATGTACCTTCTCCACAATGTAAGGCAGCCTGCTCTCTCCTGGAAGTGTATGAATAGCTAATAACCAGCTGCCGACCTCACATCCATTGTATCGAACATCCAACATCTGCTCCTGCCTTCACCAGCTCCTCACGTCTATACCTGAAGGTCTTTTGATGAATAACTGAATCCCATCAGTGCGATCCACTTCCTAATGGACGCTGATACAGAACAGTCTCTTTGTGTGCATGGACCTGAATGAAAGAAGAAGCACCTGCTCACAGAGTTTGACCTCGGAGGAAAAAAGGAAATGTTCTTATTCTCTCTTTTCAATGCAAATGTTCCGACTTTAAATCACATGCTCTGCAACAATAAGACACAGTGGGTACAACACAAAGTGTAAGCTCTTCAGGTATATGTAAGATATCTACTGAATGATATCATACAATGACCTTACTATATGATCAGACACTAAGGAAAGCTATGTTGAAGTGCTGGCTTCACTGATAATACAGCAGCCAGTATTTCCTCCTTCGAAGTCTGCAAAATGGCAAATCAACAGGTGATGCAGCGATGGAAGCGGTCAAGAGAAGTGGTTCAGGTAGAAGTGATTGTACCCGACCTAAAAAGCCTCTGCATGTTTCTAATAATCTCCACGAGCAGAAACGTGCTCAAACTAGGATCAATATTGGAGATGCTTTTGAAAAATGGAGAGAGGTTAGAACACAGAAAGGTTTACAGACCCATGCAGAGCTGGATAAACACTGAAGCTTCAGTGTCTGCAACATGGCGACCTGAGTGAGCATCGACTCTAGAGAGGAGGGGGCGGTGGGAGACAGCTCTCTACAATGTTTTTAATTTGGACTGCAGTACCCATTTTAAACACTAGGTGCTCCTTTAAACTAATAAAGTGAGAAAGTGATGTTGGAGAAGTGTGTTGTATCATGTGTGAAAGGTAGGAGGAGGAGTTTGCTTGGCTGCGTCTTCACCGCCCACAAAGAAAGAAGAAAATGTTCTCCTTTGGTGCCAAGAGAGCGTTGGAGGAAATTATGGGATCCAGCTCAGGCTGTATTAAAGTACACACGTAGGTGAACATTGTGTTGTTTTGGAGCGGCTTAAAATATCAGGTACAAGGTTCAATGCTGCACGTGGGCTGGTGCTTTAAAAAAAGAATATCACTTCAACTAAGCTTATGTAACTAAGTTTGGCTTTAGGAAACGCAAGGATCCAATTAACCATTTATTGAGTTTACACGAGAGGATGGAGACACAGAGGAACAAACAGGTGGATGATCAGTGGATGAACAGGTGGATGATGTCTCTGAGCCCTCAAGTTGAAAATCTTTCAACTGTTCAGAAAGGCGCTGTTGACGTCACTGGCGCTCTTTTCCAAATGTATGATGTTTCCTGTAGTTTTTTTTGTGTCTTGTGCCCACATCCTCCTCACTCCGTGTCTGATCGGGAAAATAAACGATCTGAACTAAAAAATATGAGAGGATGGAGACACAGAGGAACAAACAGGTCGATGATCCGTCTGTACATCAGATAAAGAGAAATCAAAGTATGATATTGTATAATTTCATCAAAGATACAAATAAACAAAGCACATGAATAACAATTGTATTAATGCATCCATTAAGTACATCAGGAGTCAAACATATATTAATACACCAGATCAAAATCAACACCAGACTCAGCAATTTACGTCATTAAGCTTTTTTAAGACTGAAGCTTTGAACACAACCGTCATCACCTGCTGGAATGTAAAACATACTCAAATGAAATAACCTGTAAGGTCCCGTGTCCACTTAGCGTTGTTTTTCTCAGCACCAGCGTCTTTTTTCAAATTGTTTTCAATGAGGAGAGCGCGCTCGCAGAAGAAAGCGTCCGCCTGGAGAAAAAGTGCAGCACCAAGAGTATTTTTTTCTGAGCGCTCTGCTTTTTTTTTTTGCGTCTCTGAGCCCTCAAGTTGAAAATCTTTCAACTGTTCAGAAAGGCCGGAAAAAAAATGTCAGGTAAACACGAGGCCTGAGTGTCTCCTCCTCTTTACTGAGTGATGATGGTGATGATCTCCTCCCACTTCTCGTGTCAAAGGACCATGTGTTGTTGTTGTTGTTGTTGTTGTTGTTGTTTTGATTTAAAGTAAAGAGAAGGGGCGCTGTTGGCGCAGTGGCGCAGTGGTTAGAGCGCGCGTCCCATGTATGGAAGCTAAAGTCCTCAACGCGGTCGGCCCAGGGTCAAATCCAACCTGTGGCTCCTTTCCCGCTCTCAGTCCCCACTCTCTCTCTCTCTCCCTGATTTCCATCTGTATCCACTGTCCTATCCAATAAAGGCACATAAATGCCAAAAATAAATCTTAAAAAAATAAATATATATATATATATATATATATATATATATATATATATATAAAGTCAGTAAATAAAGAGTAATTCTCGTTAAATGTTCACACATTTTAAATGAAATACATTGAAAATAACCATTTTTTGTTTCTAAGCCTCTGTGGGATTAATGTATTTACTCATCTATCAAACTCATCTCTCGGTAACGTCCAGCGCTGCTCTGCAGAGATTCATCCCATGTGTTGTTGTTGTTGCCAGCTGTTCTGAACTCACAAACACAAGCAACAACCCAAAACAGCTATATCAATCAACACATTAATGCAGCTGTGATAATACTCACAGGAAACATTTTACTATCAATACTATGAGTATTAAAACATATTCTTGATGAATACTGACATATTTCTACATCATGAGGCTAAGGTCCGAACGCAGGACATTCACTATGTCACAGTGTGGTGAGAGGGTCTCTCATATCTGCAATGTTGTTCGGCTCAGTGTCTGCTTTAAACAGTCTTAAGACATAACATCCTAGTTTAGGTGGGGCAATATGACCTTGACGTTAATAATAACTTTTGGATAAATGCAGAGCCTTTGGGACAGTCTGGCAGAATTGACTTCGGAGTCTTTCATAAATCTTCATTTCAACTTAAGCCACGAGTGTCACTGAATCATTTCTTGTGTGATGTCAAGTTGTTTTAATTTCCTCAACATGAATGTATATGAATGTCATAGTTAATACTTATGGTCACTTTACATATCAGTGTCTTCCATCAGTGTGTGAATGTGTAGGTGTGACCTGATGTGTTAACTAAGTCCATTTACTTTTAAACATGTGTTTTTAAATCAGTACAACATATTTTACAGTGCAGAACCAACAGAGATGATATATTTCAATAAGAGATACATGGATTTAATTTACTTTATTTAAAAACATTTCATATTCTATTATAATTTAAACAAATACAAACATGATAAATACATACTATTATGTACAGCTTTTCAGTAATTCAGGCATTCTGACTTCATTGAATGCATCAGAAATGAACAATCTGAACTCCATTCATCAAACATGTTTTTTTTCCTTCTTCTCTTGAGGTCAGCTGAGCTGACAAAGATTGTGTTTGAACTCCAAAAAAAGGGTCCAGATGAACAGGTCCAAGTTCCCTCCAATATGGCAGGCTGATGGATTGGATTAGGTATGAATAAATAATTCATAAAGTATCAGCAGCATCAATGGGATCCAAGCAGCCATCATTGGACTATTCAGACTCCAGCTGAGAGGAGAGGAGAGAAAAATGTTTCTGTATTAATAATGTCTGGCTCTGACTCGAATCATTTAGGATAAACATCAAACTTAAAATCTAAAAATGATTGGGGGCCTTCAGACGAGTCATGGATTTTATTTCATGCACACATACTACACATGATAATTTAATAATCAATGATAAACAAGTAGTAAATTAGAGGCACAGATACAGATACAAATCACTCAATGCATTGTTTTGTGTACTGTATTTTACGAGTTCTGAAACTTGACATTTGCTTGTTAAAGAGGACATATTATCTCCCTTTTCCACCTTTTCAAACAGTCCCCTGTGGTCTAAATGAAACATCTGTGCTGTGCCTTAGTCAAAATATAACATGAATCAAGCACCAGAGGAGATTTGTGACCCTGTATAAACCAGCTCTCTCAGAACGCTCCGTTTTGGTGTGTGTGTCTCTTTAAATGCAATGAGCCCCCCCTGAGTTTTCCCCGTAGACATAAATCCTCTGTAGCCAGAATAAAAATGGCGGACTTGTACAAAAGTTTTGCTCTAGGCTTGGGGTGGAGTCCATGGGAGAGCACATTTGAAACGAAGCATTTTTCTCTGTGTTGTAAGACTTATGCAGATCACAAACAAAGGACTGGATGGGTTTATTTCACATTTTGTAGGTCGGTAGATCCTCAGGTTACTCAAATATATGTTCAAAAACACTGTCAAAGTGGATTTATCATAAAATGTCCCCTTTAATAATAATGAGACTGTTTGATTCTCATAAAAGTCCCCGGAACCGTTGGGTGGGAAAACACCTATTAATGTAAGTGTTCAAATATGGGGTGGTTAAAGTTACGATTGTAGTAACATATATGGAGCTCAGTGTAAATTCAAGAAGGAAGACACTCCCTCTCTACCTCTCCCTCTGTCTCCATGCTCTGCTGATCAGCTGATAGTGTGTTTACATGCATTTACTCTCTAAGTAATAACGCTATTGTTTACGGTGGAAAGGCAGAAACAGAGGGCAGAACAAACCCCCACCTGGGGGAGGGGTTACTGCCCTTTGTGATGTCATAAAGGGAAAATCTCCAAACGGCCTGTTTGAGCACACATTTTCGGAAAAGTGGAGCAGGCAGAAGACGGAGAGGATGGACTTTTCTCATAATTGGGGATTTGTAGACAGACTAGAGACACTTATTAGTGTTAGAAAACTATGGTAACGTGCACTTTGCACAGTATGTGACCTTAAAGACTGAAAGTACCTGGTCTGGGGTACTCTGTTGGTGGTGTCACTATGGCAGAGTGGACAAGGGTTCAGGGGCTCGTTCGATCTTCCCCTCGATGTCATGCGTCTCTGGAGCAGAAAGATCTCTGCCTGGTGAAGAATCTCCTCTGAAAACAGTTTAAATTCTGATTTTAGAAATAAAACATTTGAGTAGAATACATTTCATAGATTATAAAGATGAACTACCCATATTTACCTGAGCGCCGCTGATGCGCAGACACTCCTCCCACATAGTCGTCACCATGGTTTGGATGATAGTTCCCAAACAGAGGCTGCAGCAAGCACTGGGGACAGAAAGGTGAAGTCAGAGGGTCTATATACGGCACGCAGGATAGATGCTGAACTCTAGGGATGGACAAGGTCCATGAGCTTAGGCTATAAATGCTGTCGTGTGTCGTGTGAACAAACAATTCAAGAAGATTAAACTCAAATACAAGAAGAAAAAAAAAAAAAGTAGTGTCGATGTCGGAGGTATTTAGCCACTGACAAGTTTGAAAAGTGTCCAGAAGTGGACACGTTTTTGTTTTTAAAAGTACAATGCGATACCAAACAGAAAAGGTTCTGTATCGCATCAGTGTTCATTTCAGTTAGTAAACACTTACATCAGGTAATGGATATGTTCTCCCTCCAAACACCACGACTCCATTCAAACCAGTAGGGTCATCGATACACTGGACCTGTAGGAGATCAAACATGATTCATATGATAATGAGAGGACAGATATCGTTATACTGTTTTAATAATATTTCACAATTAAGTATCAAATACAGTTGTTTATAATGTGAGTGTGTGTGTGTGTGTGTGTGTGTGTGTGTGTGTGTGTGTGTGTGTGTAATCATACTCACTGGAGTTGATAACTCATCGGGTTCTGTCGGTCTAGCCTGAGTAAAAAACAGCACAACAATTATTGTGATTTATATTATAATTATTGGTAACATTTAACACGTTAAACATTTTCCCCATTTTGCTTATTAGCATGCTAATTAGTAGCATACTGGCTTCTTATTAGTAATTATTAAGCACCTATTAGTACCTTATTCTACATGACCATAGTCTATAACTAATAGGTCATTAACTAAGAGTTTGCCCTCCTAATGACTGCTCATTGATAGGCAGTTAGCAAGTTGTTTACCATGAATTATGATCTTATAAGGTAGAAGTAAGGAAAATCATATTAACATCATAATTCATATTCAACAACTTCTTAACTTACTATCAATGATTATCATTAGGAAGGAAAACTCTTAGTTAATGACCTGTTAGCTATAGATTATGGTCATGCAGCTTGTAGGCCTCTGCTAACAGCTAGTTAAGGGTTAATATTGTAATAATGTCCAGTTATAAAAATATAAACACAGAACACAAGTCAACAGTTTGAAATAAACACAAGATCAAAATCCAAGAATAAAGAGTAAAAGAAAACTGTTTCGACACCGACTGCTTCACTGAAAGTTATAACATTACTGTGTTCTGCCTGATGAGCCTCATGGAGACTCCCCTCCGACATCTTATAATACAAAATGTCCGACCGGCAAGAAAACATGACTCCAATCTGATTCACCGAGCCAGACTAACACGTTGCCCTTATTAAGTGTTGACTCATTAAATGACTGGACGAACCAGCTCCCTTTGTGAAGACGTTTTACAAAAAGATCGATAAAGCACATTAGCACAGCTATCGTCGTCAATGCTATGCTAATTATTAGCCTATTAGTTAATGCTAATCACAGCTAATTTGCCGGTAAATTTACATAAACATTCATTCAGACAATTCTATAGCACCTAAACAGGTATATTTATAAATATATATATATATACTTATATTCTTTAACACCTATAATCTTACCATTTCAACAGCCGGAGTCTTGTTTACTAACGTAATGCCTTCTTTACTTCTTTACAGTCTTGTTTACTAACGTAATGCCTTCTTTACTTCTTCACAGTCTTGTTTACTAACGTAATGCCTTCTTTACTTCTTCACAGTCTTGTTTACTAACGTAATGCCTTCTTTGGCTTTTTGACTTCAGGAGCTACCAGGTAAACATGGCCTGCTGATCACCTGATATGACGTGTTGTCTTATGTAATAACAGGAAAGTTGCCAAGATGGAACCATCCAGAAACATTCTGCTTTGATTTCATTTCCTGGTTTGTCATCGTACTAAACTATTGAAGCTTTGGATCCATACAGGCAACAAACTGAAGATCATATAGGGTCAATAAAATCATGAATCGTCTTAAACACTGAGCTGCGTTTACAGCTCTCTCTGACTGTTTTTTTATGTTTGTTTTTTTTACTTTTTATGCCTTTATTTAGAGACAAGACAGTGGATAGAGTCAGAGATCTGGGAGAGGGACAGACAGAGTGGGGAATGACATGTGGGATCCACAGGTTGGATACAAACCCGGCCCGCCTGCTTTGAAGACTACAGCCTCTGTACATGGGGCACATACACTAACCACTAGGCTTGAATAACGATAATATCTAACAACAGCATCTTTGGTTCTTTTAAAGCTCCCCAATCATTTCCCACAATCAGATTTCAGCTTACCTTAGATGTTGAGCCGTATGTTTTATAAAACACATTATCTTCTGTGGTTTCAAAGGGATTGGAGATACATGGTCATATCATTGTGGCCACAAATCCAGACGTTGTTGAGTGTTCCCATGACAGAAGACCAAGTTAAGCAAGAGGTCACTATGTATTTTGGCCCTAAACCTTTAAGCGCTTTATAAACTAGCAACAGGATTTTAAAGTCTATTCTCTGACAGACTGGGAGCCAGTGTAAGGACCTCAGAATTGGACTGATGTGATCCATTTTCTTGGTTTTGGTGAGGACTCTGGCAGCAGCATTCTGGATCAGCTGTAGTTGTCTGACAGATTTTTTAGGCAGACCTGTAAAGACACTGTTGCAGTAATCAAGACGACTGAAGATAAAAGCATGGACAAGTTTTTCCAGGTCCTGCTGGGACATAAGTCCTTTAATTCTTGATATGTTCTTCAGCTGATAGTAGGCTGACTTTGTAATTGTCTTAATGTGGCTTTTAAAGTTGAGTGACTGGGAAGCACTTGTGTCTTCATCTTGATGTCTGATGTAACTTTGTGTCTTCGTCTTATCCATGATATTTAAAGTGTTTTTTCACTTTTTTTGTGATCCCATCTGCTTCACTTCACTTCAGCCGAGCTGCTTTAACTACAGTCCTGGTTGTAGAGATTTCTGGTCATTTGTGTTCACACCAGTTTACTTCGTTGTACGATCATCATTCAGTGTCCACTTCCTCTTTTGAAGACCAGAGAATAAAGATGATTTTTGTGGAAGAGTGAGTCAGTAGAAGCCCCCCAGAGACCTCGACCTCCACACACCTCAAACACTCTTGAAACTACAAAAGTATCCATATTTGTAGTCCGTTCAGTTTGCTGCAATGTCTGTAAGAAATAAAGAGAATATGATTTAGAAAAAGAGAGATTGATTGTTTAGTTTTCTCAAGCTGAACTTTGAGTGTCTGAACTTGAGTCACATGTTGACTTTAAAATCTTCATGGACCAACCTTTATATCTGATCCTCTTAAATATAAATTATTAAAGAGAAGCACAAGTAACCACTTATCACACACGGCAAATTCACGCACACACGCACGCACGCACGCACGCACGCACACACACACACACCACACACACACCTCAACCACACCTAAAAATATGAAACATTTATGGCACTAGTTTTGTACTTTTTCTACTGGTTATGAGAATATTTCCCTATAATAATGTAATAATAATAATAATAATAATAATTTATTATTATTAATAATAATAATAATAATAATAATAATAATAATAATAATGTATAGCAAAAGAAATGAGCAACAACAGAACATGAACCCAAAAATCACGAGAAAATCTGAATCTGAATCAGCTCATTCTCTCTATTTATCCTGCCATTAAAACATTTAAATATTAATCAGTTAAATCACCCTGACAGTGGTTTAGAAAACAGACTTTGAATTGAAAAATGAAGATCATTACCTCGTTCAAAAATCCCAGAGCCCTCGTCATGTTTACCAACGTTCCTTCAGGTGGTTAATGTCTTGCCGAGAGAAATCACGTCGATAAAGGTGTGCTGTTGACAGATTCTTCAGGGTGTTCCAACTGGTTGAACAACAAATGAACAAATCAGAGTTTTGTGACTCCACCCTGTAACGTTTCCAGATTTTAGAGAAGTTCATCATCATCATGAGTTCTTTTTCAGCTCTCAGAGGGAGTGTGTGCTGAGAAAACTTTCAAATTAAAAACAGTCTTCACTCAGATAGAGATATATAGATGGATACTTTATTCATCCTTTGCAGGAAATTACACTGCCACAGCAGCAACTGTAATCACAGTCAAGACACCACATAAAAACTGAACACAGACCATTCAGGCATAAAACCAAGACATCAGAAATACTAAGATCTGTTTTTAAAAACTACACTAGAAATGTGATTCACCTTTAGGCAAGGCAAGGCAAGTTTATTTATATACCACATTTCAACAACAAGGCAATTCAAAGTGCTTCACACAAGACATCAAAAGCATCATGACAGAGGAAATAAAAGAAACATTAAAATAGAATATTAAAAAAAAAAAAAAAAAAATCACTGGAACTATTAAATCTGAACATATGTTCAAATAAAAATAATTCAAATGTAATTCATTCAAATTAATGAAGTAAAAATATAAAAAGAGTTAAAAGTTACAGTGCAGAGTTAAAATTTAAAATCTTATTAAATGTTTTTATTGAAAGGCAGCTGTAAACAGGTGGTTCTTCAACCTCAATTTAAAAGAGCTGAGAGTTTCAGCAGACCTGCAGTTTTCTGGGAGTTTGTTCCAGATATAAGGAGCATAGAAACTGAACGCTGCTTCTCCATGTTTGGTTCTGACACTGGGGACAGAGAGCAGATCTGTCCCAGACGACCTGAGCGGTCTGGATGGTTCGTAGTTAAGCAGGAGGTCACTATGTATTTTGGCCCTAAACCTTTAAGCGCTTTATAAACTAGCAACATCTAACAATCTATCTAACAACAGCATCTTTGGTTCTTTTAAAGCTCCCCAATCATTTCCCACAATCAGATTTCAGCTTACCTTAGATGTTGAGCCGTATGTTTTATAAAACACATTATCTTCTGTGGTTTCAAAGGGATTGGAGATACATGGTCATATCATTGTGGCCACAAATCCAGACGTTGTTGAGTGTTCCCATGACAGAAGACCAAGTTAAGCAAGAGGTCATTATGTATTTTGGCCCTAAACCTTTGAGCGCTTTATAAACTAGCAACAGGATTTTAAAGTCTATTCTCTGACAGACTGGGAGCCAGTGTAAGGACCTCAGAATTGGACTGATGTGATCCATTTTCTTGGTTTTGGTGAGGACTCTGGCAGCAGCATTCTGGATCAGCTGTAGTTGTCTGACAGATTTTTTAGGCAGACCTGTAAAGACACTGTTGCAGTAATCAAGACGACTGAAGATAAAAGCATGGACAAGTTTTTCCAGGTCCTGCTGGGACATAAGTCCTCTAATTCTTGATATGTTCTTCAGCTGATAGTAGGCTGACTTTGTAATTGTCTTAATGTGGCTTTTAAAGTTGAGGTCCGAGTCCATCACTACGCCCAGATTTCTTGCCTGGTCTGTGGTTTTAAGTCTTACTGACTGAAGCTGATTGCTGATTCTTAGTCGCTCCTCCTTTGCTCCAAAAACAACAACCTCAGTTTTGTCTTTGTTTAGCTGGAGAAAATATTTGCACATCCACTCATTGATTTGTTCTTTGCATTTACCCAGTGTTCTTATGGGACCATGGTTGCCTGGCGACATTGTAATATATATTTGTGTGTCGTCTGCGTCGTTATGATAACTTATTTTATTGTTTTTTATAATCTGAGCTAGTGGGAGCATGTAGAGGTTAAACAGAAGAGGCCCCAGGATGGAACCTTGGGGAACTCCACAAGTAATTTTGGTTTGCTCGGATTTGAAGTTACCTACAGACACGAAGAGAAGTCCCTGTCCTTTAAGTAGGATTCAAACCAGTTTAGTACTGTGCCAGAAACTCCCACCAAGTTTTCCAGTCAGTCGAGTAATATATTGTGGTCAACTGTGTCGAACACTGTGTTTAAATGGATGTCATTAAACACTTTAACCAGAGCTGTCTCAGTGCTGTGATTTTGTCTAAAACCTGACTGGAAAACATCGAAACAGTCGCTCAATGTCAAGAAGTTATTTAACTGTTGAAAAACAGCTTTTTCGATTATTTTACTTAAAAAAGGAAAATTTTATATAGGCCTGTAATTGTTCATTATTGACTTGTCTAGATTGTTCTTTTTTAATAGTGGCTTGATGACTGCTATTTTCAGGGCCTGTGGGAAAACACCTGAGAGAAGAGACAGGTTTACAATTTGTAACAGATCTGAAGCCATGACTTGGGAGACTTTTTTGAAAAAACCTGTTTGCAGAATATCAAGACAGCAGGAGGAGGAATTTAATTGTTGTATAATGTCCTCCAGGTTTTTAAGGTTGATTTGATTAAATTGTGTCATGGTGCTTAAGTTGGTTTTAAATGGACACAGCACATATCCTGATCCTGATGATGAGTTACTGACAGTTTGTCTAATTTTCTGGATTTTTTCAGTAAAGAAGGTGGAAAATGTATTACAGGCCCTGGTAGAATGAAATTCAGATGCTATTGACACAGGAGGGTTTGTTAGCCTGTCGACAGTAGCAAACAGGGCACGAGCATTATTATTGTTTCTGGTGATGATGTCAGAGAAGAAAGATTGCCTTGCATTCCTCAGTTGTGAATTATAAGTGTGAAGTCTCTCTTTGTAGATGCCATAATGAATCTGGAGATTAGTTTTACGCCACCTGCGTTCAGCTTTTCGACAATCTCTTTTTCCCTTTCTTTTGTAACCCCCAGGACAGAGGGACTAAAGAACTGTTTCACACTCTTGATAGCTTTGGGCTGACTCAGCACATGACAGAGCCCACACACAACAGAGGGCACACTCTGGACTTAATCATCTCCAAGGGCTTGGACATCTCCAAGGTTGTTGTTTCAGATGTTGCCCTCTCTGATCACTCCTGTGTTTTATTTGAGAGTACTATGTCAGTGTACAAAAGTATTCAAACAAAAGCAATCACAAAACGGTGTATCACTGAAAACACCAGTGAAATCTTTAACCAGGTTTTCTCTTCCACAGCTGCCCTGTCCTGGGGCTCAGTTAGTGAGTTGGTAGATAACTTAAATTCTAAAATCACAAATGTTATTGATTCCATTGCTCCCACTAAGGTGAAGGTTGTCTCTGTTAAGAAAAAATCTCCATGGAGAAATTCAACACTGGTAAGGAATGGATGCTAAGTTTGACAAGTTTGTAAAATCACATAACTGCCTTTTGTTTCTTAGCAGAGTTCCCTTTATTCTTCTATTACCTATCATCACAGAGATTTTGGAACCTACTGACGTGCAGGGCCCCGGCTTATCCTGGAGAGAGTCATGACTGCTGATATCCTTGCAGCCTGGACCCAAAACACATCAGTTTGACCTCTGAATGTTCTGCATTTCATCGTTATCAAGCTGAGGAGACAAAACATGACGCACCCGCGGAGGGACGGGGGGGGTGAGAGCCGTCTCGGAATGGGCGATGGTGGGCGCCGTCGGGTGTTTATGGAAGAGAAAAAGGGAGAAGGGCGGGGGGTACTTTTTAATCCAGCATTGACCAGCTCCTTCATCTGGCCAGTGAACCCCAGGTGGGGGGAGGAGGGAGATAGGGTGATTAGGGAGGAAGATGATGATCTGATCGGGGTTCGAGGGGGCAAGGGTGATGAGACTTCACAGGTGTTGGTGTTGGTGAGGGGGTCGAAGGTGGATGGAGACCCCTCCTCTTGGTTCCGATGTCTCTCCTCTTTAGGTCTCTCCTCAGATACTGGCAGACGTGATTCTTGACAAAGGTTTCCATCACACTGTGTTTTGTCTTTCTTGAAAGCTGTTTTCTTTAGTCCCTATGATGGAGCTGGCCTTCCTAATTAGCTTGTTTCTGTTTTAGTCTGCTGTGTGGGCTCCCTCTCTCCCAGCACACCACAGAACAAGACACGAGCAACAACAGTCTGATAAAAGGTGCACACAAGAGGACTGTTTATTAGTAAACAGATCCCAGCACCCTTACATTACTGCTGTGTGTTTATTTTAAAGACAAGAATCAAGTCGTCTCTGTGGTTTGATGAGTTGTCTGTCAAGTTCTCTCCTTAAATGATCCTGACAGTATGGGACAATGAGAGGCAGTTCTATGGCAGGTCTTTGGTGTAGCATATGGGCATAATGTACTTTATTCTTTCTGTTTTCACTCACAGTCTCAAAAGGTGAAACTTGAATTCCTCTCAGTGATTCACATCTTCATGACACCCATACCGAGCATACCAGCTGTTTAATCTGATCTCTGGTGTCATGCATAAGTAATCCACTGTCTCTGTCTGTCTAACCTTCAGAGGAACAGGGTTTGATGGTGACAAATATGTATGATGGCTATTTCAGTAAGTTAGGTAACAGAAACAAAGTTGACTCTACCAACTACACCACAGCCGCCCCACTCTGTGGTTGAGAGACTTCTCTGGATTTGTTTGGACCAGAGAAGGTAGACAGTTTTAAGGCACCCCCACACGGCCGTTTTGGACGCCATAAACACAAAGACAATGACAATGAGGTCGATGATCCAATGATTAACAAGGTCATCCAGAAGAACATTGCAGTTTTAACATCTCTTCCTCTTAAGTTCTGTTCCCGTTTTCAACGTTATTAAAATCAATTCACAAATTATCATTTATGTGCAAACCTGAGGAAAGGTCATATTACAGCCTTGCAAAAAAAAGAAGCAACATTTTGAAACAAGAAGAGTGGGAGGAAGTGTGGTCAAAAGGGGCCTAACAGCTACAATATGCCCTGTGATTCCTGGAGAAGTAATCTTGCTCTTACCTGAACACTTAACAAGAACTGCAAAAATATTCTATTATTTATTAAACTGCCCCAAATATAAAATTTAACTGAATAGTCATCACTGATATTAGTGAAAGTTGGTATGAAGGGCAAAGACTGAAAATAAACTTGTCTCAGTGTTAACGGTAATAATGAGTGTGTTTGGACCGAACTCTAATTGAACTGATTGGATATGCGTGGTGAAGGTTATATTCAGCAGATATAAATTATTGAACGAAATAAGTGCATAACAAATGTTATTCACGGGATATAAGAGGATATCAATTCACCTGCATTTCATTTAAAAGGTAGGAGTTAAACTTTCTCCTAGGGCTGGATGATTAGCTGTTACAGCTAACACTAAACATACTTTTACTTTTACCATTATTACTGACATTAAAGTTATACACTGTTGTTGTTGATGCTCTGTCTTTTCATCATGAGTCTGGTTCTTCTCAAGGTTTCTGCCTCTTATTTTTCTCTCCACTGTAACTTTGCTAAATGTTGCTTAGAGCTCATGATGGATTCATGGTCCTTGTAGATCATATAACAAAGAGTAAGGTCTTTTACCAACTCTTTCTGTTAAGTGTCTTCAGATAACATTTGTTATGAATTGGTGCTATGGAAATAAAGATAGAGTGATTGATAATTACATTTTGATCACAGCTACAAAAACATTTTTCCAAATGGAAACAAAGTCTTCTTGAGAGAGTGACACATTCAGGAGAATATTTTTCTACCCAAAGCACAACCACAGAGTGTTAATTGTTGACTTCAAAGTCCTTACGTGTCAGGGTGATGGGTAACAACTGGAGAATCTCTGACCTCAGGGTGCGCTGGAAGACTGACTTAATGGCCTGGAGTCCTAACTCTGTTATATCCACCGACCACAACACAATTATTAGGTTATTAGGTTGAATGACTGTGGGAGGATTTCACCACCACAGCACCCCTGGGTGGGGTCTTTAAGCTCACCTTAGGGCTGTGCCCGACACAGACGATGCAAACTGTGAGCCTCATTCTAGGGTAGATAAACAGAATCCAATTCAATTAGGCAACAGGAAGATAAGACTCTGTATGAAAAGTGCACAAAACAGTTAACCTTGTTACTTTCCAAATTTGTGGTTATTTATTGATTTAGTATTTTAATTTCTTAGATTCTGTCTTCACTTAACCAGAAGGTCTGGGGTCAGACCTCAGCTCCTGCAGACACATGTCTTTGGGTAAGACATTGAACACCAAATGGCTCCCAAGTAGCTTAGCCAACGGTGTGTGAATGGCTATCAGTGGGTTTAGTTAATACTGATTACTGGCATTTTACTGAGCAGTATGAGGGGCCGTACAAGCCATAATTCATTCAACCCTTCACACACACAAGTAATCCCCCTTTCACACACATATATTCCCCTATCACTGTTTGTATTTATTCATTAATGTTTCAAGTAACTACTGTGCTACTAAAATGGTTTCAATAAAACATAAACTGAGAAAAAGATGTGCATTTTGTGGCTCACTGATTATTAATGCTTAATTCTGGTTTTAATCCAGCGTTCCTGTGTTAGATTTTCATTTATCTATAAAATGTATTTTCCAATGAAGTAGAATCTGAGTATTTAAACATACAAACTTCCTTCCAAACATCTTCCTGTAAAACATTTCAAATGTCAAATTATAAAACTGTCTTTTTATATTTTCTTTAATTTTTTTTTTTGATTTAGCAATATTTGGATTCCTTATCCATAAAATGAAATGGTCAGATAAAAAGTAAAGGAAGAAAAGAAAATAGGCCTAACATGTCACAAAAAGGTTGAATTCATCACAACATTTAGACCAGAGGTCTTCTTCGCCCAACCAGCCTACCGATAGTATCCGCAGATTGGCATTAGCATATCCAGTGACTATTGGTATCAGCTAATTTTATTTCAGATATGCGCCAATATTATGAGAGTAATTCACCAGTCAATTAGCATTTTATTTGAGTTTCATTGAATTACACTAGCAGTTCTCTTTCTGGCGGTCACCAGCAGAGGGCGCCATATGCATTACAACAATTATCATCACTCTCTAGAGTGTCGAGCAGTGATGCACGTACAGTACATGGACAGTTACTTTCCAGTTGAGTGACCATCTTCCCTTCATCATATATCTTTTCCACAAGTGTTTGCTAACTGCATTTGAGGGATTAACAGAATATATATGCATGTCTACATCTATCTATCTCAAAGAAATATATCAGCCAATACATCAGTATCGATTTTTTTCCTCCCCGATATCGGTATCGGCTCCAAAAATTCCATATCAAAATAATGACCAGACTTCCACCACTTTAGTATTACTATTTAATTTACTCCTGTCGCATTATTGAATTTTAATTACTAATAACTGAGGCACATTTTCTTCTTCATGACCTTGAATTTTAAGTCTCCTGGCACATCTCCTTTCGTTGTTGTTGTATGTAGACTATAACAAGATTTGAATTGAATCTTGACTTTATTTAATGAAGTATTTTTGAAAAGTTCAGTTTCTTGGAGACTTTGAAATGTCACCCTAAAACCTCCAGGGAAGAACCAGGGGTTAAATAAAATAAAATGTACAGGACATGTTCTTGGCATTTTTGAAACTATATGAGGAATGACATTAAAGCTGAATACTGTGTGACATTCAGTATTCAGCTTTAAATACTGTCAATTCTGGTTGGCGTTTTTTTTGTTTTGGATTTTGAAAATTTCATAAAATCAGAGAATCAAAAGGACCACACAACACAACATTCAGACTTTCCAAACTGAAATCACTTGAACACACTGAAGTCAGAAGAACGACTTCCAAACTCGGAAGCTTGGACCACCCGAACAGCACCTGAATGCAGCATTAGTTTCCCTCTGTCTGTCTCAACCCTCTGTTTCTCCTCCCATGTGTGTGGGAAGCTGCATTCATGTGGTGTCGGACACATCGGAAAAACAACTTTCCCAGTTGTAAAATGCACATGAACACTTGCTCAAGTTGGAACAATAACTCGGAAACTCGGAAAAGAATGAGGTGCCCGACTTCCCGACTTGACGTCAGAACTGTCAGGGGAAAATGTTTTGTTAATACTTCATAACATAATTCAGGTATTGCGCATCAACTTTTTGCTCAAATATCACTTTTAACAGAGACATTTCACTGATCTTCTTCATGGCATCAACACTGTTTTGTGCTGTTGTTACAACATTCTGACTTTCCGAACTGAAATCACTTGAACACACTGAAGTCGGAAGAACGACTTCTAAACTCAGAAACTTAGAACACCCGAGTAGCACCTGAATGCAGCATGAGTGCAGGTGGGTGTGGTTATTTCTACAGAATGCCCATGTGCAGATAATCTACCCCTCATCATCAAGCAGTATATCCACTCAGGTCTTTCACCACTCGTCGCCTGAGTATCCTATATCTCTCTGAGGTATTATCACTCATATTGGCTCTCTGTATAACTTATAGTTCTGTGTCAACTCATGCTCATGTGTCGCTGGTTTGCTCAATCACTAACCTCTGTGTCTCTCTGCCTCAGTGATCCTGTGATACATGTTCGTGCCTGTCTGCCTGCATTCACCGTCTCCCCGAGAGGATTTGGACACTCCTCCCCCTTGTCGCCTTTTGCACAATTAGTTTTGTTGCACTTTTAAGAAACTGTTTAATTGTGCTTGTGTGTTCAGAGTCTTGCTTTTGGGTCCTTACTTTTGTGCTGAGTCTAAACAGAATACATGCAATGACTTAAAACACAGAGCTCTTGTTTGGTACACATGGCAGGTATAAATCAGTGAAACTATGTCGATGGAACTGATCAGGTGTACTCGTACAGTAAAGAGATTCTACTCTATAGAATCATCTCCTTGTCTGATTTCTTGAATTATCTTAAGTAACCTAATGGTCTGCAGTTTTGGAGTTCCAACACTGATTCATAACCGTTATCTCATCATCATGCTTGAACGAGACACCTGTCTGTGGAAGAGTTCACTCCTGTCTCCTTCCTCCTCTGCACTTATTTGATTTGTACTCACCCTCATGAGTAACGGCAGGTCTAAATGTTCTGAAGTCTTGGCAGAGTTTCCAAATGCCGTGTGAGATGAACTTCGGTCCATTAACTTATCATGAAATCAAATGACCTTATGGCTAGAATGCTTTTGGCAGTTTCACAGAATGAAGGACTAATGAAGTCGATCATTAATGAAACTGATTTGTGTCTAAAATCTTGACTATAACAGAACAAAGGAGATCAAACATAAAGGACACCAACTCTTCATCTGTTCTCAGTTATCGGTGCACCACATGTACTTACAGGGAACAGTATATTATGAGATATGGCTATATGGTCTTGTGCATTGTCAGTTATTTAAATAGTAAAGGTAGGAATGCTAATTCCCACTTTTACCACAGGTATGAATAACTCTGGGCCCTCCGGGTACTCCGGCTTCCTCTCACAGTCGAAAAACATGCT
Source organism: Labrus bergylta (assembly GCF_963930695.1). Taxonomy (NCBI): domain Eukaryota; kingdom Metazoa; phylum Chordata; class Actinopteri; order Labriformes; family Labridae; genus Labrus; species Labrus bergylta. Next base: position 31,607,134 of record NC_089198.1, on the reverse strand, counting down.
TGTTAGGTTAATGGGTGACGTAGGTGTGAATGTGAGTGTGGCTGGTTGTCTGTCTCTATATGCCAGCCTTTTGATTGTCTGGTGAACAGTCCAGAGTGTACCCCGCCTCCCACCCAATGATAGCTGGGATCGGCTCCAGCCCCCCCGCAACCCCAAATTGGACTTGAGCTTTGAAAAGCGCTTTTCTAGCCTTCTGACTGCTAAAAGCTCTTTTACACTGCAGGTCACACCAACACATTGACAAACTGATGGCAGAGGCTGCTATGTAAAGAGACCATCAGAAGTAACTAATCCATTCATACAAATTCATACACCGCAGACAAAGCAGAGGGAGCAACATGGGTTAAGTGTCTTGACACGTGGACAAAGCTGCAGGATCTGGGTATCAAAACCCCGCCTTTCCAGTTGATAGACGACCGTCTGTACCAACTGAGCAACAGCCGCCCCAAAGTGGTAAATGGGGACTTAGACTATCAAAGTATCTCTAGTCTTCTAGATTACTCAAAGCTGTTTTAACACCACGTCCCGTTCAGACCACATTCACACACTGATGAGGCTGCGCAGTATTAACTAAACCCCTTGATAGCCATTCACACACCGTTGGCTAAACCACCTGGGAGCCGTTTGGTGTTCAATGTCTTACCCAAGGACATGTGTCTGCAGGAGCTGAGGTCTGACCCCAGACCTTCTGGTTAAGTGAAGACAGAATGTAAGAAATTAAAATACTAAATCAATAAATAACCACAAATTTGGAAAGTAACAATGTTAACTATTTTGTGCACTTTTCATACAGAGTCTTATCTTCCCGTTGCCTGATTGAATTGGATTCTGTGTATCTACCTTAGAATGACTCGTCGGTGAATAAGGGAGCCATTTCTTCACCACCTGGGAAAAGGCAACGTCAGGCTGCCCAGGCTGTCATTGTTTGTCGATTCTGAGCATCTAGACATAAAACACAGATGCAAAAAAATCAAGTTTTAGTGACATAAACTTTCACACAGGGGTATCTCACACAGAACATCACATGTCGATAATAGGGGTTAAATGTGAAAATTTAGGAACAAAATCAGTCAGTATATTGTCTTTCTGTATGCACACTTACTTTAACCTGAGCTGGGACAACAAGCTGAAGTCTTCCTGTGTGACCACAGGCAGAGAGTTTGAATGTTACACCCAAAGTGTGTGTCCCTTTCAGGCCATTGAACTCCTCCTGAACCCATCATCGTCCTTATCCCACAGAGACTGGTTTATTCCTAGAAAACAGATGCAGATCATTTTAAATCAAGCCATCATAACTTGTGCTCGTGTGCTGCATCTACTGCATATTGTTCCAAGTTAGCAAATGTCAAAGATAAAAAAGAAACTCACTCAGCTGTCCACAGGTCGTCCTGAATGGGTAGACTGACCGGAGGAAGGGGAGAGTGATGAACACTGGGACGAGTCTAAACAGAAAATAGAAGCAAAAAATAAAGTTATAGTCACAGTTATTTGAATAAACCTTCCTGATTAATAGTCACAAGTGCAGCTTATGTCTCAACCTGTATTTACTTTATCAACCTATATTTTTAATGTCATGGGTTGATATTTATCTTTCCACTTCAGGCTCCATAATATATGATAATTTCACTAGACTAAAAGCAACATAACTTTATTAATGTAATTTTACAGATGTTAAATTGATACAAAATAGATGGCCTGTGTAAGTAATATAGCAACATTTAATAATTATGCAAGAGGTGTAATTATACATGTTCACAAAAATAATACCGGATGATATAATCCAAGACCTAGTCGATATTTTAGATATGTCATTGCTCATGGTAACATCCTCGCTCACGCTAAACTAAATCAGTGTATACAGCCCGAATGAGGACAACCAAAAGATTTTGAACATCTCTTCCTTACTCTATCCACTGTGCTAGGAGTGTATATTATTGGAGGGGACACTAATTGCACCTTAAACCCTGAAGTACATCGCTCTACAGGCTGTGACACCTATAAGATTCAGTTACTAACCACATATTTTCTTGGGAGCTCCTGAGCTCTCTTAGGCCTGGTGGACAGCCTGCCTTTTACCTGCTTTTTGTAACATAACAATGAGTATGGTCTTTGTAGGAGCCAATTCAGTGTGTGTGTATTAATGTATTGTATTTCAATGGGTTTGGTTTATATGTTTATATATTTACTTAATTTGAAGGTGGTGATAATTGATCATGTGGGTTAATTGGTCAGGTAGTTGGTTGAGTATTTATATGTCACAGGTGAACATGAAACTAACACCATGACAGATGAGTGTCACGATTGTGGGAAAACAAGGGAGGAGGACCCAAGTGCAGAACAACTAAAAATATTTATTTAAACAAAAAGTCAAAAGCTTACTAATCAACAAAAACCAAAAGGCAACAAAGGGAGCCACAAGGACTCACAGGACCACGCGCAAAAACTTCCATCTGACAAGGACCAGCATTCAACAATGAACTGACACAGAAGGGAAGAAACACAGAGACTAAATAGACAGGAGTAATCAAACACAGGTGAGACTAATGACACAGGTGAAGACAATGAGGGCAATCACATCTTGGTCATCGGAGCACATGATTGTCTGTTTTATTGGTTTGAGTTTTTATTAATGTAAATGTATGTCTGTTTGTATTTATGTGTGTGTAAGATTTGTTTATTGTAGTTATTTATTGTATCATCATATATCATCATCTCCCTGAGGATCTCTCTCAGGATCCTCCTCGAGATCGCCCACGGGATCGTCTCCAGGATCGGTTCCAAGATCGCCTCTAAGATCGTCCTCAGGATCCTCCTCGGGATAGCCTACGGGATCGCCTCCAGGATCATCGGCCTCAGGATCATCGCCATCGCCTGTATCGGTGGAACCTGAGTATAAAACAGCAAGACAATTATTGTGATTTACAGTACAACACTGTATTGTCCCCCAGGGACCATATAAAGCATATTAAGATCTTAGTTCATGTTCAAAAACTGCCTAACTTACTATCAATGAGCAGTCATTAGGAGGTATTGAGGGCAAACTCTTAGTGAATGACCTGCAGCCAGTATGCTACTACTTAGCATGCTAATAAAAACTAGTAAATGGTGAATATTGTGACATTAATCTGAAGTGTTACCAAATTATTAGTTAATTTTACAACAGGGGCCAGTGCCCCTGTAAAACTGAGCTTGGTCGCCCCTGTGGCCACCCCTCCAAAAGGAAGAGCCTCCCTCATAACACATACACAGTATATGACTCACAATCTATATTTAATTCTGTTATTGAGACAAATATTAATCATGATATTTTATGTTGTGGTTATTTAATGATGTGAGCATTTATTTGGCATAATATATATATATATAAATATATATTTTAAAGCAATTATATTTGTTCATTTTTAATGTTTAATGTTCCCCTCTGACAAAACAACTGGCCCCAGTTTGCCCCCCTCAGTAAAAGTGGTCTAGAACCACCACTGAAAACTCTTTTAAAATTGAAACGCTTCAAATTTCAAAATTCTGAAAAAAATCATAAAATATCATGATGCCTTCCCGAGGGCTGTTGACAAATTTGGTGAAGTTTGATCAAACATTAAGCGAAATTAAAAATGTTTTGCCGACAGTACTGATTACAGTAAAACGTTTACTGTCCTTACAGGCATATCGTTTAACCGTTCTTTAAGAAATTTGATATGTGGGGTGTCGACTGTCTGACCAAGGTCTCTACTAATTTTGGCATGATATGGGTAAAGACTTGATGAGTTACAGTAGTCAATTGATTATGCATATTATGAAAAATATAGAGTGACTTCTGAATTCACCATAGGTTTGCAGCATGATACGATCTGCCAGCTCTTACACTAATGAACAAAAGATCCAAATCCAAGAATTAAAAGTAAAAGAATACACTTTTTCCACACTGGCTGCCTCACTGAAAGTTATAACGTTACTGTGTTCTGCCTGATGAGCAACATGGAGAGCCCCTTTGACATTTTAAGATACAAAATGTCCGATCGGCAAGAAAAAAATGACTGCAATCTAAGCCCAACAAACACGCTGCCCTCATTAAATATGACAAGATGAACCAGCTCCCTTTGTGAGGACGTGTTATAAAAAAGATCGATAAAATATATTAGCACAGCTATCGTCGTCAACTCTATGCTAATGCTACTTCCCCGTTAAGTTTACATACGTTCATTCACACAGTTCAATAACACCTATAATCTTAACATTTCTTCATCTGAACATGAATAATGCAGAGTCGTTTAGTCGTTTACTAAACAGGCCTTTTTGTTGGCTTTTAAACGTCAAGAAATCTAGACTAACTGTACCCACTAGAACTTTACCCTAACAAGTGTGGCTTCCTGTCCACCTCCAAAGGATGATCTCATTGGAATAGGACAGCCTTTCAAAGACAAAGATCTTTCAAATGATTCTTGTTCATGTCTCCGGCTGTCATCCTGAGAATTATCAGCAGATTTTACTGTATAGTTTTTTTAAATAATTAAAAAATTCTGCTCAAATTTTATTGAGACGCTTTGATATTTTAATGATTTTGATAATTTTATTTTGAAAGATCTATGACAGGTGACAAAGATCTTTCAATGGATTCTTGTTCCTCATGTCCCTGGCTGTCATCTTGAGAATTATCAGCAGCTTGAATAATCATCAGGAATTTAACCCTTTAAATGGCAGAATCATGTAATCAAAATGGCGTTTAAAGGGTTGAATTCCTGGCTTAATGACTTAATGACACAGTGTTCTATTGATCTATTAAAAAAAAAATTGCACGCCAAAATTTGTCAAGAGACTTTCTTACAAAAAATGGTGCCATATGCACTAACACAGACAAAATGATGGCCAGATGAAGAGGAAACATTTGACCAAATGGACAAAAATATCCATAGTGATGCATGAGGGTTAAACCATAGATAAACCTTTCTGTTGAAGTAAAATGCATTTTTTAATAATTTTTTTTGGAAGTAAAGGTTAACCTTTTGTACTTTTACAGATTCAGTGTGACAGCTGTTCAAGGTGGTTCCACGCAGAGTGCCAGCAGATGGACAGCGCACAATTTCAAGAAGTAACACTGCGGAGTGGGATTGCAATTTGTGCAAAAAAAAGGAATCCATACATGAGAGACAATTAGCATAACCACTTACATAAATGGCCCATTTGTTCCCCATGGTGGCAGTTTTAAAAATAATTTGTTTTGTTTTTTTGCTTGGTTTTTGGTGTTCATTTTGTGATGTGTCATTTATCAGGTTGTATTTTTATTATTTTGTATTAAATATTTGAGTTGAATCAAAACTTGAGCAGAATTTACCTTTATTTTTCTCACAAACTATACAGTAAAATCTGCTGAAAATTCTCAGGATGACAGCCAGGGACATGAGGAACACGAATCCATTGAAAGGTCACCTTTCATAGATTTTTCAAAATAAAATAATCAAAATCACTAAAATATCAAAGCGTCTCAATGCAATTTGAGCAGAATTAAACTTAATCTTTCTCAAAAACTTTTCAGTAAAAGCATCTTAAAATGTAGAGAAGTATTACAATTTTTGTAATACATTTTTACATCATTTTACACTTCTTATTTAATAACAAGTTGTCAAAATATGCGGCCGTATTTCTCAGATTCTGAAACCCTTGCCTTGATTAAGGCGCTCCAAGCACCCGTATCGTAATCCCATGTATAGACGTGCATCACTTTTCAAGTGGCGGTTAGCTTGACCGGGGTTTTGCAAAAGACGACTCACTTAACCGCAGTAAACAAACCCATGTTGCAGGCCAGGTCGAGGGTGTAAAATTGCGGCCGAATGCAGTTGAAGCTGGTTCACGTTGACCGTGCAGGAATAGCAGGTGAATGCTCACAATAGCAGAGTTCAAGTCACTAGAATCCCAGAAATGCCCCTTGAAGCTGGTGGGATACACTGACGGGCTGATGACGAGTTGCGGGTGGGCTGATTACGAGCGGGTGGCGGGCAGGCTGAACGTGGCGGACCCTCAGAGTACAGCTAGCCGCTGCTCTCACTCTCAACAAAAGTCTTACAAACTTCAAACAGCAACAGTCTCACACACCTCGGAGCTGATTAATGGCTGACTGTGAAGGACCGTCGGAGTAAGAAAAATCTTCTTCTTCCCTCATCATGTAGGAACTCAGCTAGCCGCTGCAGCTCACACTCACATCAACCAAGTCCACTACCAATGTCCTTACTTCACCTCCACTCGAGATGAAATACTAAGAAACTGTTAACTGACCGAACTGGACAGTAAAAATTCCCTTTTCAGTCTTTTAATTCTGCTTCACGCTGCTGCTGCCGCTGCCTTCTCTCTCTCATCTCTTTTCTTCACTGTTCACGCTCCCCACTAACTCCCGCCCCACCGCCAATCACCAAACAGGAAAAATGACATGACTTCACGAATCACATTAAAATGAAACAAATAGGTTGTACCTTGTAGACAACACATGTTAGCCAGGTACACTGCAGACAAACTTTTTAAAGTGGCAGTATAAGGTTCACATTAAAATAACCAAGATAACGTCAAAACACATTTATTCACAAAAAGAACTTTATATGAACCTCTTAATGAACAACAAATCCCTTTTTTATGTATTTACAATAATTTAAATTACCCAGGGCTACATTTATAAAAACTAGGCTATGTATTTACATTTATTTTTGAATTGTATGACATTACTAGTCAGCTTCAGGTCTTCACTCAGATTATTCCACAGTTTTACACCAGAAATAAACAAACTAAGACTTTTTTGTGTAGTGCATGTACTGCGTGTCCTAAAGTTGAAAAGCCCCCTTAATTCATAACTCCCCTGTCTGTCTCAAAACAATTCCTGAATGTTGCGAGGAAGAAGATTATTCCACACTAGCTGTGCAGTTTTTAGTTGGACTACATCCGTAAATTTTAATAATTTGGACTTTAAGAATAATGGGTTAAAAAATTAAAAAATACATTAATGAACAGGATTAAAACTTGTGAATGACTGTCATTGTTTGGAAATCCTATTTATCACTAGTTTTATTATTTTCATATCAATTCAATAACAATCAGTGGATGTTTTATTTTTGCATTAATTTACAGTTTTCATCTGTTGCTTTGAGAAACATTGAGCTAGGATTGCTAACAATATTAAAAATATTTATATATTCATCTTTATTTTTGCTCAGGAATTTCTTCAGCTAAGTTAGGTCCAACACAAATCTATTAAACTTGTTCACCACATCATCCATATTATTAATTTTGTAATCATTTTCAATAAAATATTGAGCGTCTAGAGTTATTCCTGATAACGCCATTAAGTATATTCCATATTCCTTTTATATTATTTTTATTATTGTTTGATAATTTACTTTAATCTTCCTTCTTCATGGTTCCCATAATATTAGTTAACTTATTTTTATATTTCTCATATTTATTTTCTGCCTCCTTAGTTCTAAGTTTTATGAGTTCTTTATATAGTATATTTTTCGTCATCCCACATCCATTGATTATCTTTATAGTTATCGTTTCTGCTATATTGTTTGATTGGAACATTTTTATCATATAATAATTTAAATATTCTTAAAAATTTGTCATATGCTTTATCAGTGTTATTTTCTTTAAGTACTCCACCCCAGTCATATCTGAGTAAGTCATGTTTTAATGCATCCATGGACTTCTCTGTCCTGAGCCATTTGTGTTGTGGTTTATTTGCCTCTTTACCTTTTCTGTAGTTGCTGTCATAAACCATAAAAACTAGCAGGTGGTCACTTATATCATTTATTAGTATTCCACTCATTGTATTGTTATCTATTTCATTAGTAAATATGTTGTGGATTGAAGTTGCACAATGGTTAGTAATTCGACTAGGTCTGATTATTTTTGGAAAGAGGCTTATACACAGTGCTGATAAATTCTTCTGTCATTTTGTGATTACTTGGATTTAGTAGATCAATGTTGAAGTCACCACAAATAAACAGAACTTTTTGGCTTGTTTGTGTAAACATTTTCTTAATTAAAGTTGTTGTCTACATACAAAGCTACACCACTATGGAATCATATTTGTGCCAGAAAAAAATCAAACAAAACTTCTTAAATTGCAAACAAATATAAGACTTTGAGAGAGATATAATCTCACTGAAGAAAAAAAAGATTACTTGCAATTAAATTATCTGTGTAATTGTGCAAATAATCAGCCTTTTACTTTTCTTGTTATCAGTCCTTTTGTTTACAGTTCCCTCTTTCTCACTGATCAGACTTTTGCTCTCAATGTCACCTTTCGGGTACAAACCTCTCGAGTGGACAGGCTTTTTGAGGAATGCGTCCCCATTGGCTAATGAGTTTTTGAGTGACAGCTCAAACAAGAGCTCTGTGTTTTAAGTCATTGCATGTATTCTGTTTAGAATCAGCACAAAAGTAAGGACCCAAAAGCAAGACTCTGAACACACAAGCACAATTAAACAGTTTTTAAAAGTGCAACAAAACTAATTGTGCAAAAGGCGACAAGGGGGAGGAGTGTCCAAATCCTCTCGGGGAGACGGTGAATGCAGGCAGACAGGCACGAACATGTATCACAGGATCACTGAGGCAGAGAGACACAGAGGTTAGTGATTGAGCAAACCAGCGACACATGAGCATGAGTTGACACAGAACTATAAGTTATACAGAGAGCCAATATGAGTGATAATACCTCAGAGAGATATAGGATACTCAGGCGACGAGTGGTGAAAGACCTGAGTGGATATACTGCTTGATGATGAGGGGTAGATTATCTGCACATGGGCATTCTGTAGAAATAACCACAACCACCTGCACTCATGCTGCATTCAGGTGCTCCTCGAGTGTTCTAAGTTTCTGAGTTTGGAAGTCATTCTTCCGACTTCAGTGTGTTCAAGTGATTTCAGCTCGGAAAGTCAGAATGTTGTAACAACAGCACAAAACAGTGTTGATGCCATGAAGAAGATCAGTGAAATGTCTCTGTTAAAAGTGATATTTGAGCAAAAAGTTGATGTGCAATACCTGAATTAATAAAAATTATGTTTACATTAACAAAACATATTTTCCCCCCATGAGATGACAGTTCTGACGTCAAGTCGGGAAGTCGGGCACCTCATTCTTTTCCGAGTTTCCGAGTTGTTGTTCCAACTTGAGCAAGTGTTCATGTGCATTTTACAACTGGGAAAGTTGTTTTTCCGATGTGTCCGACACCACATGAATGCAGCTTCCCACACACATGGGAGGAGAAACAGAGGGTTGAGACAGACAGAGGGAAACTAATGCTGCATTCAGGTGCTGCTCGGGTGGTCCAAGCTTCTGAGTTTGGAAGTAATTCTTCCGACTTCAGTGTGTTCAAGTGATTTCAGTTTGGAAAGTCTGAATGTTAGCCGGGAAGTCGGGCACCTCATTCTTTTCTGAGTTTTCGAGTTGTTGTTCCAACTTGAGCAGGTTCATGTGCATTTTACAACTCAGAAACTTGTTTTTCCGTTGTGTCTGACACCACATGAATGCAGCATAACAACATACAAGAGGAAGGGAGGGGCTGCTATGGGTGAACCATAACATACAGCATGGCTATTCAATTCTATTGTTTAGGGGGCCAAATTTTCAGAAAGCTAAGGACCCAGGGGTCGGACAAGAAAGCCCACCACAGCAGTACACTGCGCGAAAGCCGTGTTTCCCATCAACAACACAAGATTGTGATAGGCTGCGAGCACAGGACTAAAGATCTTCTATTGAATGGGAGCGATGTGCTGTTTTTAAAACTTTACTGTGGCAACAATGACAGTCATTGTCAAGACAGTCAAGTTTTACCCCCTGTTTATTAGTTATTCATTTTTTAATTGTGAATAGAATGGCTCTGCGGGCCAGTCTGATGTCATCCGCGGGCCAAAAAGGCCTGTGTAACTTGTATAATTCAGTGTACTTCTAGTGATGAAAGATACAACAGAAAACTCAAAGTACTTGGTCTTTTCGATTCTCCGATTTTCTGAAATTTTCAAAATCCAAAACAAAAAAAACGCCAACCAGAATTGACACTATTTAAAGCTGAATACTGAATGTCACACAGTATTCAGCTTTAATGTCATTCCTCATATAGTTTCAAAAATACCAAGAACGCGTCCTGTACATTTTATTTTATTTAATCCGTGGTTCTTCCCTGGAGGTTTTAGGGTGACATTTCAAAGTCTCCAAGAAACTGAACTTTTCAAAAATACTTCATTAAATAAAGTCAAGATTAAATTCAAATCTTGTTATAGTCTACATACAACAACAACGAAAGGAGATGTGCCAGGAGACTTAAAATTCAAGGTCATGAAGAAGAAAATGTGCCTCAGTTATTAGTAATTAAAATTCAATAATGCGACAGGAGTAAATTAAATAGTAATACTAAAGTGGTGGAAGTCTGGTCATTATTTTGATATGGAATTTTTGGGAACAAAATCGATACTGATGTATCGGCTGATATCTTTCTTTGATCTACAGAGATAGATAGATGTAGACATGCATATATATTCTGTTAATCCCTCAAATGCAGTTATCAAACACTTGTGGAAAAGATATATGATGAAGGGAAGATGGTCACTCAACTGGAAAGCACCTGAAGCATATTAACTTAAAATAATAGTCCAGCACTGAATATGAAGCCTCATGATTCTCGATGACCTCCAGCACTAAATTAAACATCTCAGCTTCAGGAAGCAAATGATAATTAAGACATGATGTACTGTAAGCAGCTTTTTATCTCAGAGGACCCCCTTCAGGTAACCCTCAACATAAACAACACGCTTACTTTACATTAGCCCACTTATTACAAACAAACCTCAGAAATCATTAACTGTATACTAAATATTCATTTGGAAATACATGTATTGATTCAAAATGAATTTAAATACCTTCACATCTAAAAAGTATTCAGTTAGACTCACAGTTACCTGCAGTTTCCCAGCTCACCATACCGGTGCTGGGTTCATTTCTGGAGAATTTGCACAGCGGAGCGCAGTTCTCACAGGTTCACAAGATCACAGGAGAACTACAAGCCCACACACGGGATTAGAAAGAACATCATGTAAAACACATGTTGCTTTGTCTTTCTGAGGAGTCTGGTGTTCATTCTGTGTCTGTTTTGACGTAATGTTGATAAAGTGATGGAATAAACGATCAGGAGGCTGTAAATTGTCTTTTAATTTGAAATTGACCGGATGCTTTGGGCATTTCCTTGTCGGGGTCGATCATATCCCGCTGTCAGCCTGACTACCCCTCTGAGTGAATGAAGTCATCATGACGGAGTCTAATCATCAAATACATTGAATATTCATATTTTTCCTGAATTGCTAAATCATCGTTCACTCTTAATTGAGTCTCTCCTGACTGAAACAACTGTCGAGGGAGCCGTGGCTAGATTCAAGGCTTTGTCCAAATAAGTGTGTGGTGTCAACATGATTATTTGACTGATCAAGTTGGAGCCTCCCCAATCTGGAATTGTAAATATCAATCATGTTTGATATTTATAAACTTGACATTAACATTTAATTCAAAGACTAAGGGGGCGAATGTGCTGCATACATTAAAATCATTTAAAATTCATTCTAGTCAGGCGAGGTGCCCATGAGCAAGGCTCCGATCCTCCATCAGCTCTAACGCATGTCCACCGGTCCTGTTGGAGCATGTGTGTGTTTAAGGCGTGAGTGTTTAAGAAGCATGTCTCTCAACCACAGAGTGGGGCGGCTGTGGTGTAGTTGGTAGAGTCGTCATTCGGGTTCGATCCCCAGCTCCTGCAGCAACATGTCTGATGTGTCCTTGGGCAAAAAAACAGGTTCAACAAGTTTCATTCACTAAATGATATTTCACCATTTTGTTTCTGTTACCTAACTTACTGAAATAGCCATCATAAATATTTGTCACCATCAAACCCTGTTCCTCTGAAGGTTAGACAGACAGAGACAGTGGATTACTTATGCATGACACCAGAGATCAGATTAAACAGCTGGTATGCTCGATATGGGTTTCATGAAGATGTGAATCACTGAGAGGAATTCAAGTTTCACCTTTTGAGACTGTGAGTGAAAACATAAAGAATAAAGTACATTATGCCCATATGCTACACCAAAGACCTGCCATAGAACTGCCTCTCATTGTCCCATACTGTCAGGATCATTTAAGGAGAGAACTTGACAGACAACTCATCAAACCACACAGACGACTTGATTCTTGTCTTTAAAATAAACACACAGCAGTATTGTAAGGGTGCTGGGATCTGTTTACTAATAAACAGTCCTCTTGTGTGCACCTTTTATCAGACTGTTGTTGCTCGTGTCTTGTTCTGTGGTGTGCTGGGAGAGAGGGAGCCCACACAGCAGACTAAAACAGAAACAAGCTAATTAGGAAGGCCAGCTCCATCACAGAGGCAAGAGTGCTCTTAAAACCTAAGACCATCCTGAGAAACTCTGTACACCCACTACACACCCTGGATGTGATCCAACAGAGACCGTTTAGTCACAGGTTGATCACCTCGAGGTGCAGAACTGAAGGTTACAGGAAATCTTTTCTCTTAACTGCCATCAGACTGTTTCATGGAGAATAAAGCAAGATGAATACATGTACTCATATTTATTCATAAATAAACTAACAGACTTTGTACACTAAAGGTGAATCACATTTCTAGTGTAGTTTTTAAAAACAGATCTTAGTATTTTTGATGTCTTGTTTTTATGCCTGAATGGTCTGTGTTCAGTTTTTATGTGGTGTCTTGACTGTGATTACAGTTGCTGCTGTGGCAGTGTAATTTCCTGCAAAGGACGAATAAAGTATCCATCTATATATCTCTATCTGAGTGAAGACTGTTTTTAATTTGAAAGTTTTCTCGGCACACACTCCCTCTGAGAGCTGAAAAAGAACTCATGATGATGATGATGATGAACTTCTCTAAAATGTGGAAACGTTACAGGGTGGCGTCACAAAACTCTGATTTGTTCGTTTGTTGTTCAACCAGTTGGAACACCCTGAAGAATCTGTCAACAGCACACCTTTATCGACGTGATTTCTCTCTGCAAGACATTAACCACCTGAAGGAACGTTGGTAAACATGACGAGGGCTCTGGGATTTTTGAACGAGGTAAATGATCTTAATTTTTCAATTCAAAGTCTGTTTTCTAAACCACTGTTAGGATTAAATTTACTGATTAATATTTAAATGTTTTAATGGCAGGATAAATAGAGAGAATGAGCTGATTCAGATTCAGATTTTCTTGTGATTTTTGGGTTCATGTTCTATTGTTGCTCATTTCTTTTCCTATACATTATTATTATTATGAATAAATTATTATTATTATTACATTATTATTATTACTACATTATTATTATTACTACATTATTATTATTATTATTACATTATTATAGGGAAATATTCTCATAACCAGTAGAAAAAGTACAAAATTAGTGCCATAAATGTTTCATATTTTAAGGTGTGTGTGTGTGTGTGTGTGTGTGTGTGTGATAAGTGGTTACTTGTGCTTCTCTTTAATCATTTATATTTAAGAGGATCAGATATAAAGGTTGGTCCATGAAGATTTTAAAGTCAACATGTGACTCAAGTTCAGACACTCAAAGTTCAGCTTGAGAAAACTAAACAATCAATCTCTCTTTTTCTAAATCATGTTCTCTTTATTTCTTACAGACATTGCAGCAGACTGAACGGACTACAAATATGGATACTTTTGTAGTTTCAAGAGTGTTTGAGGTGTGTGGAGGTCGAGGTCTCTGGGGGGCTTCTACTGACTCACTCTTCCACAAAAATCATCTTTATTCTCTGGCCTTCAAAAGAGGAAGTGGACACTGAATGATGATCGTACAACGAGGAATCAAACTTATGAAGTAAACTGGTGTGAACACAAATGACCAGCAATCTCTACAACCAGGACTGTAGTTAAAGCAGCTCGGCTGAAGTGAAGTGAAGCAGATGGGATCACAAAAAAAGTGAAAAAAGACTTTAAATATCATGGATAAGACGAAGACACAAAGTTACATCAGACATCAAGATGAAGACACAAGTGCTTCCCAGTCACTCAACTTTAAAAGCCACATTAAGACAATTACAAAGTCAGCCTACTATCAGCTGAAGAACATATCAAGAATTAGAGGACTTATGTCCCAGCAGGACCTGGAAAAACTTGTCCATGCTTTTATCTTCAGTCGTCTTGATTACTGCAACAGTGTCTTTACAGGTCTGCCTAAAAAATCTGTCAGACAACTGCAGCTGATCCAGAATGCTGCTGCTAGAGTCCTCAACAAAACCAAGAAAATGGATCACATCAGTCCAATTCTGAGGTCCTTACACTGGCTCCCAGTCTGTCAGAGAATAGACTTTAAAATCCTGTTGCTAGTTTATAAAGCGCTTAAAGGTTTAGGGCCAAAATACATAGTGACCTCCTGCTTAACTTGGTCTTCTGTCATGGGAACACTCAACAACGTCTGGATTTGTGGCCACAATGATATGACCATGTATCTCCAATCCCTTTGAAACCACAGAAGATAATGTGTTTTATAAAACATACGGCTCAACATCTAAGGTAACCTGAAATCTGATTGTGGGAAATGATTGGGGAGCTTTAAAAGAACCAAAGATGCTGTTGTTAGATATTATCGTTATTCAAGCCTAGTGGTTAGTGTATGTGCCCCATGTACAGAGGCTGTAGTCCTAAAAGCAGGCGGCCTGGGTTTGTATCCAACCTGTGGATCCTTTTCCCACATGTCATTCCCCACTCTGTCTCTCCCTCTCCCAGATCTCTGACTTTATCCACTGTCTTGTCTCTAAATAAAGGCATAAAAAGTAAAAAAAAAAACCATAAAAAAACAGTCAGAGAGAGCTGTAAACGCAGCTCAGTGTTTAAGACGATTCATGATTTTATTGACCCTATATGATTTCAGTTTGTTGCCTGTATGGATCCAAAGCTTCAATAGTTTAGTACGATGACAAACCAGGAAATGAAATCAAAGCAGAATGTTTCTGGATGGTTCCATCTTGGCAACTTTCCTGTTATTACATAAGACAACACGTCATATCAGGTGATCAGCAGGCCATGTTTACCTGGTAGCTCCTGAAGTCAAAAAGCCAAAGAAGGCATTACGTTAGTAAACAAGACTCTGGCTGTTGAAATGGTAAGATTATAGGTGTATAAATATATAAGTATATATATATATATTTATAAATATACCTGTTTAGGTGTTATAGAACTGTCTGAATGAATGTTTATGTAGTTTCAAGACTGTTTGAGGTGTGTGGAGGTCGAGGTCTCTGGGGGGCTTCTACTGACTCACTCTTCCACAAAAATCATCTTTATTCTCTGGTCTTCAAAGGAGGAAGTGGACACTGAATGATGATCGTACAACGAGGAATCAAACTTATGAAGTAAACTGGTGTGAACACAAATGACCAGCAATCTCTACAACCAGGACTGTAGTTAAAGCAGCTCGGCTGAAGTGAAGTGAAGCAGATGGTGAAAAAAAGTGAAAAAAGACTTGAAATATCATGGATAAGACGAAGACACAAAGTTACATCAGACATCAAGATGAAGACACAATGAAAGTGCTTCCCAGTCACTTCTGTCATGGGAACACTCAACAACGTCTGGATTTGTGGCCACATTTTCTTCATGACCATGTAGCTCCAATCCCTTTGAAAGAACAGAAGATAATGTGTTTTATAAGACATACGGCTCAACATCTAAGGTAAGCTGAAATCTGATTGTGGGAAATGATTGTGGAGCTTTAAAAGAACCAAAGTTGTGAGAAATATCCACCCTAAGACAAAGAAGAGATTTGCAGCGTAGCGCATTTGCCAAATTTACGGAGGTTGTCCTATTATAATGAGATCATCCTTTAGAGGTGGACAGGAAACCACGCGTGTTAGGGTAAAGTTCTAGCTGGAACAGTTATTTTAATATAAGTTAAATAGCCTGTTTAGTCAACGACTCTGCATTGTTCCTGTTCATTTGAAGAAATGGTGAGATTATAGGTGTTATTGAACTGTGTGAATGGATGTTTATGTAAACTTACCGGGGAAGTAGTATTAGCTAATAAAATTAGCATTAGCATCGAGTTGACGACGATAGCTGTGCTAATATACTTTATCGATCTTTTCATCTTGTCCGGTAACATATTTAAGGAGGGCAGCGTGTTTGTTGGGCTCGGTGAATTAGATTGCAGTCATATTTTTCTTGGCGATCGGACATTTTGTCATGTCGGAGGGGAAGTCCATGACATAACTTTCATTGAAGCAGTCGGTGTGGAAAAGTGTGTTTTCTTTAGCTTTTCATTCTTGGATTTGGATCTTGTGTTCATGCTTTGTAAAGTTGACTTATGTTCTGTGTTTATATTTTTATAACTGGACATTGAATTGTGTAGAGTTTAAAAAGGATAGAAGAGGTCAAAAGTTTAATCAAATAACTTGTTAATAATTTGGTAACTCTTCAGATTAATGTCACAATATTCACCATTTACTAGTTTTTATTAGCGTGCTAATTCGTAGCATACTAAGAGTTTGCCCTCAATAGCTCCTAATGACTGCTCATTGGCAGTTGTTGAACAAGAATTAAGATCTTAATGTGCTTTGCTTAGTACGGTCATTATTTCGGTCAAATTTCCCCCCTGGGAGACAATACAGTATTTTACTGTAAATCACAATAATTGTCTTGTTGTTTTATACTCAGGTTCAACCAATAAAACCTGAGGAGTCATCTACTCCGGTGAGTATGATTATTTTATATCTTCCTTTATGGATGCAAACACACACACGCACACACACACACACACACACACACACACACACACACACACACACACACACACACACACACACAATCACATTATAAACAACTGTATTTGATATTTAATCGTGAAATATTATTAAAACAGTATAAAGATATCTGTCCTCTCATTATCATATGAATCATGTTTGATCTCCTACAGGTCCAGTGTGTCGATGACCCTACTGATCTGACTGGAGTCGTGGTGGATGGAGAGAGAACATATCCATTACCTGATGTAAGTGTTTACTAACTGAAATGAACATTGATGCAAACCTTTTTTCCATAGATGAATATATCCAGCAACAACACTATATCTTATTCCTCCTTCTTGTTTGAGGCCAATCTTCTTGAATTTGATGTTTATTTGGGAATAATGGGAAGTATAAATCAAGCAAACCTTTGGCCCACACTACAGCACTTTCAGACTAAGCTCGTTTGCAAGGCCGTCCTTATTATTCAGCATTTTTCCTGTGTGCTAGAGACCCTCTGACTTTACCTTTCTGTCCCCTGTGCTGCTGCAGCCTCTGATTGGGAACAATCAGAAGAATCATGTGGACAACTCACCCAACGTGGGAGGAGTGTTGGAGCAGCAGAGACCCTTAGGTAAATATGGATAGTTCATCTTTACAATCTATGAAATATGTTCTACTTGTGAGTTTTATTTCTAAAATCAGAATTTAAACTGTTTTCAGAGGAGATTCTTCACCAGGGAGAACACTCCCATAGTGACACCACCAACAGGGGACCCCAGACCAGGTACTTTACGTCTTTCAGGTCACATACTATCCAAATGATGTAAAAGTCCTTACTCTTTCTTATGTTATGTTACAAAAGATCAACGTGTACTTAAGTCCTTCTTGTGCTGGGAGAGTACCTACTCTGGTGTAAAGAAAAGCACACACTCAGCCTTTATGTCTCAAAAGCCTCCAAAAGAGCTTTAGGGCAACTCGACAAAGATTCATTTGTGTGTAAAAACGATATATTCTATTAATTTCCTGTCTTGAGATGTCTGTATGCTAAATGATTGAAGTTAGAACCTGACTGTTTTAGTGACATTATCTCCTCTTGTTTGCAGATGGAGTCTGACTCATCTATTGATGGTTGCTGGGACCCTGATGGTGACCCTGATGGTGACCATCCCCAGGGAGATGATCCTGAGTGCGATCCTGACGCCGATCCTGAAGGGGATCCTAAATGCGATCCTGAGGGGGATCCCGAAGGTGATCCAGAGGATGATCCTGAGGGCGATGGCTGCTGGGACCCTGATGGTGATCCTGATTATGATCATCCAGAGGGAGATGATCCTGAATGCCATCCAAATGGTGATCCTAAATGCGATCCTGAGGGGGATCTGGAAGGTGATCCCGAGGATGATCCTGAGGGCGATGGCTGCTGGGATCCTGATGGTGATCCTGATTATGATCATCCAGAGGGAGATGATCCTGAAGTGGATCCTAAATGTGATCATGGAGGAGATCATGGGGGCGATCTGGAGGGCGATCCGGGGATCCTGTCCTATTACAGTGAGATCATCCTTGAGAGGTGGACAGGAAACCACGCGTGTTCAGGTAAAGTTCTAGTGGGTTCAGTTATTTTTAAATTTCTTGAAGTTAAAAAACCAAAAAAAGGCCTGTTTAGTCAACGACTCTGCATTGTTCCTGTTCATTTGAAGAAATGGTGAGATTATAGGTGTTATTGAACTGTGTGAATGGATGTTTGTGTAAACTTACCGGGGAAGTAGCATTAGCTAATAATAATGAGAATTAGCATAGAGTTGATGACGATAGCTGTGCTAATATACTTTATCGATCTTTTATATAACACGTCCTCACAAAGGGAGCTGCTTCATCTTGTCCGGTAACATATTTAAGGAGGGCAGCGTGTTTGTTGGGCTCGGTGAATTAGATTGCAGTCATATTTTTCTTGGCGATCGGACATTTTGTCATGTCGGAGGGGAAGTCCATGACATAACTTTCATTGAAGCAGTCGGTGTGGAAAAGTGTGTTTTCTTTAGCTTTTCATTCTTGGATTTGGATCTTGTGTTCATGCTTTGTAAAGTTGACTTATGTTCTGTGTTTATATTTTTATAACTGGACATTGAATTGTGTAGAGTTTAAAAAGGATAGAAGAGGTCAAAAGTTTAATCAAATAACTTGTTAATAATTTGGTATCTCTTCAGATTAATGTCACAATATTCACCATTTACTAGTTTTTATTAGCGTGCTAATTCATAGCATACTAAGAGTTTGCCCTCAATACCTCCTAATGACTGCTCATTGATAGTAAATTTGGCAGTTGTTGAACAAGAATTAAGATCTTAATGTGCTTTGCTTAGTACGGTCATTATTTCGGTCAAATTTCCCCCCTGGGAGACAATACAGTATTTTACTGTAAATCACAATAATTGTCTTGTTGTTTTATACTCAGGTTCAACCAATAAAACCTGAGGAGTCATCTACTCCGGTGAGTATGATTATTTTATATCTTCCTTTATGGATGCAAACACACACACGCACACACGCAAACGCGCGCGCGCACACACACACACACACACACACACACACACACACACATTATAAACAACTGTATTTGATATTTAATCGTGAAATATTATTAAAACAGTATAAAGATATCTGTCCTCTCATTATCATATGAATCATGTTTGATCTCCTACAGGTCCAGTGTGTCGATGACCCTGCTGGTTTGACTGGAGTCGTGGTGGATGGAGAGAGAACATATCCATTACCTGATGTAAGTGTGTACATCTTCTTGAATTTGATGTTTATTTGGGAATAATGGGAAGTATAAATCAAGCAAACCTTTGGCCCACACTACAGCACTTTCAGACTAAGCTTGTTTGCAAGGCCGTCCTTATTATTCAGCATTTTTTCTGTGTGCTAGAGACCCTCTGACTTTACCTTTCTGTCCCCTGTGCTGCTGCAGCCTCTGATTGGGAACAATCAGCAGAATCATGTGGACAACTCACCCAACGTGGGAGGAGTGTTGGAGCAGCAGAGACCCTTAGGTAAATATGAATAGTTCATCTTTACAATCTATGAAATATGTTCTACTTGTGAGTTTTATTTCTAAAATCAGAATTTAAACTGTTTTCAGAGGAGATTCTTCACCAGGGAGAACACTCCCATAGTGACACCACCAACAGAGGACCCCAGACCAGGTACTTTACGTCTTTCAGGTCACATACTATCCAAATGATGTAAAAGTCCTTACTCTTTCTTATGTTATGTTACAAAAGATCAAAGTGTACTTAAGTCCTTCTGCTGGGAGAGTACCTACTCTGGTGTAAAGAAAAGCACACACTCAGCCTTTATGTCTCAAAAGCCTCCAAAAAAGCTCTAGGGCAACTCGACAAAGATTCATTTGTGTGTAAAAACGATATATTCTATTAATTTCCTGTCTTGAGATGTCTGTATGCTAAATGATTGAAGTTAGAACCTGACTGTTTTAGTGACATTATCTCCTCTTGTTTGCAGATGGAGTCTGACTCATCTATTGATGGTTGCTGGGACCCTGATGGTGACCCTGATGGTGACCATCCCCAGGGAGATGATCCTGAAGTGGATGCCCGATGTGATCATGGAGGAGGTCATGGGGGCGATCTGGAGGGCGATCTGGAGGGCGATCCGGGGATCCTGTCCTATTACATCCTTGAGAGGTGGACAGGAAGCCACGCGTGTTAAGGTAAAGTTCTAGTGGGTTCAGTTATTTTTAAATTTCTTGAAGTTAAAAAAACAGGTTCTTCACCAGGGAGAACACTCCCATAGTGACACCACCAACAGAGGACCACAGACCAGGTTTTCTCAGTCTTTAAGGTCACATACTATCCAAATGATGATCTTTCTTATGTCATGTTACAAAAGAGCAGATCAAAGTGTACTTAAGTACCTACTCTGAAGCAGGAGCTGAAAAGGTTCTAGTAACTAAATGCTTCCTGCAGTGCAAAATAAATAAAAAAGGGGGAGGGTTCAATCAGTTCCTTGAACTTTGAAAATGTTCCTGCTGTCCGAAAACGCCTTCATATTTTATACAAACATATTATACTTGTTACAGTTTGTATATGATTATGGAACGAAAAGCACGACAAGAACACAGATACTCACAATTTTTGTGTGCAGGGGAGGGGGAGTGGTGTGATCCTTCGCTCAGTGTGAGCGTGCTCGAGTGTCCCAGTGAGTGCAGTGTCCAACCCGTGGAATCCTTCACGTGGTTCTTTCTGTGGTGTCCTCGTGTTTTCCACACGGCAATGTCCAGATTGAAACGGCATCTCACAAACACAGTTCAGGCAGGCAGATGAGCGGGCAAGCAGACAAGCAGGCAGGGCAGCAAGGCACGGAGGGTTAAGCTTGAACTGAAGAGCTTACTACAGGAGCCAGGATCTACTAGTACCAACTAGCTGACCAAACGATCAGGCGACGGGTGAATCTGATAACACACACAGAGCACTGCACAGAGGGGGAGATACATAAGGATCAAACAGACAGTGACAAATAAACAAAACACAAAAGGAGAAGGGAGGGCTGAGAATCATGACAACATTGTCTTATGATACAGTGTATAAGTCGAGTACTTTAAGTAGCATCACAACAACTGGAGGAAAGACTGTGTGTAACAACAAAAAGTCTACTCTGATCTCTGGTGTAAAGAAAAGCACACATTCAGCCTTTATGTCTCAAAAGCCTCCAAAATAGCTCTAGGGTAACTTGACAAAGATTCCTCAAGAGTGTAAAAACTATATATTCCCATGATAACCATGATCCTGAGGGCCATGATCCTGATGGCGATGATCCTGAGGGTGATCCTTTGTGTGTAAAAACTATGTATTCTATTAATTTCCTGTCTTGAGATGTCTGTATGCTAAATGATTGAAGTTAGAACCTGACTGTTTTAGTGACATTATCTCCTCTTGTTTGCAGATGTCTGCTGGGACCCTGATGGAGATGATCCTGAATGCGATGATGATTGATGATGAGGATGATTGATGATGAGGGCTCAAGTGTCTTGAGATAACACTTGAGTTGACGCTACGCAAATACAAATTAAAAATTGAAAATTAAAAGCTCTGCCCACTTTGCAACTGTAACTGTAAATCATGTACAATAAAAATAATTATTCAATCATAAATAAGAACTGACATTTTTTTAATCTGTGAATGATTTTAATTTAGATAAGTGCTTCATGAGGATTTTGTGTCAGCCATTTTTTTATTAGCCAAACGGCGATCTTTGTGGAAGTGCAACATGTGTTCCGCTCCCAGGTAACCAAAACAATTCAATGACTCCCTCTTACCAGTCTAACTACTATTGACGTCCCCCGGGTCCTAGTGCCTGTAGCTAATGGTTCCTCGCTACTTTCATTTTTACCTTCCGTTTCGCTTCTATAGACTATGACTGTATTGTAATTCCTGGTGACTTTAATATTCACATCGACAACCCCAAGAATCTGGACACAAAACAACTATTAAATATACTAGAAACATTTAAATTCTCACAGCATGTTATGGGGCCCACACATAAACAAGGACACACCCTCGACCTGATTCTATCTAAAGGCCACAGTGCAACTATATGTTGCAATTTCAGGTCACTTCTGCATATTTTTTAATGTGATCTGCACACCAAAACATGACAACGTAGTCAGAATTTCAAACAAGCGTGTTATTATTGACAATACCACTGAGATATTTATTCAGGAATACATTAACCATAATTTGCACATCATGTCATCATGTGATGAGATGATGGACAATTTCAACTCGGCTTTAAGTCACATCATCAACATGACAGCATTGCTCCAGTCAAAACTAAAGAAAATAACAATAAACCAAAGGCTCCTTGGGGAAATGGGGAAAGGGTGAAGATGCTTAAAAGAGCTTGTCGAAAGACTGAAAATACAAGCTTCAGATATATTATGAAATGATGATGAGGATAATGATGATTGATGATGATGAAGATGATGATGGGGATTAGGTTTATTATTATTATTTTTTTTTTTTAAAACTCTTTTTATATTTTAGATCACAGGTTCTCTAACGTTTTGGCTTGTGTACCCCTTTGTCTGGCCAAGAACATTTTTCAGGAAATAATTTTGGAAAAGAACATAAATAAATTGATGTATGTGGTACATCTGTGATGTATGTGATGTATGTGGTACTGTCTTCTGTATGAAGACATACGTCTTCATACATTCATACATAATGCAAGCTATATTATAAATGAATATCCTGAAGTTGGAAATAGTGCCATATTAAACGTTGCATAGAGAACATGTGCTGTTAATTAATTTGTCTTTAATCAGTGAATGGATTTTCCTAGAATTCATTATATTGGTTTGTAGTGGTGCAACTTTTTTTTAACGACATTTGTCACGTACCCCTTGCTGTACTCTCACGTACCCCCATTTGAGAAACACTGTTTTAGATGATAGACGAGTCCAGTACAAAATGTCTTTTTAACTTAACAACCTGTATTTGTGAAGGGTTTGTGCCTGCGGATGACTCATCTTCATCTACCTTGGTCACTAATATCATTGACCCTGTAATGAGAATAAAACCATCATTAAACAGACTCATGTATGTTTGGTGTCAATGTTAAAATACATAAAGAAAAGACAAAGAATTAAAACG
The DNA here is from genome assembly GCF_963930695.1 of Labrus bergylta. NCBI lineage: Eukaryota > Metazoa > Chordata > Actinopteri > Labriformes > Labridae > Labrus > Labrus bergylta. The sequence continues at coordinate 31,583,683 of NC_089198.1, read as the reverse complement.
CATTCTATGCTATTACTACTTATAACAATGTAGTAATAATAGTTACAGTCATTAATATAAAATAATACTATAACTGACTATAACTGCAAAAAGAAGTGTTGAATGAATATCAGCATGCGGAAATCGTAAAGCTACAACTTGCAGGAACTGTCAACTCCTTTTTTGTAAGTTTTTTTCACAATAATGGTTAAAATATGTAATTTTAAATCATTAAACTTTTTTATTTAATTATGGAAGGCATCTCACCAATACGGTTCCAGGTAGGTTGAACAGCTCTCACTGATGTTCCTACAGGAGTTGGATTTAAATCTTTTTACATGTGTTGAAAACATTTATTTATGAAAACATTTGTGCAGGAATTTCTTGGTAAGGAATTTATTCCAGGATATTTTAAATATTCCCTCACTATTGACATATGTTTCTTTGACAGCATCTTATAAAATCACGAGTGCCTTAAACATTTTGATTACCCTCCATTTAGAAATGTACTCTGTAGATGTGAGAATCTATAAGAGCGAATCTGCTCAAGGTTTTTTTAATGTATATTTTTAAAAGCTCCCCCCACATACTGTAAATCACTTACAATAAAAATTATTATTAAATCATAAATAAGTACTGACATTTTTTAAATCTTTGAATGATTTTAATTTATTTCTTACACTGAGGAGGAAAACCTCTGTTTAAAAAAAAAATAACTACCTTCATGTGGACTAGGCCTCAGAGTTAATACTCCAGCACCAGAGACACTGGGAGCAGCACACCGGACATCTGATCAAACGGAGAAACACAAGTAAGCACAAAATCTCAGGCTTCAAAAAATAAATAGGCAGCCACACAACACTGATGCCATTAGGGGGTACAATGACGACAAGATGGCAGAGGATGGAAATCCGCTTTCAAACTACACAGCTGTCATTGGATGGCGTCATGGAAGGAAACAGAGAGGAGGTTGGCCTTATTACAGAAGAGAAGTAATCTTCGTGAGTGGTAAGATACAGTAACTCTGGCATTTAGTAAACCATGTCCTTGTTTAGTTACTTAAAAAAAAATTGTTAGTGTTCAATAATGCGAACACGAGAAGATTCAGCCTGTTTTAACAAATGTGCTGACTTTATTGTCCAACTGACGAAAGACTTTCTTGCACTTGTTGTTTAGTATAAATTATGTTTAAAAAAAAATATGTTCCAATTTGAATGTCATATCGTTAAAAGTGTGTCACATTAAAATAAGTCAACTGAATTTCAAAAGTAACTTGTGACACTTTTGTTGTCACAGTTTTTTCACCATTTTATCATATATACTGAACTTAAAATTCTGTAAAGTCTTTTAGTGTCTCAGATTGTGTTCTACATGCTTTGAGGGCCATAAGAAATTCTTATTTCATTATTATTATTATTATTACAATACATATAGTATGCATGTAGAAGCAATGATCAACAACCAATAATATATTTTCAGTCTTTGTGTTTTGTAAAAGGGCCCATTTTCCTTTTTTCTCTAGCTACCCGTTTTGAGACAACCCGTAAACTGAACTCTCTGCTGAAGGAAGAAGAACCTTCTGTGCGGACAAAGACGGTGTCAATGGCTTCCCAAAAATATGGGGATTCAGATGACTCAACTGATATCGAAACTCAGCTACTACAAGCTAAGGTGTTGTTAATTTACTTTTACCAGTGACCATATTTCCCACCATGTTAATAGATTGTGTAACAGGCTGACTTGTCTATGTACAAGACATTACTATGTAGCTAGAATAAAGAAAAATCTATATAGATTACACTTTTTTTTAAATATTGATTCTGTTGGATATATGTATTGTTTTTGTATCCAATGATTTTATTTTCCTTTAACTTGAAACCCAGAAGTCAAAGGCTCCCATTAGAACAGATCCAGCAGAAGAGTTTCTTCACCAGTACGGTCAAATGCAACCTTCTTCTGATCACAGCAATCAGAGAAACACTTTGAGCAAATTACAGCAGGAGATCAAGGACCTGAAAGAAGAGAACACTAAATTGAAAGATATGGTTCTACAAGGTATCAGTCATTCATATCATTAAATTAACCTTTAGACTACTAACACATTTCATTTCAAAATGACTAAACACTTAATTGGTTATATTGTAAGTTACTCTTTCTCAAGAGCATAAAAAATATGTTGTTTTTTTTTGGTGTTGACCGTGTTTAGAAGTCCCACACCTCCTACTGAGCATGAGGAAGATAATTGATATGGATACCCCTTCCAAGAAATCCAGGTTGGAGCTTACTACACCTTCGCTAACCCTCCCAAGTTCTCTGCAGTCCAGGCCCAGTTCTTTATCTGGTACTTCAGCACTGTCCCTACCCAGATCAACATTGTCCAGTTCCACGTCTGCATCTCCATCATTTACAGTATCCCAATTGTCTAAGGTAACTGTCTTTTAAGAATGAAGAAATTCAGTACATAAAATAGATGTACTGTTTCTTCAGACTTGCTGCTGATGAGTACTGCAAATCTAATTAGATTTTATGTGTAAAGAATGTAGGGCTTAACAAATCACACATTTTCTACTTTAAATACTAACCTTATGTCCTTGTCCTCACAGGTGGAGATCTATCCCGAGACTGGAGTGATGGTTGAGAAACTTGCATGGGCCTATGCCCTCAACGCAAATTCTGCAACAGTATTTGTAAGACATCTGTCATCAATCAACATCAATCTTCGGGGGAACAAAGAAGGCGGCGGAGGAGACATTCGTCTACCACTCCACGAAAACAAATTGGATGCAATTTACAGTACGTTTTTACTTTTTCAGTTACTGTTTCCCCAGTAGTTTCTGCATTTGTGTGTTTTCTGATTTTAGGCTTCTACTCTAAGTTTGCACTTTTTTTTCATATTTAGGTGCAACTCTTGAAAGGTGGCCAGGGACCCCACTCTCCAGCATTGGAAGCACAATAAACGCCAAGATCACAGAGCTACGCTCTAAAAGTAAACTGCCCATTAAACTGTTTTGTTCGCAACACGGTTCACACATTTATACGTCATATAGGATTTGGCTCTGAGCAAATGCTGGTACTGACAACTGTCCACTGATATTAAGTATGCATTTTACCATATATACACTGACTTAAGAGGGCAAAGGGTGCCTTGAGCACGAGGATGATTGAATTTGTACTCATTCAAAGATAAACAGGTCGAGAGTTGAAAGACTCAATAATAATTTTAATATACATTTTACAAGAATTAAGTATACTCAAAATATATTTTTAAACAGTAGGCAGTACCAGCATTTGCTCAGAACTCTTTAACATACTCTGTGTTTCTCCAAAACATAATTTTGTCATGTAATGAGACTATATATTTTTTATAAAATGTTATTTGTTGGACATATACAAATCTTATAGAAAACATGTAGAAAGCATAGTTTTCATTAATTATTTGATACACTAAAGATATAAAAAACATATATGAAAAGGCAATTATTCATGTAAAAATAATATAAGTCTTTAAAACAGATATGTATTAATATATATAAGAACATTATATGGACCTTATAAGAAAAAAACATCTTTCAATGCATTTTACATGTAAATTACATTACATAATGTATGCTTAATTCATATAATTACATTGTATTAGAAAAATGCAAAAGTGGCCACTTTCATTCAATACATGTAAAATATAAAGATTGCATATTGCAGGCAATGAAATATTTTACATGTTTTTTCTATTTCTTTTCCGTATGGGTTGTTTCCAACACACTGTACGTTCAGACAAACAGGAGTAATCGAAAAGCACTCTTTCTCTCTAGTGACAAACCTGCTTAACAGTTTTGTTTATTTTTGCTACCTACTCTTAGCCTAGCTTAGCAGTTAGCTTTATTTACAATGGCTTCTTTTTCTGTCCCTCCCTCTCCTGCTCTCTCCTGCTCTACGTGTCAGATGTTAAGTTACTCCTCGTCCTCCTTTAGTGATGATGCTTGTAAAGTGCTTTTCTGTCATTTGACTACTGAAAGCGCTGTTACACCGTATAACACACCTACCTGTTCACACACTGATGGTAGAGGCTGCTATGTACAGTGACCATCAGAAGTAACTAATCCCATCCATACACATGCGCTGTTGAATTTAGGGTTAAGTTTCTTGCACATTATAAATGTTGCTGCTGGAGCTGGTGATTGAATCCGCCCAACCTCCCGGTTGAGAGTCAACCGACTCTAGCTGAGCCAGACGCCTGAAAATTCCAGATGGGAACACAAGCAGCCAAGTTTTTTACTCTGACTTTGTGCATATACAGTAGTATGTGGAGCGGATGTGAGGACACAGCAGCAGATATTCAGGAATATTCATCTTGGGTCAGCGGTTAGGGGGTGGTGACATTTATATCCTGCAATCAGCACACAATCTTTTGACTGAATGCACGCGACCAGTGTAACGTATTGAAACAGCTTAATTATTTTTGCTGTTCACCTGTATGTTCTATTCCGCTCTCTTGATGATATTGTGAAGTGTCAAACTACAGGAAGCATTCATGTAAAGGCAAAAATTCTCCGTATAGCGTCAGAGTCTGTTCTCGTCCGTCTCTTCCTCATTAGTCTTTCTCTGTCATGTTCTGCCTCCTGAGATCTCCCCTCCCATTGGACAGGGAGATTATCCCGCTGTGAGGTACTTGTGTGTACAAGCAACTCAGATTTCAGGGGCAGCCTGCCTGACGTTTTCAAAACATCTTCAGAGTTCATGTGTAAAAAAACTGCTCTTGAAACAAGTTTAGTCCAAACTTTGTCCAGAGAATCAAACAGATTGCTCAAACTCTCTTGATATTGTTGAATAATTCTCGAGTTGTTTTCCATGTTTACCAGATTAATCAGAGCTGTGGTACTCTGCCGCGACTATCCTTCTCCTGTTTGCAGCGGCTGAGGCAGCTCACGGGGAAAATGAATATGTCAGCTAAGCCAATGTTGCTCCTCTAAAGTGCAGGAGCTGCACTTTAGAGGAGAATTTAAAAGTCAGGGATTATTTTAAATTCTCAGACCTGGTGCTGTGTGTTGTATAACTGCAGATGTGATTGAAGATTTCTTTCATCCTGTTCAGTTGCTCTTTCCTGTTTTTGACCTTTGTTGACAAAAGGACAGCATCTTAAAATCTTCTCTCATTCTCAATAATTAAAACTAAATGGAGCAGCAGTAGCTGAGTCTAAAGGGATTTGGGTTGTTATCCAAAGGTTTGCCAGTTCAAGTCCCAGTACGGAGTTAGTGTGGAGTTGAGACTGGCTGCTGGAGAGAGGCCAGTTCACCTACTGAGCTGAGGTACCCTCAAGGTCAGATGTTCAGGGTGGAAATCCATGTGAACTGGTTACATACAGAGGTCCAATATATGCCATAGGAGGGGTATTCAGTTCAAGTTCAAAGAGTAATTTTTCAAGAAAATTCACTCAAGCATAGATCTGGACTTTATTAAAGGGGACATATTATGAAAAATCCACTTTTACACTTTTTTTTTTAACATATATTTGGGTAACCTGAGTGTCTACTGACCACAAAATGTTAAATAAACCCATCCAGTCCTTTGTTTGTGGTCTGTCTAAGTCTTACAACACAGAGAAAAATGCTCCGTTTTTGCTCTCCTTGTGACATCACAGTGGGATTCTGGAAAAAAAAAAATCATTGCATTTAAAGAGACACACACACACACCAAAACGGAGCGTTCTGAGAGAGCTGGTTTATACAGGATCACAAACCTCCTCTGGTGCTTGATTCATGTAATATTTTCTGCCTTTTTTAAGAGAAAAGACAGTAGATAGAGAGAAGGGGGAATGACATGTGGGAAAGGGAGCAACAGGTTCGATTTGAACCCAGGCTACCCATGTCCAGGACTCATGGGGCGCACATTCTACCCACTGCGTCGCGTCCAGTTGTTTTTAACTGGGGTGGTCAAACTGAGGCACTGCCTTCCTAGGTGTTAAGAAGAAGCATTTACTGACCCTCTCTGTGTCCACTGTTCATATCTATGGTAACTATTAACATTAAAGCATCATACAGATGTCGCATTCAAGTTTTAAATGTTCTTTAACTTTAAAAAGTAAAAACAAAACAGAAAAAGAACAAACTGACTCATGTCCCACCATCACGGGGATATTTGTGAGTTTTCCCATGAATGAATGATGATTTGGCTTCTACACAATTCTACAATTAACTTAGCAGACGCTTTTATCCAAAGCGACGTACATCCAAGAGTAAGTACAACACAAGCAAGAATCTAGAAAAAAGGAAACAATGTCAGTAAGAGCAAACGATCAGCTTTGAGTCCAATTGGACACACAGGTGCTGACAGGAAGTGACCAGAGGCAAAGCACAACATTGACGGCAGTTCTTGAGAGCTCTAATCAGTATAGAAACCATCTTATAAGTCATCGTTATCAAAGAAAAACAATCGTCACAACCATCATCATCATCAATGATATTGAAACCATCATCATTAAGTTAGGAAGTATTCATGAAAGAGCTGGGTCTTCAGCTTTTTTTTTTTTCTAGAGAAGAGCCTAGTTAGAGACTTAGGACCCTGTTGTGAAGGTTGGATCAGACACCTTTCATTGGCAGAGCGTAGTGGGTGGGAGGGAGTGTAGACCTGGATGAGAGAGTTAAAGCAAGGAGGAGCCGTTTTTGTCGCTGTTTTGTAAGCGAACAGCAGAGTTTTAAATTTGATGCGAGCAGTAACTGGGAGCCAGTGTAAGGAGATGGAAGAGCTGGGTATCGTCAGCATAGCAGTGGTATGAGAAGCCATGAGAGCGGATTATTGAACCAAGTGAGTTTGTGTATATGGAGAAGAGAAGGGGACCAAGCACTGACCCTTGAGGTACCCCTGTGGATAAGCTGTGCGCTTTGAACACTTCTCCCTTCCACGACACTCTAAAAGATCGCCCAGAGAGGGCCCAGGCTTCTGTTCTTTAATTCATGCATCATAATTAGCACATCACAGAAATCAACAATCACACCAAGTAAACAACAAAAAGGCCAAAAGCTTACAGCCCACAAAATATTTTTTTAAATCCTCCTGCTGACTGGCTGCAGTCTAGTTCATAAACCCCGCCTCCTCCATGTTAACAGACGGGACTTTGGTCAAACTATACATTTGAAATAGACGTCAAATCTATTTTTTCTCAAACCAACAGTCTGCCATGATGGCTATTTATTAAAATGCTGATTTATGTAAGTGTTCATTGCTTCGGATTGTAACGTCATGGTTGACAGCTCTGCGGCCCCTTGCAGCCTTCTCAACTGGACTAGCAAAGTCGAGCAAGAAAAGCAAGAGAAAACTTAAGATAAACTAGTTATTGAACTTTCCATGAATATGAGTGTTACTCCAAACTGACACAAGAACACGTAGTGCTGAGAGATCTTCGTTCCATGGGGGGAAAAGAATCCTTTCCCCTAGCCACCAATAACGCAAACGCGCTGACTTACGCTAACAAACTGTCATGTCATCTTTCAGTAGACAAAGAAACATATTTATAAACTGAACAGAATAGGAATATATTGTTGTCTAAAAAGTTTTAAAAGACGAATGATCCAACTTAATAATAAAAGTGTCATTCCCAGAAATCTTTTCTACCTGGTTGAGATCACCTGGTCAGAAACAATATCACATTTGCTGTAGATATGATGTCGGTTCCCGGCTCCTGGGGCTGCATGCCTGATGTGTCTTGTGTCATGACACTAGACCTGGTTTTGCTCCCGCTGCTGCTCATGGACAATGCGGCTTGAAGGGTGAGGTTGATGGTCTCTCGACCGGAGGGTTCAAGGGTTCGGTCCCCGGCTCCTGTGGCCATGTATTTGTGTGGTCCTGTGTGATCTTGCTGGTCTCGTCAATTAGAGCCCCAGCTCTCTGAGAGGCTCTGAAATAAAGTTTTTCTATGAGAGGGTTTGTGGCACATCCTCTGTCTCCATTGACATTGGACGGATCTCAATGTTTTTTTTGTCACTGATTCTGAGTATTTGTTGTGTTTTTGCTTGTTTTACTGTGCTTGTAATCTCGACGGCGTTGGAAATGAGGGAAACCTCAGTGTCCTTTGGATAATAAATAAAGGTTTGAAATGAAATTAAATGAAATTATAATACCGCAAATTTGTTGTTGATGGTAGTGATGATATGTTACGAGCTAGCACCGGCTACAGATAAAAACACAACAAAACGCTAGCCCTAACCTGAAGTGTGACAGAGCGGTCAAGAGATGACAGGGACAGAAAGGACTGGTTCTTAAGACAGGGAAAACATAAGGCTAGGCCACCTCACCTAACGGTCTGCCGGGTCCCCGGATCGCACTGAGCGGCTTTGTGATGAGTGACGAGCCCAGGCGACGGCATCGTCTCTGAGTTCAGGTCTTTTGTTGGAGTTGGATCACATCAGATACGGCTGGTTTCAAAAACAAGTTCATGGGTGCGGGTCGGCTGTCAAGTCCTGCAGTTTCAAAGTCGGCGTCCATACTGGTCCTCTGACAGCTGCCGCTTCACCTGAGTCTGATTACATCATTTAACAGTGACACAGCACCGCTCTGTGCGCACCTCAAGACAACCCAGTAACCACAGCTTAAACCCATTCTCTATTCTCTCCATGGAAACCAGTCCGAAGTCATTTACTAAACAGACGAAGAAGATGAACCTGACTGTTTCCGAACAATGATGGTGGCGATAATAGTAATGATGTGGACGATGATGTTGTAGATGAATATTGTAATCATTACTAAAACCTCAAGTTACTAAAAAAAAAATCCTTACACCAAAAGAAAAAAAATAGATTTCATGAATTTCATTTAACATAATCTCAGTACTGGACAACCATTAACACTAAATACAATAGCATGTTTAAGTTCATCCAATACTCCTGCTTATAATTATGATTAAAATGTCTACCATGGGGCGATGAGGTTTATCACCAATCTTAAAGCCCTTACTCACCACTGCTCCTTGTATGCTCGGGTTGGTTGGTCTGCCTTGTCTGCACATAGACTAAAACACTGGCATATTTTTATTTATAAGGGTATTCTCGGTTTGCTTCCATCCTACCTATAGAGCTACATACTTCAAAAAAGTAATGGAAGTTACCATCTTCACTCGCAGGATTTACACCTTCTAACCATCCCTAAAGCTTGTACTGAGTTGGGGAAAAGGGAGTTCAAGTATGCTGCTCCCTCTTCTTGGAATCGGTTGCAAGATACTTTAAATATTGGGGAGCTGGTTTCCTTGAATGTTTTTAAAGGTCTTCTTAATGATCTGGAGGCAGAATTAACTGACTGTAGATGTTTTAGTTAACTCGTATTGCCCTTTTTGATCGCCTTGTTGCTGATGACAGATTCTGATGAATGGTTCTTTTTGTGATTCCTGTATTTATGTTCATTGTTGTTAAGTGTTTTGTCTGAAATCCTGTAATTGTGATGCTGCCTGTCTTGGCCAGGACACTCTTGTAAAATAGATTTTTAATCTCCATGAGACTTTCCTGGTTAAATGAAGGTTAAATAATAAAAAATAAAAAAATAAATAAAAATATCACCAAGAACATGTCCTGTAGTCCCCAAGAAACTGAACTTTTCAAAAATACTTTATTAAATAAAGTCAAGATTCGATTCAAATCTTGTTATAGGCTACATACAACAACAACAACAAGAGGAGATGTGCCAGGAGACTTAAAATTCAAGGTCATGAAGAAGAAAATGTGCCTCAGTTATTAGTAAATAACATTCAATAATGTGACAAGAGGAAATTAAATAGTAATACTAAAGTGGTGGAAGTCTGGTCATTATTTTGATATGGAATTTTTGGGGGAATTTTTTGGAGCATATAAAGGGAAAACAAGACTGGACCAAGAATTGAGCCCTGTGGCAGACCATACATCATGGAGGCAGAGGAAGAAACAAAATTGCCAATTGAGACAGAAAATCTTCTATTTGACAGGTATGACTCAAACCATTTGAGTGCGGTTTCGGTGATGTCCACACACTGATAGTCAAAATAGTAAGGGCTGGATGCTTTTTAATTTTTTTTTTTTAATAATTAAGAACATGACCTGATGATGTTAAGTAAGCTGGGGCCAATTGTACCAATAAGCTCTTTCAGGAGTGAGGTGGGTAAGATATCAATAGATAGATAGATAGATGTAGATATGCATATATATTCTGTTAATCCCTTGAATGCAGTTATTAAACACTTGTGTAAAAGATATATGATGAAGGGAAGATGGTCACTCAAATGGAAAGTAGATGTACATGTACTGTACGTGCATCACCGCTCGACACTCTGGAGAGTGATGATGATTGTTGTAATGCATATGGCCCCCTCTGCTGGTGACCGCCAGAAAGAGAACTGCTAGTGTAATTCAATGAAACTCAAATAAAAAACTAATTGACTGGTGAATAACTCTCATAATATCGGTGCATATCTTAAATAAAATTAGCTGGTACCAATAGTCACTGGATATGCTAATGCTAATCAGCGGATATTATCGGCAGGCTGGTTGAGCGCAAATTTTTATCTGAGAAAAATCACCTGAAGAAGACCTCTGGTCACTGGATTAAAACCAAAAGAAAATATTTTTTCTTTTCATGGGGACTTCTAGGGTTGCAAATGTCAGTCATTTTAATTAATCATTAATAATTAATAAGCCGCACATGCACGTCTTTTTCTCAATTTATGTTTTATTGAAACCATTATAGCAGCACAGTAGTTACTTGAAACATTAATTCATTAAATAAAATCAGTTTGAACTAATAAAACAACGAGGCTTTCTCTCTTTTAAACGTATGACTGTCCTTATTTATTTATTTAACAAAACAATACCAGTCGGGCGCTACTGCAGCTTCTAGACTAACAAGGCTGATCCAATGAAACTCCTTTTTAAAATCAACATAAAGTTCTGAATTAAAGTGAAATAAAACCATTTGAGCCTCTTCACAATACGCTGAATTATTCTGCTTTGTAGGCAAATTAGCATATTGACACGTTCAGGAGTGAGTTGAGAGCGCATGTCTCTGCTCATCATAATATATGTACGGCCTAGTGGGGTTATTATTTAGACAGATGTGCACATCTAAGTGATCAGGGCTGAGTCGTGTGCACAGTCTATTCACAATGGCCCTCACTTATCAATCTAGTGTAGAAACCAGAGCAGATTTGGGTGTAGAAATCATTGTACGACAGAGTCCACGTGGGACCTATGAAAAGTGCGTATCTGGCTGATCACAGCGTACGCAAGATCGGGTGTTGATAAGTGTTGCGGCTGGAAACGATCGTCATTTAAATACCACGGCCCTATATATTCACGGCTCAGCTGTCCTCGCCCCCAGAGTTTACGGCATGGAGACACGTAATACGGCAAAGAAGAGAAAGGAGCTATGACCTGAGTGACACCATAACAGAGAAAAGTAAAGAGGAATAACATTGAGTTGTTTGGCAGCCTGAAATGTAGGATTAAAGAGCTTCAGAAGAAATGCGCCTGCATGGAACTCCAGCCATTAATGAGACTTTAAAAGAGAAGAGAAACCTGAAACGTCCTGCATCACATGAATAAAGTGTTTGACCAAACGCTGTGTAATGTGTATTTCTCATCTGAATGGCCTATATTTCAAACATACTTGCACTAACACTTGCACATAACAAGCCCCCACATTTATTTATTCATTATTAAGTCACATGTAGTCTTGTCTAAGTGCGTCTGCTGTGCGCAATTACGCATGTAGCACATGAGCGTATTATTGACTATTTAAATCTCTGGACACACCGATTAGTTGAGGTTCTGTATTCTTAAATATTTAATATTTCAGAGGATAAAAGTTGTATTTAGTATCCTCTGGAAATTTTTCTGTCTTTTTAAAGTAACTGTTTGTAGTTTTCTGTTTTAATTTGTCTCAGTATTTTCTGCAGTGATATTCCTGTGCGCATGAACGTTTAACATGTAGGCCTAATTTCCGAAAGCAGCCTTTCTAATCTTTAATCTTTAAAGTAAATCGATTAAAAAACATTAATTCATCAAATATAACAAACAACTAATGAAATCACCTGACAGCTCACGCTGCTCAACATGGTTTAAAAAGCAATATAGCCGACAGAGATCGTTAGAGGTGTACCGTAATATAAAATACATTTTAGATGACATATCTTAATCTAACAGTAAATCTGTGAACCTCTATCTGCCTGTCTTAACCATAGACTGTAAAAAAGAAACTTAACAGCAGCTGGACTTCTTAAGTCCTCTCTCTGCTGACCGCTTCATTCATCCTCACTTTTCACTGTAAGGCTTCTTCCTTTATTAGTAACAGGAGTTTTTCTGACTTGCAAAAGTGAGAGACGCCCTCTTTTGGAATAAAATGGTATTACATGTGACTGTTTGTGAAATTGTAAACAGATTGTCTGTTTATACATTTTTAATCGGTTAAATTCTTAACAGTGATTAATCGATTAATCATTAATCATTAATCATTAAAATCCCTACTGGGGACTTTAAATAATACATATGTATGTAAAAATATGTGTGTGAGAGGAGAATATATGTGTGTGAGAGGAGAATATGTGTGTGAGAGGAGAATATGTGTGTGAGAGGAGAATATGTGTGTGAGAGGAGAATATATGTGTGTGAGAGGAGAATATATGTGTGTGAGAGGAGAATATGTGTGTGTGAGAGGAGAATATATGTGTGTGAGAGGAGAATATGTGTGTGAGAGGAGAATATGTGTGTGTGAGAGGAGAATATATGTGTGTGAGGAGAATATGTGTGTGAGAGGAGAATATATGTGTGTGAGAGGAGAATATATGTGTGTGAGAGGAGAATATATGTGTGTGAGAGGAGAATATATGTGTGTGAGAGGAGAATATATGTGTGTGAGGAGAATATATGTGTGTGAGAGGAGAATATATGTGTGTGAGAGAGGAGAATATGTGTGTGTGAGAGGAGAGTATGTGTGTGAGAGAGGAGAATATGTGTGTGAGAGGAGAATATGTGTGTGAGAGGAGAATATGTGTGCGAGAGGAGAATATATATGTGTGTGAGAGGAGAATATGTGTGTGAGAGGAGAATATATATGTGTGTGAGAGGAGAATATATATGTGTGAGAGGAGAATATGTGTGTGAGAGGAGAATATATGTGTGAGAGGAGAATATATATGTGTGTGAGAGGAGAATATATATGTGTGAGAGGAGAATATGTGTGTGTGAGAGGAGAATATATGTGTGTGAGAGGAGAATATGTGTGTGAAAGGGGGATTACTTGTGTGTGTGAAGGGTTGAATGAATTATGGCTTGTACGGCCCCTCATACTGCTCAGTAAAATGCCAGTAATCAGTATTAACTAAACCCACTGATAGCCATTTACACACTGTTGGCTAAGCCACTTGGGAGCCGTTTGGTGTTCAATGTCTTACCCAAAGACATGTGTCTGCAGGAGCTGAGGTCTGACCCCAGACCTTCTGGTTAAGTGAAGACAGAATGTAAGAAATTAAAATACTAAATCAATAAATAACCACAAATTTGTGCGCACTTTTCATACAGAGTCTTATCTTCCCGTTGCCTGATTGAATTGGATTCTGTTTATCTACCCTAGATGACTTCCTGAATATTTAGGTTCACAGTTTGCACCGTCTGTGTCGGGCACAGCCCTAAGGTGAGTTTAAAGACCCCACCCAGGGGTGCTGTGGTGGTGAAAGCCTCCCACAGTCCAATCTGTTGATTATCAATCCCAATCGATAATTTTGTTGTGGTCGGTGGATATAACAGAGTTAGGACTCCCGGCCATTAGGTCAGTCTTCCAGCGCACCCTTAGACCAGCGCAATATTTTTGCAGTTCTTGTTAAGTGTTAAGGTAAAGGCTGGATTACTTCTCCAGGAATCACAGGGCATATTGTAGCTGATAGGCCCCTTTTAACACATCCTCCCACTCTTCTTGTTTCAAAATGTTTTTTTTTGCAAGGCTGCAATATGACCTTGCCTCAGGTTTGCTCATAAATGATAATTTGTAAATTGATTTTCATAACGTTGAAAACAGGAACAGAACTCAAGAGGAAGAGAAGATGAAACTGGAATGTTCTTATGGATGACCTCGTCAATCATTGGATCATCGACCTCATTGTCAACTTTGTGTTCATTTTCCATGACTAAAGCTGACACCAGTTGACACACAATAAGTCTGAGCTTTCCTGGGCATGGGATTACAGCTCATTGTATCATTTGCAGCTCTGGTGATATTATCTGTGCTTAAAGCATCAAAGCTTAATGTAAAAAGGCATATGTAACCCTGACCCCTAGTGTTTAAAATGGGTACTGCAGTCTAAATTTAAAACATTGTAGAGAGCTGTCTCCCCTCCTCTCTAGAGTCGATGCTCACGCAGGTCACCACGTGGTGAACACTGAAGCTTCAGTGTTTATCCAGCTCTGCATGTGCCTGTAAACCTTTCTGTGTTCTAACCTCTCTCCATTTTTCAAAAGCATCTCCAATATTGATCCTAGTTTGAGCACGTTTCTGCTCGTGGAGCTTATTAGAAACATGCAGAGGCTTTTTAGGTCGGGTACAATCACTTCTACCTGAACCACTTCTCTTGCCCGCTTCCATCGCTGCAACACCTGTTGACCTGATAACTGCTCTCATATCTGACAAACCGAGGGACGTCCAAAACGGCCGTGTGGGGTGTCTTAAAACCGTCTACCTTCTCTGGTCCAAACAAATCCAGAGCATTCAGGAGCAGAATCTAAAGTTAGAAGGAGGAAATACTGGCTGCTGCATTATCAGAGAAGCCAGCACTTCAACATAGCATGTTTCCTTAATGTCTGATCATAAAGTAAGGTCACTTTATCATTTCATTCAGTAGATTCAGTAGACCTTTATTGAGTTGCATGATGGGAAATGAAGGATTCAGAGTCGGCACCGGAACTCAATCTTAACCCCTACTTTGTGAAAGTGTGAGAATGAAGTGTTATCAACCCGCTTCAAAGTGATTCTTCAACTGGTCCAGAACGCTGCAGCTCGTGTACTGACCAGAACCAGGAAATGGGACCACATCACTCCTGTCTTGGCTTCTCTGCACTGGCTCCCTATACAGTCTAGAATAGAATTCAAGATCCTTCTTCTCACCTACAAAGCTCTAAATGGCCAGGCACCATCTTACCTGAAGGAGCTACTAGTGCCGTACTGTCCCTCGAGAGCGTTGCGGTCCCGGAGTGCAGGCCTGCTGGTGGTACCTAAAGTCTCCAAGTTTACTATGGGGGGTAAAGCCTTTAGTTATCGGTCTCCTCTCCTCTGGAACCGCCTTCCAGCCGGGGTCAGGGAGGCAGACACAGTCTGTATTTTTAAGAATAGACTTAAAACTTTCCTTTTTGATAAATCTTATAGTTAGTGCTGGTGTAGACCAGCTCTTAGTTATGCTGCTATAGGCTTAGCATACCGGGGGAACTGGCACCTTGAGCTCCTCTCTCTCTCGCTCTCTCTCTCTCTCTCTCTCTCTCTCTCTCTGTGCATATACAGTACATCATATTACTGCATGTATCTATCTGTAAATCTCAGTCACTAACCACTTACTTTCCTGAGAGCTCTTGAGCTCTCTTAGGCTCCTCAAGATCTTTGGTTGACGGCCTGCCAGAAAAACCCCCTCCCCACCGGATTGTTGATGGACGGTCTGCCTCCCCCCGCCCCCTTGCTCCCTATCCCTCTTCCTGCATCTTATCCCATCTCTCCCCCTATCCCTTTCCAACCCCGGTGCAGTCTAGGCCTGTGAAGGCTGTTTCGTCATGAGCCGGGGATCCGGCCGAAGATTTCTGCCTTTTAATAAGACAGTTTTTTCTTACCACTGTAACTTTTGCTGCTTTGCTAAAGTGCTCATGATGGATAGGCCGGGTCTTTGTAACATTACAATAAGTAAGGTCTTTTACCTGCTTTTTGTAACATAACAATAAGTAAGGTCTTTTACCTGCTTTTTGTAACATAACAATGAGTAAGGTCTTTTTACCTGCTCTTTTGTAATGTTAACAGACAAAGAGTAAGGTATTTTACCTGCTTTTTGTAAAGTGTCTTGAGATAACACTTGTTATGAGTTGGCGCTATACAAAATAAATTGAATTGAATTATTTAGCTCACTATCGATGTAACTGGTAATCAAAACAAAAAGATGTTTGTATCCATATACTTGACTTTCTGTTTCCCTTTGAGATTTCATTTCAGTCTCTTGTCAAGCTGAGAGGGGATGGTCACCACATGTAACTGCTCCAGACCTCATCAGACGAACATGATATTCTACTGGGGGATGACATCGCCCCCGCAGAGCAGCTGGACTGTTAATTATTAAAAACTTTCATTAAGTGATGAGGTTGCAACACGTCCACATCTTCAGGTCATAAACTGAATAAACAAGGTTCACTGATGCATATGTTTACTCTTTAATTGTTCATTTCCACATGTACTATCATTATAAACAATTCACATTTATGAAAACGTCCGAATAGAGCCACCTTGGTGTTTAACAGATACTGCATGTAGAGTGAGAAAAGAGAACTGGTGGTTTCAGGCTCCTGACCTCGAGGGAGGGGAAACGATCGACAGTATTTAATAAAAATTCCTGTATTCATTTCACACTGGAAAAAACATGTGAATTAAAAAAAAAAAAAAAAAGTTACAAATTGAATTTGATGATTTCTGTTTCCGTTGAACAGATTCTACAGAGATAAGCAGTGAGATTCATATTTTCATTTATATTTGATTCATTTGCTCGGTTCAGTGTATTTTTCCAACACAATAACACAACATGAAATATTTTCTCATAATACTCAAACACTGTTCATGAGCAAACAGGAGCAGGAAGGACATAGTGAGATGACTACATGGGAAACTAAGCTCAGTTATTGTTCTGACCTGTGGCTAAACAGGCTAAAAGCAGAGACACATGTGTTTCCCTTGGGGCACGTACATGTCTCTAAAATGAACAAATGACTGAAACACTAGGAAGTCCTTTCCATGAATTTTACCGAACGGTGACAAGTTTGCAACAGCCGAGGTCCAGACCTCGCTGATATGATCGCCTCCCCTCCGTTTCATAACGTTGTTTAGCCTAATCCCTAAAGGTCCGAAGCTCACAACAGGTGAGCTTCGAGTGGAGAGACTTTTTAGTAACTTTTAAAAACCGAGAGAGAGCAGAAAACACAGACAACATTTTAAACACCAGGGTTATATCTCTTATCACTGATTGTCTGAGCTCCGCTCTGTCTGACTCTCTGCAGACTGTTAACTTAACTGTGCAAACTATGCAGATAAGACAACTGTAGCTCACGCTGTGTTCGGTTTGGAAAATATAAAAACAGTTATTTCTCAACAGGATATTTGCACACAGGAGAAAAGAGGAACAGGTCTGCATGAATCACAGCAGCACCCAACTCAGTTCTTCCCTGACTGTCGGAGTATGAGGCATTTTCTTTTTTCTTTTCCAATCAGAAGTCTTGAAACACTGTTGACTTCAACGTAGTCGATATCTACATAATAGCACGCTGTTTTTATGTCTCTTACCCTCTTTTAACCGTTAGGATTAGGGTCCACCGAGCATGTGTATGTGTGTGTTTAAGGCCTATGTGTTTGAGAAGTCTTTCAACAACAGAGTGTAAAACCAGAATTCCCCTCCACAGTAATAAAGTTTAAAAAAAACAACAATCGCCTAGAGACTGGCCGCCCAGCTCCGATTCTGACTTGTTTCCTGTAAGTAAATAAAAAGCAGAACTCCAGTAGTTTCATTCACTTAATGATATGTCAGCATTTTGTTTGACATTACTTCACTTATTTCCTCTGAAGGTGAGACTGTGGTTCTCCACAGAGACAGTGGATTATTTCAGCATGACACCAGAGAACAGCTGGTATGCTCGGTATGGGTGTCATGAAGATGTGAATCACTGAGAGGAATTCAAGTTTCACCTTTTGAGACTGTGAGTGAAAACAGAAAGAATAAAGTACATTATGCCCATATGCTACACCAAAGACTTGCCATAGAACTGCCTCTCATTGTCCCATACTGTCAGGATCATTTAAGGAGAGAACTTGACAGACAACTCATCAAACCACAGAGACGACTTGATTCTTGTCTTTAAAATAAACACACAGCAGTAATGTAAGGGTGCTGGGATCTGTTTACTCTGACTAATAAACAGTCCTCTTGTGTGCACCTTTTATCAGACTGTTGTTGCTCGTGTCTTGTTCTGTGGTGTGCTGGGAGAGAGGGAGCCCACACAGCAGACTAAAATAGAAACAAGCTAATTAGGAAGGCCAGCTCCATCATAGGGACTAAAGGTGAATCACATTTCTAGTGTAGTTTTTAAAAACAGATCTTAGTATTTCTGATGTCTTGGTTTTATGCCTGAATGGTCTGTGTTCAGTTTTTGTGTGGCGTCTTGACTGTGATTACAGTTGCTGCTGTGGCAGTGTAATTTCCTGCAAAGGATGAATAAAGTATCCATCTATATATCTTTATCTGAGTGAAGACTGTTTTTAGTTTGAGAGTTTTCTCAGAACACACTCCCTCTGAGAGTTGGAAAAATAACTCAGATGATCAACTTCTCTAAAATCTGGAACAGGGAAGTTACAAAAATCTGAAGGAGTGAACGACAGCAATTTGGAAATAGTGGTTCAAACAGTTTGAAATCACTGACAAATCTGTCGACATACCTCCACTGACTTCTTTATCAGCGTGATTTCTCTCAGAGAGGAACATTAACATCACACTGAAGGAACTTCGGTAAATATGACGAGGACTCTGGGATTTTTGAACGAGGTAAATGATCTTCATTTTTAAATTCAAAGTCTGTTTTCTAAACCACTGTCAGGATGATTTAACTGATTAATATTTAAATGTTTTAATGGCAGGATAAATAGAGAGAAGAAAGTATTATACCTTATTCAGATTTCTTTACTTTGTTTTTGTGTTCGTGATTTTTTCTACTGGGTTCTATTGTCTCTCATTTCTTTTGCTATACATTATTATTATTATTATTATTATTTATTATTATTACATTATTATAGGGAAATATTCTCATAACCAGTAGAAATTACAAAACTAGTGCCATAAATGTTTCATGTTTCAGTCTGTGTGTGTGTGTGTGTGTGTGTGTGTGTGTGTGTGTGTGTGTGTGTGTGTGTGATAAGTGGTTACTTGTGCTTCTCCTTAATCATTTATATTTAAGAGGATCAGATATAAAGGTTGGTCCATGAAGATTTTAAAGTCAACATGTGACTCAAGTTCAAAACACTCAAAGTTCAGCTTGAGAAAACTAAACAATCAATCTCTCTTTTTCTAAATCATGTTCTCTTTATTTCTTACAGACATATCAGCAAACTGAAAGGTCTGCAAATATGGATACTCTTGTAATTTCAAGTGTGTTCTGGGGGGCTTCCACTGTCTCACTCTCCCACAAAAATCATCTTTATTCTCTGGTCTTCAAAGGAGGAAGTGGACACTGAATGATGATCGTACAACGAGGAATCAAACTTATGAAGTAAACTGGTGTGAACACAAATGACCAGAAATCTCTACAACCAGGACTGTAGTTAAAGCAGCTCGGCTGAAGTGAAGTGAAGCAGATGGATCACAAAAAAAGTGAAAAAAGACTTTAAATATCATGGATAAGACGAAGACACAAAGTTACATCAGACATCAAGATGAAGACACAATGAAAGTGCTTCCCAGTCACTTCTGTCATGGGAACACTCAACAACATCTGGATTTGTGGCCACATTTTCTTCATGACCATGTAGCTCCAATCCCTTTGAAAGAACAGAAGATAATGTGTTTTATAAGACAAACGGCTCAACATCTAAGGTAAGCTGAAATCTGATTGTGGGAAATGATTGTGGAGCTTTAAAAGAACCAAAGTTGTGAGAAATATCCACCCTAAGACAAAGAAGAGATTTGCAGCGTAGCGCATGCGCCACATTTACGGCGGCTGTCCTATTACAATGAGATCATCCTTTAGAGGTGGACAGGAAACACACGTGTTAGGGTAAAGTTCTAGCTGGATCAGTTATTTTAATATAAGTTAAAAAGCCAAAAAAAGGCCTGTTTAGTAAACGACTCTGCATTGGTCATGTTCATTTGAAGAAATGGTGAGATTATAGGTGTTATTGAACTGTGTGAATGGATGTTTATGTAAACTTACCGGGGAAGTAGCATCAGCTAATAATAATTAGCATTAGCATAGAGTTGACGACGATAGCTGTGCTAATATACTTTATAGATCTTTTATATAACACGTCCTCACAAAGGGAGCTGCTTCATCTTGTCCGGTAACATATTTAAGGAGGGCAGCGTGTTTGTTGGGCTCGGTGAATTAGATTGCAGTCATATTTTTCTTGCCGATCGGACATTTTGTCATGTCGGAGGGGAAGTCCATGACATAACTTTCATTGAAGCAGTCGGTGTGGAAAAGTGTGTTTTCTTTAGCTTTTCATTCTTGGATTTGGATCTTGTGTTCATGCTTTGTAAAGTTGACTTATGTTCTGTGTTTATATTTTTATAACTGGACATTGAATTGTGTAGAGTTTAAAAAGGACAGAAGAGGTCAAAAGTTTAATCAAATAACTTGTTAATAATTTGGTATCTCTTCAGATTAATGTCACAATATTCACCATTTACTAGTTTTTATTAGCGTGCTAATTCGTAGCATACTAAGAGTTTGCCCTCAATAGCTCCTAATGACTGCTCATTGATAGTAAATTTGGCAGTTGTTGAACAAGAATTAAGATCTTAATGTGCTTTGCTTAGTACGGTCATTATTTCGGTCAAATTTCCCCCCTGGGAGACAATACAGTATTTTACTGTAAATCACAATAATTGTCTTGTTGTTTTATACTCAGGTTCAACCAATAAAACCTGAGGAGTCATCTACTCCGGTGAGTATGATTATTTTATATCTTCCTTTATGGATGCAAACACACACACATGCACGCAAACGCGCGCACACACACACACACACACACACACACACACACACACACACACACACACACACACACACACTCACATTATAAACAACTGTATTTGATACTTAATTGTGAAATATTATTAAAACAGTATAACGATATCTGTCCTCTCATTATCATATGAATCATGTTTGATCTCCTACAGGTCCAGTGTGTCGATGACCCTACTGGTTTGACTGGAGTCGTGGTGGATGGAGAGAGAACATATCCATTACCTGATGTAAGTGTGTACATCTTCTTGAATTTGATGTTTATTTGGGAATAATGGGAAGTCTAAATCAAGCAAACCTTTGGCCCACACTACAGCACTTTCAGACTAAGCTCGTTTGCAAGGCCGTCCTTATTATTCAGCATTTTTCCTGTGTGCTAGAGACCCTCTGACTTTACCTTTCTGTCCCCTGTGCTGCTGCAGCCTCTGATTGGGAACAATCAGCAGAATCATGTGGACAACTCACCCAACGTGGGAGGAGTGTTGGAGCAGCAGAGACCCTTAGGTAAATATGGATAGTTCATCTTTACAATCTATGAAATATGTTCTACTTGTGAGTTTTATTTCTAAAATCAGAATTTAAACTGTTTTCAGAGGAGATTCTTCACCAGGGAGAACACTCCCATAGTGACACCACCAACAGAGGACCCCAGACCAGGTACTTTAAGTCTTTCAGGTCACATACTATCCAAATGATGTAAAAGTCCTTACTCTTTCTTATGTTATGTTACAAAAGATCAACGTGTACTTAAGTCCTTCTGCTGGGAGAGTACCTACTCTGGTGTAAAGAAAAGCACACACTCAGCCTTTATGTCTCAAAAGCCTCCAAAAAAGCTTTAGGGCAACTCGACAAAGATTCCTCAAGAGTGTAAAAACGATATATTCTATTAATTTCCTGTCTTGAGATGTCTGTATGCTAAATGATTGAAATTAGA
The DNA here is from genome assembly GCF_963930695.1 of Labrus bergylta. Lineage (NCBI taxonomy): Eukaryota > Metazoa > Chordata > Actinopteri > Labriformes > Labridae > Labrus > Labrus bergylta. The sequence goes on along the minus strand of NC_089198.1, from coordinate 31,561,804 downwards.
ACCTGACTGTTTTAGTGACATTATCTCCTCTTGTTTGCAGATGGAGTCTGACTCATCTATTGATGGCTGCTGGGACCCTGATGGTGACCCTGATGGTGATCCTGATGGCCTCCAGAACAGCTCCATGGCAACTCGTCACAGATTCCTTAAGAGTGTAAAAACTATATTATCAATTTATTTCCTGTCTTGAGATTTCTGTTTATCCTAAATGATAGTAGTTAGTGACATTTTCTCCTCTTGTTTGCAGATGGAGTCTGAATCATCCATTGATGGCTGCTGGGATCCCTATGGCGATCCTGATGGTGATCCTGAGGGCCATGACCCTGAGGGCCATGACCCTGATGGCCATGATCCTGAGGGCCATGATCCTGAGGGCCATGATCCTGATGGCGATGATCCTCAGGGCGATCCTGAGGGCCATGATCCAAAGAGCGATCATCCAGAGGGAGATGATCCTGAGTGTGATCCTGGAGGGGATCCTAAATGCGATCATGGGGGCGATCTGGAGGGCGATCCTGAGGGGGATCCCGAGGGTGATCCCGAGGGTGATCCCGAGGATGATCCTCTTTTTTCACAATAATGGATAAAATATGTAATTATAAAACTTTTTTATTTAATTATGGAAGGCATCTCACATTCTTAGCCCACCACCCCCCCAACAGAAAATAACAAATAAGTGTGAAAAGTGGTGGGGTGGGGGGTGTCTAAATTCTCTACCCTCATTGGAGAAGGCCTGAGGTTAACCCACAGGCAGTTCCAGTCTTTAAAAGCAATCACCAGGCATTGCTTCCTCCTCTTCAAGTGTTGTCTGCAGACACCAGAGGACACACTCTCCAACAAGATGGACTCCAGCATTCGAGACAAACCCTTTCCTCCTCTTGACTTACATAGGTTAAACTCCAGAGCTGAGGTTGCTCAGTATAGGTGGCTCTTCACATGCTGAATTCAAGCATCAGAGGATTCAGCTGACTACTTCCACAGCATATTTTTAGGAGTTTTGGGTGCAATCAGATGCTATCAGGTTCGAGCAAAAAGAAGAGTTTCTTTCCTTTGATTTTTTTCGTAAGACGTCATTGAACGCAACTGGACAGGAGCACTGAAGAAAGCCCACTGATCCCTGAATCCACAAGGACACATAAAGAACTCGGCTCCTGCAACCAGAAGACCACAGAGCAGTGCTCTGGTTGAAGATCTGAATCCTGCTACCCTCCTCCTACATCTGCCACGAAGGAAACCTGCCTGAATCTGTTGATTTAACATTCAACAGAGTGACGATCTAACCACTTTGCAACAATCACCAGGAGTTACCCAAGGGCTTTGGTCTGGGCAGAAATAGTTTCAGAAATAGTTATGTTTCTTTTATAACCACTGATAATTATGCATCATTGTTGACGAGACGTCACATTCTGTTTATTATCTGTTGTAAGCTGCTGCATTTGTTTTATTGTAATGAACCGCTGTGTTCGCCTATGTATGTAATGCTATGCTAGTTTACCTTCAACCAACGGCTTTCACAGTCAGAAAGACCAGTGTACCCGCCGTTGAATCAAAGTCCGGCCACTGGCTTTCTGGTGTTTAAGTAACAGTTACTGAACTCAGCTCAGAGAGCTCAAACTATTCCGAAAGGTAGCCACACGGCTTCCTTTGTTGTCCACCATCTTGTCACCATGTGACGAAGCCACATGGTGCATTGTCTCTCTCCACCATCTTGTTTTCTCTCTCTCTCTGTCTCTTGCTTTGTTTAAATAAATTTTGTTATAATTTAAGAGAGCAGTTGTTTGTGGTTACTGGTGTATTTACATTGTGATATAAGCTGGGTGCGAGGGCTTTGTGTACGGATTTCACGCCTTCAATTTATTAAATATAGTTATTAATTATTAATAATATTAGTAATTACGTAACTAATTTGAGACTGATTTTAACAATATTTTGGTTATATTTCCCTGATTACAGGGTGGTGGGGAAATATCGCAGGGGGGCGATGACAGTGAGCGTTAACACAGCGGGGCGGAGGACGTGTGTGAGGAATAGGAGACATCGGAGGAGAAGTTTGGAGAGTTTTAGTTTAGCGGTAGTTTAGTTAAAAACGTTGCCTGTATTTCCTCTGTTATTTCAAAATGTTAAAAACATGTTGATAATATTGTTTGATTGTTAATCGATTTTAATGTTGAATCATACTGTACATAGTTCGCCCTTGTGAAACACTTTGTTTTGAAAAGTGCCGTAGGCCTATACCGATAAATACGGTATGTCAATTATTATTATAATTATTAATACAACCGGTGTTTAATTCAGTGTGTTTTTAATATTGTTATTTTCAAATAAAATGAAGTTCTTTAAAAAAAGTTCTTTATAAAAACAAGATCTGGTCTGCAAATCTTTTTTTTCTAAATATGAGTGTTGAAAAACGGGGGTCGTCTTATAATCAGGGTCGTCTTATATTCGGACCAATACGGTAATTTAAATCCATAAATCTTTACAAAGAACAAAAATATCTTCAAACATGAGCATGTCACTGTTTTAATATGCCGACCCTGAGAGCGGAGTCCATCTGCAGGATTCTGATCAAACACTAATGTTGACGGTCAAACTGATCTCTGAGCTGTAAATGATACTTCATAGTGTTAATGTACAATCAGTGAGGCTACACATTTTATTTGTTGCTAATCAAAAACATCATTGCATTTAAGGAGACACACACACACCAAAACGGAGCGTTCTGAGAGAGCTGGTTTATACAGGGTCACAAACCTCCTCTGGTGCTTGATTCATGTTATATTTTGACCAAAGCACAGCACAGATGTTTCATTTAGACCACAGGGGACTGTTTGAAAAGGTGGAGAAGGGGGATAATATTTCCTCTTTAAGTATTGAAGGAAACCTTTTATAGAGTGTAACGTCTTAGCCAAAACGGCTTTCCTCATCTACCACCTCAGTGCCTCCAGCCACAGCCACCTCGGGGTCTCTGCCATTCTCTGCCAGCCTATCATTACCTACCTTCCCCTACCAGCCCACTATATAGAGCTTGTTCCCTCTCAGTCGATTCACTCAGTACAACACTTATAGTATGGGATATCACGCCCCCTAGTGTCCTAATGAAGCCACCTCTCATCACGCCTTTAAGGCAGATGATCTGTGATGACCTATGTGAGGCTCCGCCTGCACATAAATACAGCTGCCATCACAGTCATCCCTCAGTTCTTACGCTCTTCACCTTGCTAAGAACACCTCTACGGAGTAGGGCTAACAAGCTACAGCTAGCTAGTTCTGGCTCTACTTTGTACATTTTTCTTTGTATTAATCTATTTTTAATTGCACAGGTTTAATTTTAATTCATGTAGGGGCTTACTTAAATCTTTGTTTTGGGTTAATACTGTATGTATGTATGGGTGGGGGGACAGCGGTTGTTTGTTTTATTTGTAGCAAATGTTTCATGTCGTGCATGTCTTTTTGTAACTGCTACTGATACTAAAGATCTATCTATCTATCTTTGGCTACTGCCTTTACCCCTTAACCCTGTCTGCTGGTCTAACACCTGAGTCAGAACATGTAACAGATAGTTCAGCCCAATGTTACCCTATACTGTTGAAAACTGATGTGTTGTTCAGCCTTATATCACAGAACACGGCACACAGAAGGTTCAGTTTGTACAGTCCCACATGCAAGTTTCATGATTTCCCTAAATTTATGATGAACAGTCGTTCAAGTTCAGTATGCGCCATCTAGCCGCTTAACTCGGAACAACTTGTGATAGTTGCTGGAGCCTCTAGTGTGCATTAAACAAAGGAAAGAGGAAAACAAAATGATGCCAAATAAAAAGCAACACAGAAATGAAAAACATCTCCTGAATTGAAAATATAAAATAAATACAAGACAAAGTGAAACAAGTGCCTTTAGGAGAATTATATTATGATTATCTTGAGAATCTGTGAGGTCATTATGCGCCTTTTTAAAGGTACATAATGATCACTCCGAGTTGATGAAGTGTTCATCCTCTGTGAGATCGCTTCAAGTGGTGTTAGATGTTCATCCATCTGTTGAATCACTGCTCCTGTACCCAGTGAAGGACCAGGGACAAACTCAAGTGTGCACAGTGTGATTCATTGTAACAAGGTTTGAGCACCTTGATTTGAGGTCCTCTACTTCGGCACATGTTTACATAGCCTTATAAATGTATTCAGTAATGTGTTCGACCCTCTCTGCTATCACATCCAGAGGCTTTTTAGAATTAGCGGGGATAACTTTTTGGACGCCTGTTTTTATTTTTGACCAGCTCCGGTTATCCGCACATTTGGGTGATGCCGTCTAATATTAGTTTATATGTTTGACGTTTTATCAATCACATGTCACAATGTGAACCTGAAGTTTCCACACACATCTGACCTTTAGAGACAAAAACACAAACCTTCACACCCCTAATAAACAGTTTGAAAAAAAAGAGTTCCTTGACAAGTTCTGTCAGGTGTAATTGTGCAAATCATTAATATGAATACAAAGCATAAACACTCAAACACTTTTGTGAAGTCAATTCATGGTGAAGACACGTGCACATGACACAGTTAATAACACAGGGTAATGAGAAGATGTCACTGTAAAGGTAAATTCCTTTGAACAATGAGCCTGTTTCTTTCCAATCAACCCACCCTTAGCAGAGGTTGGTATTATCTTTAACCTTGCATATTTTTGTGGATTGACAGCCTCTTGTCTTGTCCGTTCAGGGTGGGGCGGTTATGCCTCGTCGTTCTGTGTGAAGGTTAAGGAGACAGAATGTAGGGGTGAAGTAATCCCAGCATATGTATGTGATTGTGCTCACATACACATACAAGAAGGTCCTGTGGTAACTATATAATCAGTCACGACAAGATAATACGATCTATGTGGTATAAATCCTTATAAACACATCAACAAACACACGAGGTCATTCTTCCCAACCGTATAAAAGGGAGTGTTTTATTCTGAAAATAAACCGAATGTTTTAATGTCGTTTCTGTGTCTGACTTCCTGTCCCGCTCGATCTTTTATGTGGTAAATTGATGCTTCGTGCTCCAGCATTGCATATCTGCTGCAGAGGGCGGAGCCAGTGGAAGCACACCCTTTGACTGAAGTAAAAACCTATCAGCTGGGCGGAGATGGACCAAACACACATCTGGTGGAATTTTAAGGAGTCACACTGGCACACATAGGAACATTATTCTATATTTCTTGGACAGATGCTCTAATTGAGACGTTGCTTTATTTATCGAGATGTGCAGCTACACCAGTGTGAGAAGGGACTGGGCCTTACAATAGTGACTGGCTTTTATTTTGAAGGTCCACTGTAATTTGTTGTCAGAACCATTTTCAAAAGATTTGACACTGTATTGGGATATTTATCAGTTTATTTTGAGCTCGTCTTCCCTCCTGTGATAAGAAAAAAATGATTAAAGCTGGAAGCAACCAAAGACACAGCAGGACAAATGTTGTCTTCCTACGGAGATACCGTCGAGAGAATTAATGCTCAGCACAATCTTAACGAGTCGCAGGCTGTTACAGAAACAACCAAAGGGCAACCAGATTATCTGCACAGCTGCATCATCAACCGCTCCTGAAAAGAGAGAGCAAAGCCTGATAACTGTAGCTTTAAACAGATGTTTAATGTGCGAGCTGTGTTTACATCCCACTGATCAAAGAAAAGAAGCTCCATAAGAGCTTTGAGAGACCCTCAGTAACATGTTCTTCTTCTCCCTCTTTCTGTCCACAGTCAGTTCTTACTTCCTTCATCCGTTTTCCCTTTCATCATAATTTCATCACACCAGATTTTTCCTTTTCTTCGTTGGCCTTTCCCTCGCTCCGTCTCTCTCTTCTCTGTGGGCGATCAGTAAGAAAAAAAAACAGTGGGAGTTTTCCCTTGTACTCGCGCCTTGGCAAAGGAAGTCAAATAAAAACACTGTTGGCAAGTTTGTTAAGACCCCTGCTCTTAAAGAGAGAGAAAAAAATATATTTTCTGCAGAATGAAATAAGAAGTTTAAGGAGGTAGACGAGCAGGAGCATGAATGTATCAGTCAGGTCTCCTGCTAATTGAACTCTTTGTTTCACCCTTTCAGCTCCTCGCTTTTTATTATCTGTATCATAGCAGCATGTTCAAGTAAATCCTTCATAGCAGTGTGCGGTTTTAAAATATCTAAAAGCTGTGTTCTTACGTGTAAAATCAATGAGGGGAGAGGCCGATACTAATTTATGTATCAAACAAGCGGGGGGGGGGGGGGGGATCCGCTGAGCTGGTGAGAACAGTTGTTGGATGTGTGCTGTGGCTCAGGAGGAGCTTTGAAAAGATCATTTGGGTGTTTTTTTTTCTCTGCCTTTGCTTCAAGAAGAGGGATGAATAAAGGAAAGTCTGAGAGAATTTGAAAAGTAGGTTTTAAAGGAAGGCAGATGGCTGTTCACATGAAAAAAATACAACCATACAGTATAGGTTCCCCCGGGCAACAGGTTATATACGACGGATACTTACAGATGAGAAGTGGCTGCAGTAATTATTAGGGGAGGAGAAAAAGAGCTGGGGAGGTAGTATGAATGGAGAGAGGGGGCAGAGTGAATGAAATATGACTGAATAAATGTACGAGCATGAAACAGTCCTCCTGATTGAAGTCACACTGAGCTTCCTTAGCGTCATGAGAGCTCAGGTTTAGAGATTGTTTTAAGGGCCCTGAATCAACAGGATTCAAAATATTCATTGACAGAATGATGGAACCATTGACCGACGATAAAAGCAAGAAGTCTGATTCACAAAACAACAATACTGTTAAACATGCAAGGGCGGCTGAGGCTCAGAAGAGTCAGTTGTCTAGGTCAGGGGTTTGATCCCCAGCTACTGAAGCAACATGTCCGATGTCTCCTTGGGCAAGACACTTAAGCCCCAAGTTGCTCCCTCTGCTTCGTCGGTGGCTTGTGAATGTGTATGAATGTGATAAAATACTTTATGGTCACTTTACTCAGCAGCCTCTACCATCAGTGTGTGAATGTGAAGGTGTGACCTGCGGTGTAAAAGAGCTTTGAGTAGTCAGAAGATAAAAAAAAAAAGAGCACACAAGCTTGAGTCCATTTACCATTAACCATGCAGTTCACCTCCACAATGACCGGTAAGGACAAGGAGAATAATATCCAAAGATCATCTAAAAAAGTTCATAATAATATGTACATGTAGATGGAAACTTTATCAATTCTTGTACGTGTACACTTGTGAAAAAGATCCATCTATCTGCTTGGGAGCAGCAGTTGCTCAGTCTGTCGGGCCTTGGGTTGGGAACTGGAGGGTTGCTGGTTCAGATTAAGGAATTGTAAGCAGAGCATTCATTGTGCACTGCAAGGAACAGTGAGGTTTGGTAAAGACTTTGAAATAAGCTTCCCAATTTATAATCTACATTTAATTAAGTAGGTCATCCAGTCTATATCTGTAGGCTACATTATTAATTAAATTCCATAGTGTTGTGATGACATTGTAATCTCTGCCTGAGATATGTTGCACGCCCCAGACAACCAGTTTTATATGGGCAACAACACAGTTTACTATTTCAAACTATGTTAAAGATTATCCAGAATTTGTGGATAAAACAATGGTATGAAGCAGGCAACTGATTTAAACGCACAGTATGTAAATTCCGCCACCATCACTCAATCAAAAAAAAAAAAAAAAAGGACGACGTCGAGGCTGGGAATCATGGGAGTGATTCTATTTGCTACTCCAGCCCCAAAGGCAATGAAAACGACCTCCGAGTTGACCACAGTCAAGACGACCGAGCAAAACAGACATGAGGAAGACAGGACAAACAGCCTTCCACACCAACGATAAACATTTTGTGTGCGTCATGGGTGTTCTGTCATGGCGGCGGCCAAGACAAGGATTGCCCGTTACAACTATAAAATTACAGATTTCTCTGTCTTTGATAACTGTTGGATATATTTGAGGTAATTTAAGTACTCAAACAAAATATATAACAGGTTTAGTCATTTTTTTTTATAAATTTAGATATTTTAAAGTGAAAATGTTACTGTAATGATAAATGATCAAAAACCAAGATGAGAAATCCGATTAAAGAGCTTCCTCTATGTTTAGAGTTCATTCAGAGATTGAGCAGAGTTCTGAGGCATGAACAGAGACTGTTTACACAGACTGATACATGTTCTTTTTTAAATGGGATAAGTCGTTGATAAGAAGATTAGAGACCAGCCTTATCTTTCGCAGAGTGTCTATAAACAGCGAGTTTGTCTTCCCGACTCCTCATTGATCGTTTCCCTCTTCGTTCTGATGTCTTCTGCCTTCCTCCCTCTCAGTCTGCGATTCAAAGAAATGTGGAGGGAAGAGCTGAACCACCCGATCAGAAAAAGGCCAGATGGGAAGGAGAGACGTGTGAGGATCATGGGGAATTTCGATTGAGCCTCTGGGATTTGCTTCTTTGTAAAAATTCAAATATTTTCCCTTCCACTAAACGACAATGCACACTGACACAGATGGAAGGGGCTTTGTAAACACACATGTAATCTGGGCAAGACACCACCCACACACATACTCTGAGGCTTATTTTGGATAGTTCACAAACCCTGTGCATTGTTGTTTTGATGCCAACATGAGAGGCAGCTATCCGTAAAAGCTGCTAGCTAGCCCTGTAGCGCTGTGGAGGATGTTCAATGATGCGGCTAAGGAGGGAGTGCTGAAATCAAAAGGGCACAGGCAGACTGAGGAAAGGACCTTGTTTGGCTAATAAACCTAAGTGTTCAAACCTTTGGAGCCTTGTGCTTATGTTGTTCTTCCTCTTGTCTCTCCTCCTCATGGCAGAATACAAAGTACGGGAACAAACGCAGTGAACTAACTTCTCTTAAAAAGACCCTCAGAACATCTTCAGTAGCTTATTAGCATGCTAATTGATAGCATACTGGCTGCACATTATTCATTATTAAGCTCTTATCAGTATCTTATTCTACATGACGATAATCAGAGGTGTCATGCCCAGTCAATCTGAGGGGGCTGGATTTTCTCAGATCTCAGTATTTAAAAAAAAAAAACTTTTATCTTATATCATATGCAGTATGTGATAAATACTATTCAAAATATGGAAGAGATCAGATAAAAAAAGCTACAAAAGAAATGAGAAATTAGGACTTTTGCACGATTTAACTGAGGTTTCCCTAAAACTTTCAGACTGATCCAGAAATAATACTCAATCTTCCCTTTGATTATAAATGTTTACCAATTCAGAAAATGGCATCATTTTAAAATAAAAAAAATCCCAAGAAGGATCCCTCAACCCGGATCTAATTTAGCCCCCCCTCCCCGAATTTTGGCTTGCATGACGCCCCTGACCATAATCTATAGTAATGGGTCATTAAACTAAGACTTTTAACTCCTCATTTACTGCTTATTGATAGTAGGTTAGGAAGTTGTTGAGCATGACTTATGGTCTTAATATGCTTTAGTATGGCCCTTATAGGTCAAAGTTTTGTGATCACAATACAGTGTGCAGTGACATCATATTGCACAGTGCTTATGTTCAGGTGTTGATTGCAGCTATTGCTCTGGCATTTTCGAGTTTAATAAAAGTGTTGGCAACAAATTTTATTATCGATTTGTTGTGTTGCGCGATTAATGCATCACTCGCATCATGTCGCAGACTGTGGTGACGTACACGCCAAACTGTTTACATGCCGACAGCACAGCGTGGCAGAGTTAGAGCATGCAAGCTCCCCCCGTGCGAGAGCCGTGTATAGTAGTCCTTAACTTCCTTAACTTTTCCCATTCATTCTCTATGGTAGTCCTTATCACTACGGATGTAATATAGTTTTGGCCGCTATGGAGAATTTGGGGGTGCTGTTTCAGACTTTTGGTAAAGGTAAGGAGACCCCGTTTCTTAACGTTTGAGTGACAGTCTGACAGTCAGTGCAGCGTCTTCATCAGAAAGTTAAGAAAACTAGCTCAGCATTTTATCGTCACCTTTTTTCACAACTTTGACACAAAAATATCTAACTTATCAAACGTAAGTATGGCTAATGTTTTTAATAACTTTATTAACAGTCCTCGTTCATATTGTATCACCTGTTTAATGATAGTTTATTTGTTGTTTTTGAAAAATATGAAGCTATGAAAAAGAAGAACATTCATGACAATTAGATGTCACAATAAAGTATTGTTATCTATCTATCTATCTGGTGTGTGATATCAAGTGTTGTTACCTAGTAATTGAAAATGCAGGTTATATACATCAATAACACTGTTTATATAACAGCATTATTACACTTTGATTAATAATACAAATATACATTGTGTTCTGCTGTGCACAGGAGATGATGAAGAAGACACTTAACTTCTTTACAGGAAGGACAACAGTGTCCTTCAGGAAGGGTCCGTCAGGCCATCTGCGCCAGGACCCCTGTGACGAGGCCATGAGGATTAAAAAAAATCCTTCCCTTCAGGACAGGTCCCCTCCTCAAAAACATGACCAGGAGAAAACCAATGCTCTCACTCTGATTTTTCAACGTGGAGGCATGTGTCGGACCGTCAAGAGGCGATGGACGAGTAAGTGCTGCAATTCGGCAAGTACAAGGGTAAATCTTTCAGATGGCTCCTGGAAAACAATATTGGCTACACCATCTACCTTATCAACAAGGTAGATCAGTAGGAGCAAGACGGGAGTTTCAACCCTCAGGGACACAGCAAAGACAGCTTGTTGTCATTCCTTGAATATGCCAAGTTCTTCAAGGAAATTGAAGACCTAAGGGGGTACCTCTGTTGTGGATTTTTCTGTTGGTAATGAAAGATCTGAAGTCAAAGTCTTTTGTCTTTGTGTATTTTATTGCATATAGTAAAAGTTATTTTGCAAAAGGGGTAATCAGCTACAAAAGTAACATCAGTCACAAGTGCATCAAAGATTCCAGGGGCAGTCCAGGTTGCAGAGCATATTTATACTTTCACAGGGTGTAGGTATTTTGCATATACATGAGTGATACATCGTCATTGGTTTCAGCTTGCCCTAGTGACTACACCTTCTGCTAGTTTGCCTGGTGATTTATCTATGTAAGCTTCTGTAAGGCACCTGGTACGGAGGAACATCAACAGAAACTCCTTTGTCAGGAAGGCACACTGATCTAAGATCATGCTGTACCCAGATCCTGAGGAGCGTAGCTGTTGGAGATACAGACCAAGGCCATACAGAGAAACAGTTTGTAATTGCCAAATGATGCACGATCATCCTAATCTTTTAAGGTCAAACGAAGGCAACAGACAGATAGTACACCTCCTCTCCAGGAAGCAAGTTCCACCTGGCATCTGAGGGTGACAACACTGTAGGCTTTGGGCCAGATCAGGGAGACAAGGAGTGACGGTTATGCTGCCTTCTTAGGAGTGAACTGCATCAAAAGCAGCAAGATGCACAACCTGCAGCAGTACCTCCTGAAGCAGCAGAGAGCCGAGTCCTGCCCAGCACCTCCGGCTGCCTCCACACCAGCACTCTCGGTCAGTTCACAGAAATATGAAGATACTGCTTTATTTGAACATTTAATGTTTCTAACACACTATTCATGTTATATACATTTCTAGCAATGGAGGAGGACAAGGACCTGGAGAGCCAAATGTTAAACCTTTCCCCTTGTAAAGTGGACCTCAAGCTACGTAGGTGGAGCTAGTTTAAAACACAATTTTCTGAACTTTACTATACATGATAAAAGTCTAATGCCAAATGTGCTTTCAGGGACACCGGCAGCAATCTCCAGAGCCATGGATGCAGCTTCAGCAATAGGTTTTTCTTAATCAGTGTGGAGGGAGGATTCTGTTTTCAACAGGATTCAACTTCCATTACTATGTTCTTTCAACTAGTTTGTTATTTTGGCCGTGTTCTGGCCTGTGCTGATGCTCGTGTTCTTTTACTTTCCCACTAACCTAAGGAGTAAACTTGTCATCAATGATGGTAAGTGTTTTTTCTGTGTTTGCATGCATTTTTAGACTACCATTTGAGGATTTGGCATGTGAAATATAATTTTGAATCAAAAATAGATATAAGTCAGCATGACAAATCCTTGATAGGTATTCTGTTTACATATTAGTATTGTTTATCTGCTTTACCTGTTTTCACCCTTTGATGTTTTAAAGCATTATCCATAAATAGTGATTCACAGTTTAACCAAACGGTATTTTCAGTCGGTAACGACAATAAGCAACAGAGAAAACAGGCAAAGACAGACTTAGAGGCATAAACACAATGAATTTGTGAAGAAAATTACAGTATTGTTTTTTTACAGCACATAGGAGTAAGCCGTCGGCGACTGTTTCCAGATCTGCTCAGGTCGGTGACCTTGCTGGAAACGTTTCCTCTGTGAAAGGTAAATATTGTTTTACTTCTCATTTATACAAGGACATACAGATTGTATTGAATTGAAATGACACTCTAATTCTTAATATTTAGTCACAGCAAAGGTCCCGTTGCCAGTTCCACCTCAGCTGCTTGCCCACAACTTTAGATTGAGGAGAACAGTGTGAAACAATGATATTTTTTTATAGTTTCCGTTTATCAAGTATAAATATCAGTTTATTTTGACATTTGAAACTACATTTGTAATATGTGTGTCTGTATCTATTTATCTGTCTATCTATATCTACTCTATATATACAGTATTAAAAATTACTCGTGTGTTGACTTTTCTTCCATCTGTTTTCCTAAGCACACAGAGATCCAGTCTCACACATCCCTCCTTCTGAGTCTGGAGTGACTACTGTTTCTTTGCTTTCTGAGGGTAAATGCTTTAATGTGTTGTATGCTTTGAAAAAGGAAACTCTTTATCACATGTACATTTCAATGCTTATAAATCATCTGTCTTACCACTTGTTCTTACCATTTGTGAGGTGAGTCACTGTGTATAGTGTTATGCATGAATTTATTTATAGATATAGATAACACATTTATTATCTTATTAAATTGAATTAAACATCTAATATTACAATTATTATAATCTTATCTTCCTATCTCTCCTCATGCTTTGTTCCACAATAGGTGGATGCATTTCACTTTAACCATCTCATGTATAATGTAGTGAATTATTCTGGTCCGAAAATTGGACATTTTGTTTGAGTCGAACTGGTTTTGAACCTGCTCAAACCTGAAGTGCCTCCAGTTCATGGATTTGTCCTCTACGGTTATCCGCAACCCTCCGCGAGGGCGGAGCTGGTATTTCAGATATTAAACATAGCAGAGCGGAGAGAACGGTTCAACCGAAATCTTCTAAAGTGTGGGAGCACTACACAATGCATAAAAACATGAGTTAGTTTCAAGCTTTGCAATAGTGATACGGCGCGGCACGGGAGCACCACAGTGATGATGCAGCACCTGAAAAGTAAAAACATGTCGGAGTCATCGCTGACTAGGAAGGGAGCTCGACAGCAGGGTAAGTCACGACAAAATCCCACGTTTGTTCCATTTTCAAGTAAGAAAATGTAACGTTAGTTAGTCTTTCCAGTTGCTCGGCTGGCGCTTGTGTTTACTTTTTATCCAGCTTGACAAGCATGAAACGTTCATTTAAGTAACATTAGCGTTAGCTGGTTAATGACGGCGGTAGAGCAAACTTTTTACTTTGCCAGCGCCAAACAAGCTTAGACTAAAGACATTTTTTTATTATTTAGCATTTTAGGCCCACTTTCAATACGTTGTCAGATATATTCTTTGCTTTTTTCCCAAATTATTTCCTGTTGACGTTGGAATATATTTGTGTAGGTGTGTTTTACATTTTATTTTAGTTTAATGTTTTTTTTAAAGCACTTTGTCAGCTTGCTGTAAATAAATAAACAATTAAAAACGAATGTGCTTATTACAATGATTTAATAATTTAATGATTAAGCTTCCAGTGTTAATTTTCTGTAATAAGGTGAGAGTTAATACACTGCACTGTATGCAAGTGCATTTAGACACTTAATTAAATTTCTGTAAATCAGTCGTTTTTAGGGTACCTGTATGAGTGTAGATAAATATATATTATAAAAACGTGTGTTGTCTTTGCAAGTACTCTTTGGGTTACTTACTCGCCTTTACATAACAATAATTCATAACTAAAACAAGGACCTCAAGGACCCATTTCACAAAGCTCATGGAGACGTTCAAGCAGTAACCTGTTGTTTTTGCAGTTTTGTTGGCACTGTCAATGAACTAATGTTCTATTTTTTAATAAACGTGTTCATGGAAATTAATCAATAAATCGATTATTAAAATAATCGTTAGTTGCAGCCCTACATTCATCCTCTCATCCAAATATCTGTGTACACACACACACACACACACACACACACACACACACACAGTGAGTTCCATTAGAACTCTCAGAGTTCTGTCAGAATGAGCTCTCAGAGGGTCGTTGTGAAGTCGTCACATTCTCAGAGTTTAAATATCAACACAGTGAACGGACTCAGATCATATCAGCTTCAACTTCCCACCTGATAACACACACTATAGAGAGAGAGAGACAAAAACTTACCAACACCATTGACCAGAGATAGAAATAAACTTACACACATAGATGATAGATAGAGATAGACACTTACCACGCACGAGAGAGAGGAAAACTGAACAACCAAGAATAGATAACGTCGATCACATCGATACCATTGATAGGAGTAGAAACCTGCTTTACTTGAGGATGTCTGCACAGAGACAAGTAAGTCTGTGCACTGAACACAAACTCAAACACTGAATCAGTTTAAGTTTTGATGTTAAAACACATTTTAAAGACGTGGTGAAGTTTTTAGGTGAAGCAGGAGTGAGTGAATTTTAGTGAGGGAACAGGTGGAGTCTATTCAGGTGTCAAACAGACTCTGAACAAAATGAAATCTGAACAAACAGAAGAACAGAAAACTTTTTATTGAAGACAAAACTCAAGTTAAAGAGCTGCAGAGTAAATCCAAATGTTTGTATCACAAAGTGACCTGAACATAAATAAATTATTTCTCCTACTTATTAAGTATCTTCCCTCATGTTGTTTGTTTGAACATGTCTTCAGCGTCTTCTGTTTAAATTCACAAAATTATACAAACTATTTTTAAGAAGAGTGCAACCAGGAGCCAAAGTCAAGGTTCAAATCTCAGAAATGCTCATGAAGTAAATCCATCGCATGTGAAACTTAAGTTTCATTTAAAAGTTTGGAAAGTCACAAATGTCCTCATGCAAATGTTTCAGACATGAGATATAACTTTTGACTCATGTTTAAGATAGTCAACATGTTTTTAAGGGATTGCATTAAGTCTTGAACAAGTTGAAAAGTTATTATCAGAATGATCTCGATAAAGTAATCAACATTGTGAATGAATTAAAATACAAGATTAGTTTAAAGTTCTGATCAGTAGATTTGAGTGTTTGACTTGTTTTAGGTTCTCAAAGTGTTTAAGTACTTTTCTTTGTGTCTAAAGGTTTAAACACGTCTGCTGTTTGTGTTTCTGTGACAGATTTCAACATGTCGGACGTCTCCAGCTCTCCTGTGACTTCCTGGTTGATGATCTGATGTTCTGTAAAGACCTCTTTGAGGATGAAGTCGTCCCCAGCCCTCGTCCTCTCTCCACCAGCGACGAGGAGAGCATCGGGACATACTTCCTCTTTTGGGACAGCCTCAGCGAATACTCCTTACCATGTGCCTCTCTAAAATTCTCAATCACTCCGACTGATCAAAAAGTCAATAACGTTATCTCACAAGTCTGTGGAGGATTTATTTTTCTGGAGGAGTGGCCTGAGCCGATTCTGTCCTCAGATCCTGAGCCGACTCTGTCCCCAGAACCTGAGCCGACTCTGTCCCCAGATCCTGAGCCAACTCTGTCCCCAGATCCTGAGCCACCTGCAGTGATCTCTGAGCCGACTGCAGTGACCTTTGTGAGCCCAAAGCAGATAAAACCTGTGACTGTTCTCCGGGTGGAGGTCAGAAGTTTTTACAGTGTACAGTCCAGTGACTCATATATTGGAGCCCTGGAAGCTTCTTCTTCTCCCTCTGAGTTGGTTCCACCTCATACATCCTCCCAGGAGGACAAAGACAAAGAGGAGGTTGAACTAACCCTCACGGAGAGATTTCTCCTCTGTCCCTGCTGCCTCCGTCTTCCAGCTGAGACCAAGTGTGACATTAGAAGCCGCTTCGTGCGATATTTCACCAACTTTTTCTCTCAGGTGAACTCTCATCACTGAGACCACTTGGGTAACTGTCTTAACCTGCTGATTGATATTTCTGTACTGATGTTTTTTTTTTTTTTTAAATGTCTCCAATAACAGCAAGAGAAGAAGCAGGACAAAGAGGAGGAGAAGAAGCTGTCCTCACCAGAGGGTCAAGTCAAACAGCCTCCATTTTGGATTAAGCTCTTCAGCAGAAGAAGCTATCAGCCCGGAAAGACCTGAACCGGGTCGGGCTTGATATGACCTCTCCCACCCCCTCAGCCTGTCAGCGTACTGAGAACATTGTGTTTGTGACAGACACACACAGACACACACACACACACACACACACACACCTGTGTGCAAACAGAGTCATTTCCACTCTGTTGAGTCTAAATGCTGAAAGTGGACTTTCACTGTGCTGCACGTAAACGAGAACAAGGCCGTTCCTCCAGTGTATGTGAGTTCAAATACTGGCAACAGGCAATTACCCCTCTGAGTTCAGCAGCAGACAGTGTTTCAGATACACACCCTCTGAAGGTTCAGCCGATTGAATTATAAAAAGCCTCTAAGGGAGCACCACATGTCCCTGCTTATCTTTTAGCCACACATACACACAAAAAAACCTCCAAACAGTGAGGAGTCCTTAATCATTCAAACAAGTCAGAGCCTCTGAACCGTTTCGGTCTCTGTAGGCCGCATTTTTGATGTTGGTGTGACTCCGACCACATGACTGGATGCTCTCCATTGATGTCAGTAATGGTCGGAGACAGAAAGTGGCAGGCTCTCGAGGACAGAGTTAAATGAAAATCAGTTTTGGGAATCGAGATTTTTATAGAAAGTAAGACTTTCTCTCCATGTTATTTTTTACATTGTGTTTGACTCTTACTGGTTTTACAGCTTATATAGACTAAAGGGTGTATATATTTAAACAGTTATGATGTTTGACTTTTAAATATCGCTCTATAGCACTTATTTATATTCTGTGTGGTGTGTTTTTGTATTTATGACTTGCACTTGTTTCCTTTACTTTCTTTTATTCAATTCATGCACTTAAGATATTTCATTTTATTAATGAAATTCATTATTCATTTCATAAGTATTTGATATTTACTTTGTTTTAAATTGAATTTAACAGCAATGAACATCATTTTGACACCCCTCAGTCCATTTCTCAGAGGCCCTGGGACACCAGAGGATTTAAAATTACAATAGAGCTCCGTCTGTCTCACATGCTCAGTGGTCTGGTCACTCTTTTATCCACATTTTAAATATTGTTTAAGAGGGCTTTTATAAAACATTTTGAGTGTTTTTAAGGAGATTTTAAGTGTTCTTTTAATGCCCATTGTCCCCCTGAGTGCCGTGCCCCCCCTTTACCATACCCTAACCCAATGTCTGCAAGGCGCCCATCCTGAATTTCCTGCACCTCATTTACACTCGCCCTTCAACTTTAAGCACCCTGTCTCTGGCACCATCGTAACTGCTGGACTGTCCCACCCTGGGCTGATGGAGCACAGGGCACAGGTGTAACTGACACATGGATGACCTGACACTCAAAATGGTCTCCCAGTTGGTCTGCCACATCGAGCAGGTGGCCCTGTTAAACCAGCAGACCAACATCCCCCAGAAGCACCCAGTCATCCTCCCTTCCTTCAACCCTGGTAGCAGTGACAGCCTGCTCACCATCCTCAACGAGAGCCTCACTTTACTCCGTGACACTCTGAAAGAAGAGAGGGCAAAAAAGGGTGTTGAGGGGGGGTTACGTTGCCTCCTGGCTCACATTCCAGGTTGAGCTGGCACTGGAGTCCATGTATTTTGGCTATCCTGTCTGTGAGCGTCCAGCAGCGGTCAGTCAGCCTTAGCACTAGCGCAACCAATGAGAACAGTGACACTTACCAGCGTGGCGTCATTGGTCTTGCGCCATACAACAGCACCACAGCTGGAATCACCCCACCTCCACTACAGCATTGGACAAGGGAGAAGCTGCAGGTCGCCAGGATCGAGCGCCTCTTTCCACTTACTGACGCCATCGGGTCGGCCACTGTAGTTGTGGGAGAGGCACTTGTCCTAGTCCTGTTGCAGGAAATTCTGCAGGAGAAATGACAACATCCCCTTCCAGTAGCTGGCATGGAATAATTGCCAAGGCTTTTTAAAAGGTTCAAGAAAATCTGACCATGAACCTGTCTACCCAAGATGCCTTTCCAGCCCCTTTCACCTTCAGGAGCGCCTGGCTGCTTGTGTCCCGCAGGGGGGAGAATGTGGCAGAGGTTTTGAAGGCAGGGTTTGCTACCCACAAACTTCACTTCTTCCCTGATGTCAAGGAAGACAAAGAGGTTGCGTTGGCAAGAGGGGGATTTTGTTGAGATCCTCGAGGAGGGAAAGTTGCCGTCTTTCCAGGCAAAGGCGGCTGCACTGACTGGGGATGTGTGCACTGAGGTCGAACGCAGGGGTCTCAGTCACGCAAGAAATGTAAACAGCTACAGGGACTGGGGAATGCCTTGGATGGAGATATGTGTGACCCATCTCCCCAAAGGCATGACATATATGCAGAAAAAAAACTGATGTGGAAGTAGTGAACGAAGCAACAGAGTCCGTTATGCGATGCTAAAATTTGCTATAAAGAATATTTGCCTTTATATTAACTTTACAGATTCACAAAATCGACAAAAGAGCGAAGAACATACTGATAAACAGAAAAAACGTAATGCAGTCGTTGAATTCTTTGATATCGTAGCGGTCACGTTCATACAGTCTATGCACCGTGCAGCAGTCACAGTATATAAACTTCACTCCCTCCTACCATTGGCTCGAGGTGAATTCTCCTGATTATATCCTGCTGTGTTCTCACATCAGGTCACTCAGACTTGCTGCGGACAAAATACTAAGGGGTCTGGCAGTAGAAACTCCGGGTGAAGTCCGAGTAAAAAATGTGGCTGTTTGCCATCACACATGCAGTTCCTCCGGGAAATATCAGGAGTTTTTCAAGAGTTTTCAGCAAGTCTGAAACCACTTATAGTGTCCTTTTGTTACTACATCTCACCTGGTACGAGCAGTACCTAAATACTAAAGCTGTGTCCTTATGGTCCATACCTCCAGCCACTTTCTTTGCTGCATTTCTTCTGAAAACAGCCTCTCTTACTGTGAGTTTTGATAAAGTTATCTCCAAAGTTAAAGTTATCTGTCTTTGCCGTAACCCATTTGTACAACATCTGAAGTGAAGCCTAAAGCAGCTGCAGTCAAACCTTTAGTCTGGGTACATTCAGCCTCTTACTCCACTTCCTTACATTCGGGAAGTTAGAAGCATCAGAGTAGATATTAGAATATTCAAGAACAGCCCGGGGGCGACACCACCTGAGAACACACTCAAATTGGCATATTTGATTTTCATCAGCCCTTTTTTTATTTTATTCTTTAAAGAAGATCTGCCAAGAGGGATGGAATTCACTTAGAAATAATCAAATGTCAAGAGTTTGAATTTGAATAAAAGTCCTTTTCATCATCTGTAAAAAGTTTTAATTTTCCTTGGAGGGCTTTGCTTAAAGAAGCGGAAGAAGAATAAATGTTATATTCACAAGGAATGAAAAATGAACATCACACTTCTCTCTGTGGTGCTCATGCTCCTATAGCGATACATTTATTCATTTGTCTTTGAGGCCGTGTGATAAGAAGGTATAGGATCCTCACAATTTAATAGTAAACACATAGTTAAATTACGCTTTTCTCCTTTACTTGCTTTTAGTGTTTTAGTAAAGACCACACTAACCGAGACCATGACATGCTAAAGACCAGAGTGCTTTGAGACCGGTCTCAAGATCAAGTCCGACCTCGAGAACGAAAACACCTTTCTCCTTTACTGAACTGTAGTTTGTGTCTGTGTTATTCCTAAACGGTATAAAACATGGACGTAGATTCAGTGACCGAGTGTAGTATTGAAGCCTAAAGATGTCGGGTGCCATATTTAAAATTTTCTGTAAACCAAACTTTGGGTTGACATCAAAACAGGTAAAGAGGTGGAGCTGTGGCGGTCCATACCCCCACTTCACACATTCTCCGTGCGCGCTGCGGTTCATCAACAAACTACTACTACTACGGCGTAGTTCGCTGCCACTCTAGTCAATCATTGTGTTCACACAGCGGGCGCCACGGTCTGTCTTTGGAGCGTGCCACCAACGCCACTATATGCTCTGCTCCGTTTCAAATACGCTGCAGGCACGCGTCAAGCTGGACAGAATATTAGACTTAGACTTAGACTTTCTTTATTGCCATTCAAACTTGTACTTTACAGTGCAGATAAGAACGAAATTTCGTTGCATTTGGCCCGTTGTAGTGCAGGATAAAAACAGCAGCATGTATTTACATATAAAAAATAAAAATAAGGTGCAGATATAAATAGATATAAAAAGAAAAACTATGAGTAAAAATACTATACAGATAAATATATTGCACCCGGACAGGAAGTCAGACAAGGAAACGCACAGAGCATCCTGTCAATTTCAAAACAAAACACAATAAACAGACTCCAAACAGAATGAACAACAAATCATCTTTTAGAAAGACAAAGCAATATGTTGTTTGCCTGTTTATCTCTTTACTCTCTTGTGATGTGTGTACAGCTGCTCATGGCTGCGCTAATGTTCCAGAAACGGATCCAGTGAATTGGGGGTAAAAGCCTCTTGACAAACAACTACAACGCACCTTTTTTTGCAGTGAGATCAGTCTGAGGGAATAACTCAACCAAATCATATAAAGAACAAATCCTCCTCAGCAAAGTGTGAGCTGGTGAAGTGACCCCCATTTTTGAATGGTCAGACTTTTTCAAACAGGCTGTAAACTTGCTTACTTCTGCTGTCAAACTGGACATTTCATACGGGGTGTGTATGTGATTTTCTTGGCTTTTGCATCATGGCCAGCTGATTTGCTTCAAAGCATCTTATTGGCCAAATAGTACTTATGCCACCTTATTTAAACTGCTCTAGCCTGCCTAATCTTTGTTGCTCCCTCTGCAACCCTCCTCCACCCCAGCTCGTCCTTTTATGCTGTTCTGACTTAATCAATGTCATGCTTGTCATTGATGCCTGCTCTGTTTGGGTTTGCTGCTTATCTCCCTGCCTTAAGCTTTCCTTGTATTTACGGGAAGGGCAGGAAGGTGTGCTGTTTCTGCCTCGTTGTATTAATCATGTTATATAATATTTTTAGGGCAACTTCTTTCTGATATGAACTCTGAGCATATGGAGAGTACAATTTAATAAAATAAGAGTAACCAGCACGCCATCCACCGATCAACTCCATCAAACTTTCTCAAATTATCCAGCAACAAATGCAATCGTCTTCATTGAGAAAGAATTTCTTGTGCTTGTGCGCCAGTTATCTCTCAGGGCCGTTGGTTGATTTAAGCTTGTTTAATTCTGGTTCTGAAACAAGAGTCACTACAAACAATTCTTTCATTCACACATTTACTATCAGGCCAACTGGAGAGAGGCCAGGAGCTCAGAGAACAGCTCCACATGCTGACAAAAAAGTCTCAACTTTTAATTGGCTGAGGTGTCACATGCTGCTACAGAGAGTTTTTTTATCTTTACTTTATTTTTCAGTATTAAGTCGAATAAATAAGAAATGTTTTGCAGCCGACCTGCAGCTTTGTCCAACTTTTGTCCAACTTTATTTGTCTACGATGTGGAAAATTGTCTTTTGCTTCACGAGAATAAAAACACAATGACAAACAAGACAACATTTAAGTACAGCACGAGATTATCTATTATCTATTTTATCACATATAAAAAAATAATTCTGTAATAATTAATGTTTTAACGACTCTCACAGGCCTCCATATAACCGGCTGTGTTTCTTGTCTGCCGTCACGCCTCCTACTGACTTCACATCTCTGCAGCAGCCCGTAGTGCAAACTATAATTAACACCTTGCAGTTCAGAAATACCCACTCAAACCCAGCACATCTGACTGTTTTTCAGTGTGTGAACACACGTCTGTGACAAACGTCTTTTTTATTTGCTTTAAAAATACATCAGTGATTCACAAGCCCTATTCAGTTTCAAGATGTGGTTGGCCTCAGTATGAATGATTAAGTGATCACCCCTCTGTACCGTCTACAGGGGTTGTAACAGAGGCTTTACAGGGCGTGATGGGATCAGCTGAACCAGCTGGGGAGAGCAGCACTGTGTGTGTGTGCACATGTCTTACTGTGTGTATGTGAAGCTCCTGCTGTGCCATGCTTCCGAAACACCAAAACCCAATGTGATTTCACAAACTGGGACACCAATATTACGCCGTCGTGAAATCAAAATGACTGTACAAAGACGTGATGATGACTGAGTCTAGTGACGGCACGAAGAGGGTTATTGTTTGCATTCCTCTAAATGCCAGTAAAGGTGTTTTTCCTGTTCTTTATAAGCTAGATCAATACATTTCTGTTTTGCAATGTCTACTTGTAACTTTGCCATATCTTATAAAACTCTCAATATATAGTTTGTTTCTGCTCTTCTAGCTTCAGAGGCAGCAGCAGTGTGGAGATATTTGAGCTGTAAAAAGTTGTAGCTACCTCACTTTATGTTAATGTTCAGCGTGGCGCCCTAAATACATGCACTGACGCTCTGTAGAGGAACACATGATTTCATGTCTGCTGGCAGCAACAAAGGCATGACATAAAATCACAATCCCTATTTTGCATTCACTCTGAAGTCCACAGATTTAGCTTTAGTTTCCACACTGTGGCTGTAAACTTGCTTCATATTATATGTGTGCTTCGGGCACAAATATTGGTTCTTGAAGTATACATAGCATTTCCTGTCGCCGCCCGAACATTACCAACGTCTTTAATAACTTGTTGGTTACATGAAAGCTCTGGAGGAAATCAGTGTTCAAGTTTAGTCTAAATGGAAAACAAAGGTTAAAGGACCTTCCACACTGAGAGAAATAAATATGAGAGTAAACTTCCAAACTCCATTTGATCTGCAGAGTCCTTCTGCACCTTTAAGAAAAAGCTAAAAACCCAGCTCTTTCATGAATACCTACTAACTTAATGATGATGGTTTTGTTTGATAATGACCATTTTAAGATGGTTTCTACACTGATTAGAGCTCTCAAGAACTGCCCTCAATGTTGTGCTTTGCCTCTGGTCACTTCCTGTCAGCACCTGTGTGTCCAATCAGACTCAAAGCTGATCGTTTGCTCTTACTGACATCGTTCCTTTTTTTTTCTGGATCCTTGCTTGTGTTGTACTTACTCTCTGATGTACGTCGCTTTGGATAAAAGCGTCTGCTAAGTGAATTATAGAATTGCAGGTTCAATTCCCGGTCCTGCTGTTTAGTGCGTCTCTCTCTCTCTCTCTCTCTCTCTCTCTCTAATCTATAGATATAATATATGGGTTGATATAATTATATGGGTTGTTTTTATGTTTATGTTCACACATTCAGTGGGATTGGCTGCTGCAAACAACAACTAATCAGAACAAATCCCTGCATGCTTCCCACGTTTAAAGAGACACAAGATACTTTATTGGCTGTGTCTGCAATACAACAACATTTTGTGTTGGTGACAAGTAGCCCATCAACAATAGATAAGATAAAAAGAAAACATATAAATATTAAATACAAACAGCATGGGAACTTTAGGCTCTTTGTTAATTGGAAAGCAGAATTTGATTCCACTCTTAAAGAACATCTGCAGATCAGCAGAACCTCAAAATTCAGAATGAGTTGACTGAATGAGCATGTTTCAAGACTACATGTTAATATGTTTAAACAAATAGCACCCTGACAACACTTTCATTTGAACTTCAAGACTGCACTGCAAGATCAGATGTAATTATTCACGGCACTGTGCAGCATCATATAGAAAGCTCGGCAGGTTGGGGTGCAGGGACCATGCTGGGGGGGGGGGGTCTGCTGCAATTGGCACAGCTGAACCCCTTGTGAATCTTCCCTGAAAACCCATTCACAGAGAAAAGAAATTACATTAAGCATTCAATATTCACACTCCCCATTCACCTTCCACCTCTCGCTCTCTCCTCATATCTGTTTCATCCTCTCACTCCGTCTCCGTCTCACCTCCTCCCCTCCGCACTCCACAGCGGCGGGATGAGGTGTTGTGCCCCTACATGCCATTTTGATGGAGCGTGAAGTAACTGCTAGTCGGGCTTAGCAGCAATTGCCCGTGGTTACAAATTGAGGGGGGAAGTGACGGGCGGCTCAAGGTCGCCTGGGAGGATCATTTCAGGATGTCGTTTCATTGTTGATCCGGTAATGAGAGAAGGGACCTGGATTACAGCGCAGAATGAACGCTCCCCACCGGTCCACTGTTCACAGCTCAATCATCGCTCTGACTTCACGCTCTAACCGCTGCTCCTCTGCTGCTCCAATCCTCATCACTCATTTTTAGCACTTCTCCTAACACTCCTAAGACAGCTAACACTTCTCTTTTTTTAACAATGTAAAGTTTAAAAAAAAATGTTTGTGTTGGGCGGCGGTGGCCAAGTGGTTAGTTCATGCACCCCATGTACAGAAGCTGTAGTTCTCAAAGTGGGCGGCCCAGGTTCAAAACAGACCTGTGGTTCCTCTCCCGCATGTCATTTCCCTCTCTCTCTCTCTCTCTCTCTCATGTCTGAATCTATGCACTCCCTCTACTAAAAGCAGAAAAAGCCTCCCAACCCAGCCAGGGTGTTTTTGCATAATTATAAGGTCAAGATACATCAGGACACAATTTAAAATCGATATGGACAATTTGTTTTGATGTGACAAATTATATTGCAGCACTCTTTTTTTAAACCAGCAGATGGTGCTATCAGCTTTTGGCTTCTTAATTTGTTAGTAGCTGTCGCAGACACATGGTAGAAGCGTGTGAAGATTTTTAGATTGAGAACGCGTCTTATTTCAAACCGAGGGTGAAGAAGTGTGGTGAGCAGAAAACAGAAAAGCAACAAAACAGAAAGGCAAATATTGCAACAGACTGATGAACGACACAAATAGCAGAATCAGGATGATGCAGCATGTGAAACTGTGACATGTTGAGAAGCCTAAAGGCAGGGTTGGAAATTTCCTCCAGATCCACTTTTTAAGATTTTGGTTGAAATTGTCTTTAGGTCCTGACAGAAATAATAACTGAAGTGCTCTGAAAAAGTAACAAAGAAAATCCATCATCTGGGCTAGCTGCCCAGATAAATGTTTGGCTGCCCAGCTATATTTCCAACCTGTTTAAAAAAAAATATATTCATAAAATTGCTTGTGCGCGAGAATGGAAGAGAGAGCACACGATCTCTCCCCTCGCTCGCACTCCCTCTCTCTCTCCTCATGGCTCTGTTCAAAACTGAAGCTCAAAGCTGAACCTCATGGCTCAAAAATGTTAATGTACTGCTGCTTGCTGCTGATTCTGTGCTGGAGTCCTACAAATAACAGAATATTGAGTGGAACTTTTCAAACGCGAGGCGTATTCATTGTGTTCGTGTCTGTGCGTGTGAGTGGATTTGATATATATACAAACCTAATAATAAAATATACCCTAAGATAAGATAAGAAGATAAGAGTTTAAAAAAAAAGTACATAGAACCCCTGCCTACCCTGTTGTTCTCCCATGTTTTCACTTTACTGATTGG
The DNA here is from genome assembly GCF_963930695.1 of Labrus bergylta. NCBI lineage: Eukaryota > Metazoa > Chordata > Actinopteri > Labriformes > Labridae > Labrus > Labrus bergylta. Next base: position 31,536,065 of record NC_089198.1, on the reverse strand, counting down.
AAGAATGCTGTTGGTGAAAAGAAGCGGTATAATCCCTAAGGGTGTGACAGCAGGTCATCAAAAAGTCCAGGGAAGGAAGAAAACCATTGTCTCAGTTATTAGCCTGAAATATGATGAGAAAGTTATGGCCAATTGTGAGATTCAGTCATTGACATAATTGTGTGCCTTGGCCAGCAAATGATGCGTTCTGGGGGAACTGGCAGGGAGGACGTGAGGATGGGAACTTTAGGCACTTTGTGAATTGGAAAGAAGAATTTGATTCCACTGTTAAAGAACATCTGTAGATCAGCAGAACCTCAAAATTCAGAATGAGTTAACTGAATGATTGATTGAAGTCAGAGAGACCCTACCTACTGATGAGTCCATGGACATACATGGGACTGGTACATCAGTGAAGATATTGAAAACAATGAGATCAGAGAGGATTTTCTTGGTTTCTGTCACTTACTGAAACAAGATGCTCCAACAGTAACTGAAGCCATTCTGGCAAACTTCCTGAGGAGTCAAGACTATGATGGGACCACTACCATGAGTGGCAAAGTGAGTCCAAAAGCGAATGCAGGAACTGTACCCAAACTGTCGGGGCCATGAGCTCAATTTGGTTGTGGTTTGGCTGTTCTGACACCCCTTTGGTGAGGAACACCATTTCAATAATCTTCACAGCCTCAGGTTCCAGGAAAGCTGCCTTGCAGGAAGCCTGTAGAGGAGATGATAATCAATCTACATTAAGGACCGCTGGGATGGTGTGGATGTCAGACAACATTTGAGGCAGCAAAGCAACGTCATTTTTCTGCCTTTGTTGAAAAGTTTACTGCTACATAGTCTGTTTAAAAGAGCGTAGTGACAGAACAAGGCTTGCGATCTCTGCCATTTCATCCTGGAATCAGTTCAGACCATCGTCACTGCTGCAGCCCCTTACAAAACAACTGCAGGCCAAGAACTTGGTCATCATGGCAGCCAATGAGGAGGCAAGAAATGTACGTGATGTTCTGGCCAAACAGAGATGTGAGGAAGGATCTAGTGGATGTTTTCTTAAAGCCACAGCACTGGTTAAATCTATCGGTGTAGCCACAGCCAAGCTAAGAATTTCTATGAAGCAGAATTACAGAGTCAGTGGAAGAGCACGGGTAAATTTCTTCAACTCTTTCATCCATCATATTACCAGTAAGATGGATGCTAGGTTTGTTGCTTACCTTGTACTAAAAGCTTTAAAAAAGCTGACAGACATGAGAGAGGACGAGCTGCTAAGGTGGTTCAGGGAGGGATGACCTACCTGACGCAGACACAGAACAGCAGGAGAAAGAACGCTGGAGGCTCAAGTTTCAATCCGAAGAGTCCTTGCCTTTGAACACACAATGGCCTTCTTTCCCAACATACAATGCATGTTAAAACTGTTCCTGTAATCTGTAGGGAAGAGCTGTAATCAACTAATTCAATTTCATGAATTAGTTGATTACAGTATTCTGCAAATGATCTTTAAAGCTAATCAGAAAACATTGCCAAAAAAAAAATCCAAAACAGATTTGAAAAAAAAGGGAAAGCCGTTATAATTTAAAAAGGACAGAGATCTTTGTACGGTGTAAAATGAATTGGTAACGAGGACGGTGGCTGTGTTTGCCTGCAGCCAATTTATTTTAGAGGGGCAGATATTATGAGATTAGCCTTCTTTCTGCTCCTTTTCATTCAAAATTTGAGATTTTATGTTTGTTTTTTCTTAACTTTATTGTTTGTTTGAATGAAATAAAATGTACAAATAAAATAATAAAAATGAAGACATGGCTCAGATCCAGCATTACATATGAGCGACTCACAGGATCATACATGTTCTACTGGAGAGTGAAAATGGACAAAGAGGGAGTTCTTAGGCATGTGGATGCCTCTGGACACAGGTAGCCCTCCTAAAGGTGACACATGTTGGAAATATAAGTGTGAGTGGGCTGATCATAACTATGTGTCTGTCTCTTATTTCATGTAATTTCAGTGAGTCTAGAGAAGAGGACAACAGGGAGGACGAAAACAGAATGAGACACAAGAACAACGAAACAGGAAAAACAGAATAATACAGACACAAAACCACAGAAACAGTAAAGACGCAAGATGACAGAAAGAGTAAGGGACAGAGACAGATGACAGACACAAGAACACGTTTACATTGAAAGTGTCATTTGGGCATGCATTTTGACTGAAATTCAGAAATATAAAAAATTCTGGACCTTACTTAAACCCTGGTTATTGACGTGCTTCTTAGTAAAAAAAAAAAAAAGGAGGGGTCGGGACAGTGTGGAGGCAGGGCAGACTAAGTTTAGTTTAGTTTAATCGTTTATTTGAATCAGGGACAGTGTACAAAAAAAAAACATTAGTCTCAGAAGAGAAGAGTTAAAAAAGAGAAGAGTTAAAAAATTAGCTAGCTAGCTAATTTCCATCTGTTGTCCCTGGGCAGATGATGGCAACAGCAAAATACAAATCAACCAGTCTCACACACACACACTCACACCAAGGGGCAACCTCCGGTCTCGAAAAATGAAGCCTATGCGGAAGTACAAAAAACTGCAGTTCCTCGAGGTTCCACTTGAGGCTGGCTGCAGAAGCGCCGGAAGTGCCATAAGCCCACAGCCAAAAAAGCCTGTTTTAACCACAGGAATCAACATGTTTACAGCCTGGTTCATAAAACGAGATATATCTGATAAGTTGACGGCCCCTTCTCCTCACACTGTGGGGGGGGGGGTGAATTTTTTTTAAACTCATTGGATTTTATTCTATTAAGGAAAACGGCTATGCCCATATAAGGGTTGCGGCAGATTTGATTGACAGCTCTGCGCGCTGCATCTGTCTGTCAGGTCAGCAGGTCAGGAGGCTAACAGCTTGATCCGTCTGATTTCTCCTCTTTTTTACTTCGTTTGGAGAGTTTGTTTAACACATATCTGACAACATACATGGCTTGCTGTGCGGTTAACAGACCATCCAACAAGTTGATGCTTCAGTTTTCTTCTGTTATATTTACTGCTTACTCGTGTCGGTATTTATATTTACGGACTTACGGACTTGTTTAGCGTTAGCCTGTAAACCAGTCGGCTAACTGTGTAGCTCATTATTTACGGTCAATGGTTTAGAAATGTTCGTTGTTAAGATGTTGTTGTTGAAAATAGTGAGTTTGTGTGATGTTAGAAGCTAAAGGTTCACCTCGGTGGTTATCTGACGTTATGATGAATGTTATACTCCACGTAAATGTGGACATTAAAAAACAAACTTTGTGTAGTAATTATCTGTCAGTAACATAAACTAAACTCAACCTAATGTGCTGTGTAGGTTATAGAGGATGACATTAAAGTTACATGATTGATGTAGTGTCTTAAGATTTGTACAAACTGTTAACAAATTTAAAAAAAAAAACTTAACTTTGTAAGAGCATCTGTAATATGTAAATAAGATATAAAGCACATCGATATAAAGTATAAGAAATAGTTTGAAGAATACAGCCATGTACCGAGCTCATGTTAATAATAAATGAGTTACTGCATGTTCTGTACTAAAGCACAGAGAGTTGGGACCTGTTAATGATTTAAATAATTCAGATTATATTTGTTTCATGTAAAGATGAAGTACTATCCACAATAAATTGCTTAATTTTTCCTCACACAAAATCTGAGACCATTTGATGTGGAATATCATTGTGTGAGTGAGTGAAGTGAGAGAGCTGAAAATAGCACGATTACACAATAAGGTTTATCTTCTTAACTTTAAATAGATGTTGATTACCTGAATACTGTACCTTTGTTGTCTGGGTAGTACACTGTTGAATTTATAAATGTACTCTTACACACAGATAAATACAGAAAAATAGATGAGAACAAAAAAATTGATTTAATGAATAACTGATATTTTCTCTCTTTCTTTGTCATCCTGAAGACCCCTCACTAAAAGTCCATGTTCTCCTGGATCCATGTCACATGCTCGAGCTTCTTCTGAATGACTTTTCAACAGTCGAAGTTCTGCTGAGAGAAGATGGCCAGCAGATAGGACAGCAGTACATGAAGGAGCTCCACAGGCTTCAGAAGAAGGAGGAGGGTTTGCACCTTGGAAGACTGTATTCATGCTGTTCAAATAAAAATAGATCTCCTCCAACCAACTTGCAATCAAACTATTTTCTTCCCATTTTAAAACCCTTTGTCCAGTTTAGATGGGAGAAGTTGATATTATGTGATATTGATCAGGGAAGACTACATTTCTAAATCATTTTTAACTGTGTTTTTATTCACAAGTTATTGATCTTATTTACTCTCCATGTATCTTGATTTAAGAATGGGGCTGTGTATAAGGTCAAATTTCTGCAATGACTCTGTTCCATCCCACTTCCAGAAATGAACTACATTAGTATTTGGTAAAAAAAAATGTTGAAAGAATAAGAAGTTGTGTAAAAGTAGACTTCCTTCCCTTAACTATTGAGTTGAGCATTAATGCACATTTTAGTCTTGTCATTTCAAATCTGAAATGTATACTCATAAGTAGACATAAAGGAGTGCATTTATATAGAAATATTTATTTAATCTGAAAAACAACATTAAAAAAAGTCTGTTTTTACAGCAGAGATGAACATGTTTACAGCTTGGTACAAAACAAACAAATAGGTGTGATTAGCTCATGTCTCAATGGACACACACTCTACGGGGGGTGAATGTTTTGATGACTCATCAGTTTTGATTTGATGAAGAATAAGTGTTATTCACAATAAGGCGTGTAGCTGACCAGCTTGACAGACCTCCCTCACAGCGAGTTGTTGAAGAGAAGCAATCGAAGTCCACCCCAGAAGAACCAACAAATGCAGATGTTGTTGAAGCTCAGGTTTCTTCCTCTGTCTCTGCAGCTCTCTGGACACCTCGACGGACCAGTCACCAATAATCCACACTGTGTCTACAGGAGAAATACAATGGTGTTCAATTAATGCCTCAGACAAGACAAAATGTACAGTTCACTACATGTGACAGCTCAGGGTGTTTTTTTGTTATTAGCCACATCTGCAGGAATAATATTGAACAAGGTAGCTGCAACTCATAATAATAGATGCCAGTCTTAAACACTATTTATTCTAACACTTAAATTTTTTGGTTTGAAGCTGACACTGTCCACAGACTCCATGACTTCACGGGGTTCAATAGAAAACAAATGTCTTATAATAAATACTAAATCATTATTTTTCAATTGTCATGTTCACCCACATCGCTGTTGACATCAGTAAATATAAGACACGGACATTCCTCTTTTTGTCAGAACAGTATCATGAACTGTATGCTTTGTAATATTCATTTCTTCTGGATGTCTCATTTATTTACAGTCTATGGATAAAACTTTGATAATGTATTTCTCTGCTAACAACCACAAAGTCTAAGTGCTCTGACAAATAACTAATAACCATGATTGTGTATTTAAAAAAGTGTAGTTTTAAGACTTTAATTAAATATTTGGGTTGAATATAATTAGTTTTAACTGTGTTGTAGAAAAGTTAAATGTTAACTTACTGTTTCTAGAGTTTTCTCAGGACGAGCAGGAATAGGAGATGCTAGCAGCCTAGCCATTAGCTCTACTTTCAAGTGGACCGCTAACGTCAAGCTGAATGGGCGGAGTTAAGTCCCGCCGGTCCCGCCTTACTGCTGTAGCTAGGTTGATCCGAAGTTAGGTTGAGATTGCAAATCCAATATGGATGCGGCCGCCGATTGGACTCATTTTCTGCCTATGTAACAGATGGGTCAGGGTTCGTCCAGTAATATTTACAGTCTATGACACACACACACACACACACACACACACACACACACACACACACACACACACACACACACACACACACACACACACACACACACACACACACACACACTCCTTAAGAGAGAAGAAAGGCATAGAACAATTTACAGATATTAAAACATTACCCCTGGCCAGATTTGTGCAATATTCCCTTACTAAACATGTATACGACAACAACAAAAAAAGAAAAATGTAAAGTGTAGTATTTTGCATTAAGTGGCAACTTGTGTAAAATATAGTTGCCCTTTAGATTTCTGATAAGGCTAACAGTGTTCGGATTTAAACGACCCACATGAGGAGATTTTACTCGAACATGGATTAAAGCCAGACGATTTTTAAAGTCAGAGATTTTAGCACATAAAAAAAGAAACAATCTGCAAGTCAACAAGTTTATCACACCTTGCAGATTTGTATTTATTCTATAAGATATGCTCAAACACATTTGTTCCCTGTTGTAAAGTAAAAAGGATTGCAACTTTTCTGAATCTCAGCTGTGACTGGACCAAACAGAAAAAAAGCTCCCGAGTCATTGTTGCTCGCAGGTGCGAGTCCCCGCAAGGGCTCAGAGCGGTTTGAGCATGTGAGTCAAAGCAGAGAAGAGAGAATCCTGATATGAAAGTGAAGCTCCTGACAGCTAATCCCCGGTGAAAACACTCCGTCTGCTTCTTATCTAAAACTGTGTATGCACACTAGAGAGGCTGACACTAGAGTGGGTTTTTCACTCCGGTCCCATTCCAATCCCGAGGCCAGAATAAAAAAAATAAAAAATCCTGTCCCGTCCCAATCCCAGTAGAAAGACTCCTGTCTCATTCTGCTCCAGTTTTTTAAAAATACACCTTCTACATTTGGCCAGTGCGTTGGCTGTACTTACAGCAGAAGCCCGGTGCCTCTACCACAGCGAGGGCTCTTAAATCTTGGCTGCACATATAAACAATCATGTTGGTTTAACAGGACTTGAACATCGGTTGGCCACTTGAGACCGCGTGTCCCTGAGTCACTGGAGTGTTTAAGAAGTAGCATGTTTTACAGCATATGGTGTCACACTATCGATTCTCATCATGACATGTTTTAGTATGTCCTACTTGCTCTGAACTCTGTCAGTTAGTTCATTGTATTTAACTTTGCGCTCAATTAAACCTGCTTTCTCTGAATCACTTGTTTGATTCATGCAACGAATGCACACAAGATATACGTCATATGTTTAACAAGCAACCAGACACCAAGCTGATCATTAATTTAATTGTGCGTGATTCGCTCCGTTAACTAGGTGGTGTTTTATTGTTTCTTGCATGTTTTCATTCTTTCCTGTTTTTTGTTGTAGTTTTTCAATACCCATTATCTCTGTCTTTTCAGATCCTGCTCCTCATGTTCTTGCCACTTTGGCCCTGAGTATCCACACCTGTGTCTCATTGGCCCCTGATTAATCTGCGTATTTAATCTCAGTGTGTGCTCCCTCATGTTTCCAGGTCGTATAGTGTTTCCCTTGTCTGAGCATTTTTCAATAGTTTTAGGGACAGGGGAATTTTTGAAAACTGAGATTTTTCTGTGCGTTTTGGCTCTTTGGTATCCAAATAGCATTTTAGGTCACTGAAAATGCACCTTGGAAAATTCCTTAAACTCTGAGTTTTGGGGCTTGTAGTGTCACACTGTGCACCGGTTAGACATCAGCTGCGCCTGAATGGACAACTTTGTAAATGAAACGGTCTTTTCATGTCAAGGACATGGTTAATGACTTGGTATGCTCATGATAGCCGTAACAGTGAGTTTTGCATTTTCATATGGACAAAGATGTTTTTTTTTAGAACTTGGCGTGTGTGGATTGGGTTTATATTTTTAAACCGAGGAGGACCCAGTCTTTGCCCTCCTGGATATGATTGCTGACTGTTTTTGAACTATGACAATCACATGTCCACATCTGAACAAAAAACTCAACACCTAAACTTCTACACTAAATTCATATACACATTTGTCAAAGAGCAGGTATTGTCCCCTTGAGAGGTCAACAGTCCTCACTGTGCAAATTTCCACGCTTAAGTGAATGTCGTGTGAGTTCTTTCATCATTAACCTTTCATGTAAGTTCTCCCCCATTTACAATGATGCTGAGAAAACATACATAAATGATAAACAAAGAGAAATGAGATAAAGCTACTACAGAAAATAAAAGCAATAATAAAATATATACACTAAAATAATTTAAAAGCTTTAAATTACTACAGTGAAAAGTCAGTAAATAAAACAGTTACAGTCAGGTATTGGGCGGTTAAAAATATTTCTATATATATATTTATTATTATATATTAAAAATATTTGCATAAGTGTCCATATGGGATAAAAGTGCTCAAATTCAGGTCCTGTTGTAAAATGTTCCAGGAGTTTGCAGCACTAACACTAAAAGCAGTTTTCCCCAGGTCAGTCCTGGCATGAGGAACAGGTAAAGGTGTGACATGTGTTGGACAAATGACTCAATACAAAAATGAGGGTATTCACACAAAACGCGTTTTGAACGCTGGTCCCTGTGCTGCTGACAGGACAGCAGGTATTTAGGACTGACATGACTTGATGTTTGTAAGAGGATCTGTAGCTGATGGACACTTGAGACAACTCTCACTCTACTTACTCTCACTCTGTGCCATGCTTCTGGTGTGGTTTCTTAGTATGCCTCAGAGTTCATGAGTTATAAGTGAAAAAGACCAGGGGTCTCATTGATAAAAGAGTGCGTAGAATCCATACTAAAAATGTACCTGCGCCAAAAACCCGGAAATGGCGTGCGCACAAAATGATTCAGATTAATAAAACAATTCATACGCACACCTGCACGCAATGTTCCCTTTATAAATCACAATCCACCTGGAAATGTGCGCACGTAGATTAGTCCCATGTTCCGCCCTCTACACGCCCACAATCAACCATAAACGGTCAATGCAAAGCAGCTCGTGAATGAAAATGCATACAGACGACGGGCCGGGGCAAAGGTTTCCAGCGCTGGATCGCAGCCAAACTCTGAAGTTTTTGAAACTTTTTGACCTACAAACAGAGGAGTTTGTGAATGAAGTGAAGGATAAAATGGACATATGGATAGTTTACTGCAGCAGGAGGATCACAAACTGAAGAAAAATCAGAGAATGACACCACGTCGCTGCTGCATTCACCCTGTCCTATGTGCCAAAACATCCAGCGTTCATTATTACACACAAGTATATCTACAATATTTACATGCTTACGGGACCCACGCTGACTTCTTCATATTGTCAGAGTGCTCACGTCAGTCAGCAGTCTGCCTCACTATATCATATTAGTAATCAAAAGTTTGCTCAACGAACAAAAACGTTTGATTGTTGGCCACATATTTTCGTGGTAAACTCTGTCTGCTCTGTGACTAATTATGAGGATATATAGGCTTAATGATCCTGTCAGAGATGACCTGACTTAATGTCCACACTTGAATTATTTACAGAACAAAGACGTTCAGCTGATGAAGATGTGTTGAGTATGGAGGAGGCGAAATGTGTGAAGCCACCGCCGTGTCTCTGTGCGCTCTGTGTGTTTTGACGCAGGCATCTTTATTAAAACTAAAAACCAAACTTGATGATAAATGCACGATAGTGAAAGATATTAATGAAAACTCTACATCAGTGATTACATTAGTGCCCAAGTCCGGTCCTGGGATAATGAAGGCGAGACGGCGCTGATGCAATATGTATGGGGCAGACTTTTAGTTTTAGTTTTTATTTGTTTATACTGTCATAATGAAAGTGACTTATCGGAAACGGCTCACTACATGCGTGATTATAGCCTAAACAAAACCATCGGTTTGAATGACGTGGATCTGTCAGTAAAGTAGATATTTAGTGAAATAAAATGTATCTGCAGGCTTCAATTCACCACTTAACCGTCTGTGTCGCCAATTTCCCATGCCTTCAAAATGTACGTACGTCTGGGTCACAGTTTGCTTACCGGTGCGCACATTTTACCGTCAGGTTTGTTTTTAAGATTTACTTTTTTATTGATCCCTGTAAGGGGAAATTCAGTTTTTACACTCTGTAAGTCATGCAACACACACACAGGGTGAAATATACACACATGCACAAACAGGATCCTATGGACATGCACTAATGGAGAGAAGTCAAGAGTGACGGAGCGGCCCACAGTGGGAGCTCCTGCGCTAATGGTGGGGAGTGGGTTTGGTGCCTTGCTCAAGGGCACCTCGGCAGTGCTCAGGAAGTGATCTGGCACCTCTCCAGCTACCAGAACAACTTCCATTTTGGTCCGCGCCTGGACTTGCGACCGTCCGGTTCCCAACCCAAGTCCCTACAGACTGAGCTACTGCCACCCCACCATCACAAACTTTGCGTGGGAAAAGGCGTACGTTTCAGATCCCGTTTTGTGCGTACGCAACGGTTATAAATAAGACCCCAGCTCTATATGGACGGCAGGTTTTCTGTGCCACACACAACAAAACTACCGAGTTCCTACTTGGCCTTTGGTTTTCATTAAAAAGAAAAGCTGGCCCAAAGACAAAACCTTCTTGGCAGAGCTTTTTGGGACTCTACCCATCCCCTAAGTGTTTGATCTCTTTCGTAATTAACCATGTGTAGGTTTGTTTTACAAGAAAAAATGTTTTTTATGCAGAAAGGTAAATTTGGCCGCCTCTCCTGACTTAGCTCTTGGCTCCTGAATTTGTCACGAGGTACCTCACTCTCTAGTAAACGTGTTTAGCAGACTGCAGTGTGTACAGCATAAAGTAACACTGTGACACAGTTAAATGTAGAGTCAGTAGCTTTTTGTTATTATTAAACATTTCTTTAACATGACACTTAGAGCATTGCTCCTCAAGAATCTCTCCAAAATGAAATTCTGTGTGATGAAATAAAATGTGCTAAATAATGCATTCTGATGCCATTCCAATCCTCCACACTGCTTTGCCTATTCCTGTAAAGGCAAAAAACACAAAGCACATGAATATTCACAATATCAAATCAGAAATATAACAGTCTAATAATTCACAGTCCACACACACCATGCATATGTTGATATTAGTAGACTACAGCCATTTTAGAGGCTTAACTTCAAAAATAATTGCTGTAATTAAAAATTGTCAGATGTATTGTCTCATGCATGTTTACTTGGAACTGGTTGCTAGATCGTGAAATTTCAAGAGTAAACAGCTACATCACATGACAGCCTAGCAGACAGAAAAGTTGTCTCTTTTGTGTAATTTTCATTAAGGGACACCGGGGTATAAATCACCTGTCCGGTATAAGCAAACACATTAGAAACAGGGTTAAGAGTGAAAAACTTCCACACTTTTGAAGACTGTGTGCGTGATTTTTTTGCTGTGTTGCTCCTCGGCACTCGCGCTGCTGCTACTGCATGCCGCCGCCATTGTTGTTGTGTGAATTCTTCTTCTTTCATTTTAAACTATAGCGCCTATCGCGATTGGCGGCTAGCTTTCTGGTGCATTACCGCCACCACTGGACTGGAGCGTGGGACAATGTAGTTGTCTGGGACGACGCGTCAACGCAAATAATTCATGACGACAAATTTATGTTGTTGACGTGTCGTCCCAGCTCTAATCACAATGAAGAAACTGCTTCCCCCCCTCCTGGCTCGTCATCTTTATGTGGCCAAAGTTTTGCTCAGCATGAGAGCGTCTCTCTTCATTAAGACCCAAAACATGAGCAAGCTGCACATTGCAGGACGACGTTTGGTGCATGTTTTCACCTGAATATCATTAGCGCTATGTTGTGAATTAGACCTTGAGACGGAGCAGAAAGCAGGATGAAATGATGCACCATTTATGGAGCTCTTATGAGCGGCAGTCCATTTTTAGTGATGCCCAGCATCCGTTTAGACCGGATGAAAATGAAAGAGTTGGACATGTTGTAATATTCTGCAGGTAACCGTGAGCGAAACATTTATTTCACAGTACTGTCAGAAGCTGCCTCGTCCGTGGGCCTACCCCCTGAAGAATGGATTTAGATTATTGGGTCAGTGGGGGGTGCAGTGTTTTTGGCAGAGTGTAAAAGCCCAGACTGGTTAGATGTAAATGCTGCATTTAATCAGGTAATGTTTTATCATAACTGGCTTCACTTCCTTCATGAGCTCAAATTATATTTGAATTTCAAAGAAAGTCTTAAGCTGACTGAGGTGAAATTTGGTTGTAACTTATCCCTTGCATGTCTCCTTAATTCCCTGCCGGCTTCAGGACTTATGGGATGGCAGGTACGCAGCAGCGAGCCAGCTACCCCTTAAAGTTTCCCAACAGACACTTCTTAAAGCTGGCTCATCAAGCAGTGTGTGTATGTGTGTGTATGTGTGTGTTTGCTGGCTTATCGATCTTTCCCAGGCTTTGAGGAAGAAAGAGAGAAGATTCAAGCTGTGCTGCCACAGCAGCAGGGAGAGAAGAAGACCAAATGCTGGAGACAACGAGACAGAGAGAGGAAAGACAAACACACCTGAACTCACCTTTCTTCTCATTTCTTTCTCCTGTGCTGTTCATTAAATCTGACTGTAAACTTTAACTGTGATGTGTTTACAGCTGCACATGGGTGCACTCTGCTGCTCTGACGTTCTAGAAACGAATCCAGAGGGAATGGGCGCGCCATTATTTATATATATATATATATATATATATATATATATATATATATATATATATATATATACAGAGTATTTGTGAATTGGGGGTAATACTACTCTCACCTCTTGCAAAGCTTTCCCTATTTCTTCATCAGTTATAACATTAATTGTTTCTTTTGAATGAAGTCTGGCTTGCAAGATAATTTACAAGATCTTCAGATAGGAAATGACGCCCTGGACCTCTGTGCACAGCTGACTGCAATCACCTTTCCTGTCAGGTAAAATCCATCCTCCCTAACAGCTGTGAATGATTTCATAGTCTCATATTGATAATGTATGGAGATGAATCTCAAGTTCTTTGAAAATAGTTCAAGCAACAAGGCATATGCCATATGATTTATTTATAGTTAATGATCATTAGCCATTAGTATAGTACACATTTAACCCTATGTGTGCCCTTTGCATTGTAGACCAAGAACTGTTGTCCCTCTGGTCCATCAGAAATTGACGGGTCCTTCAGATGTTTCATTAGAAGAGTTAAAACCTCTCGTCTCGGACCACCTTCTTCTAAAACACCAGCATGTCACAGGTTTCAGAAGATGTGGTTCACATGAAACCTCTAACTGATCCATCCCAAACATTAGCCCTTGACATGCTGAACCTGTCAGGGGCATCAGGGACTTGACGTCCCAGCTTCTGACCAGGCCAGCCAGTCCAGAACAGTTCTAAGGACCCCGCTCTTTAGAGGCTTTTTTTTTTGTTTTGTTGTTGCTATCACAGCTCCAGGTTTAAAAAACAGGGGAGGTACTGAACACGTTCTTCTAAAGCGTTTGGTGTAATGGACCATGTTTTGTGTTGTTTTTTTTTGAGAATCATCAGATTGTTAAATAATGCTGAAGAAGCTTTGACGATTGAAAGAGTCTCGTCTGCCAGGTTTGGAAGTTACTTTAGTTCATGTATGCACACATTAATGCAGCAGCTCTGTTTCTACTGAACAATAAAATAAGATGCACATTAAAATGTTTTCTTACCTTTTATTGTTCTCCTCCTGAGCCCCTCCTCTCTCTGCTCCTCCTTTTTAATGTCATGTGCCTCCTCGTCTCCTCACCTCCTCTCCTCACCTCCTGCTCGCCATCTACCAGGTGTATACAGTACATCCTAGACTTACTAGTGTTTTTATATTAATTAATAATTATATTATATATATTAATTACTGGCCAGAGGGCGGGGGGGGGTGGCTGGCTGGCTCTGGGCCACCTGCACGGCCTCAGGGCTGGCCTGGAGCCGCAGCTCGGTGGACCACGCCAGGTACACAAAGGCAGGTTTGAAATCCATTTTTCTACACAAGAGAACGGAACATGTGAGAAGCTGGAGAAACATCATCATTTCCCATGGCTGGGAATATCACAGTTTGCATACATGCTGACAGAGAAAAGGATCAGGCAGACTGTGATTTAAAGCTAGTGAATCCTCCCCATACTCTGACTGATTCAGCTCAACAGGACGCCATTACAGTCACTTCATATGGCTTTATTCTCACTTTACTGTCACTTTATGTAGCTTTACAGACGCTTCATATGATTTAAACTATTCTTTTCAGTGATTTCCGCTATGGACAGTGTAACTGCACATGATCTGAATAAACGCAATTTTAGAGTCTCGGACAGACTGTTACAACACTATAATGTCCACAGACTGACTTCGAATCAATGAAAAGTTTAAACAGAAACATGTTCAAGTCTAACCAGCGGGTAATTCCTTTAAAAATGAATAGAAATAAGCAGCGACATTCAACTGAAGCTAAAACAGCGAGACTGAGGCTGATGACAGTTTTGCTCCCTGGATTTAAATCATGTCACCTTCACAGACTTCCTCAAGAATACATTCAGTGAGCATATATAGTCAGTCCTCTATACGTTACAGTCATTCTAAAGCAGATGATTAAAACATGTCTGCACACTGCTGCTGTCTGCTGGAGGTGCACTATCATGTGAGCAATTTCCTCTTTGATGTCCTGCTGTGACAAAAACGGGAATTACTGTGACCTTCCGCATTCAAAAAGAGAGAGAGTCAATCAGAGGGGTAGTGTAAGTGAGATGGGCCAATCAGAGAAAGAACACTGTGAGGCTAAGTGAGACAAGTGAGACCCGAAGATGGCTCTCCTCTAGGCTCAAGGATGACACGCAAATTCTTGAAGCGTTTCCACATTTTCCCCGAGAGAGGGGCCCGTGCCCTGGAAAGCGTTGCGGTTCCGGCGGCGTCCAGTGAGCTCTTGCTGGCCCTTGAAAATCCGGGGGAGAAGGTGTAAATCTCGCGCCAGGCCGTACCCATATCCGCAGCAGGTCTCCAAGGTGAACAGCCTCTGGCATGTTAGATCAAGGGGGGTAAGTAAAAAACGATAGAGTGACACTTGATTTGAGTGTGTAACATTGGAACACTGGAATGGTAATTTCCCAACAGTAAGGCTCAGTCGCATTTCACCCCTTACCCCTACCCCTCGTTTTTGAGTGCCACTTTACCCCTTTGAACAGAGCTGCAAGGGCTAGTGGTGAAATCTTTCCCTTATCCTTCAAGAGCCGGATATGTCATCAATAGTCGTCGACTGCAATGACGTAAAAGGACGCAACAAAGTTGCTGGTCTTTCCCAAAATGCCAAAAGTATGAACAATTTTTTTCATGCCTTTTCAGAAGAAATGGACCATAGTACACTGGATCATCATTAAACTCAGATAATGTTAATGTTGTGCACAGTGCAGCAGCTGACGACTCATCCGCCCTCCCTCCTGTCACATCCACTCCTTCACTGCAGATCATGTAAGAATGGCGTGATGATCTGATGGTGTTAGCCCCAAGGTGCTCAAAGCCTGTGCCCCTCAGCTCTGTGGAGTACATCATCACGTCTTCAGCATGAGCTTGAGTCTTCAGAGTCCCTGTGCTGTGGAAGACGTCCTGCCTGGTTCCTGTGCTAAAGATGCTGCGCCCCAGCGACGTCAAGGACTACAGACCGGTGGCACTGATGTCCCACATCATGAAGACTCTGGAGAGACTCAACCTGGATCATCTCCGTCCAATAGCCAGGCAACTATTAGATACCCTCCAGTTCGCCTACCATCCCCAACTGGGAGTGGAGGATGCCATCGTGTTCCTGCTCGACTGCGTCTACCCTTACCCGTAGCAAGTAGTCTTGTCTGGGTTTGTTTCAGATGGATCCATATCCTCAGTATGAGATATTACTATCTGAAAACAAATGAAAATGTCTGAAACAACACTGAAAGCAAGCACACTCAGGCTGCCACAATATGCTTTAATACATAATAAATAGTCCAGGCTGAACTGTGGATGAGTGTCCCAGTGCATCTCTGAAACATAAAGTTGATCAATTTATTACGTTCATGATACAGGGTTTGATTGAGTTTTGAGCGACATTTCTTAAATAAATAAGAGATTATTTTATTATGAATCACAATACACATATGGTATTTTGGTACATAAGAGCAAATGTCACATCAACAACTTCAAAATAAATGTTGTTTTTAGCCTTCTTCAGGTTTGTGTTTGGGAGTTTGGTGGTTCAATAACCTGAAAGGAAAAACATACAATTATCAACGATTTTAAACAGCTTCCATATAGGCCTACAGTAAAAATATATATTCATACTAATTGTGAAAGGCTGTCAGTGTTTCTGATGTAACTGCCAAATAAGTAAAGCAAGACTTTGGTTCTTAATGTTGAGCAGAAAATATTTAGTGATAAAATCAAATTAATATCCAATAAATAAATTAACAATGAATGTACCACATTGTCAGCTTGGTTGAATTAAGTTGTTTTCTAAGACAGTGGTGGCACTATGGTATTTTTTTTGGTTGAGTTACGGTTGGGCTAATCCATACAGTGGTAGGGCTCAAGTCAATGTTGGAATTTTAATATAAACAGGCTAAATAGGCCTTCGCAATACAATAGCCAACCCCTCTCAACAGCTTCAATTGTACACACTGACTGTTTTTTTTTTAAATTACATCGGAAGCAGACGTTCAAGACACAACAGGCTGAGTTTTATACAATATCCAGGTTTTTTTTAAACGTATTCTCCGCTACCTCATGTGTCACCGTCCTTACTCATGCGCTCACATAAACTCACCATTGATGTTTTCATCATGAAGGAGTATAATCCAACGTTTTTTGTGGTTGGAGGCAAACAAATCAAATATGTGTAGTAGGCTACATCCAAGGGCCTTTGTCCTGTTTGTTGACGGTCAGCATAATATCACCTGTAGCACTAGACTGAGCGGGTCTTGTGACCTCAGTCGCCAACGGTAGTTTCTGAGGACGTTTGACAATAAATCATCTCCTTACAATTTCCCAACGATTAACTATTTTGGCGGTCAGGTAGATAGCAAACTACAACTTGCTCACATGAGCAAAGTAATGATGTGCGACAGTGGAAAGCTTGACAACCATTGATCTCTGGTCAGTGACAGGTGTTGAATACCAAGGCAGATACAGAATGACATATCTTCTATTGAACTCAGATCACTGTTAGGTGTGATGCTGTAATAGGCTGCTCCGCATCACTGCACTTCACTGAATCAGCCCAGTTGTGATGTGGAGGTGCTATTGGACCATGTCAGTGGTATAGCGTTCAAAAGTAGATGACAGTGGAACAGGTTGGCTTATTTTGACGGTTATTTTTCTTGGTTGTTGGTTGATGGTGGGGCTAAGGTGGTGCTAACATCATTATTGGTATGGCTATAACCCTACCAAGACCGCTACTGCTCTAAGATGTGATGACAATTTCAGAATCAGAGTCTGATAATTATCCACTGTTATAAAAACAACAACACATTATTCCGTGTGTTACAGTAGAGCATGTAAATGTGCAAAAACATTGAACTGTGAGATCCACAAACCTCCTTTAAAGTGGGTTTCTAGGCAAATGAAAACAGTGACATATTTCCTTTTTCATATACTGCCAATATGAATGGGCTTTCAGAGCTCCTCTGTGCTTCAGCGGCAGAAAAAAAACACAGATATCACAGCAGGTATGTAGTTGATGTTTTAATTTTTTTATAACCTTAAACACCATCATAATTAGCTCATATTTGCTTAGCTAGCTAGCTAACTTGCTTAAATTAGGCTTGTTAGCATACTGTGTGTGTGTGTGTGCCCCTGTGGCAATTGTTGACGCTGTTTCCAAGCTTTCTGCCATTTTTGCCGCCCCGAAACGTCATGACTCATCACAACTCGTCGTTACGACTTTGAAAGGCCATTCATGCGCAGTATATTTCCAAGGAGCACATGAAGACAGCATAACACTTTAGAAGTCTTGACACAAGTGCACAGTTCATAGCTTACTGAGAGATTACCAGCTGTGCTATGAACAAAAAGCATTCCTTTAACTCCGAGTCCTGAGGGCAATAATACAATGTTGATGAGCTGAGAGGCTGCTGAGACTGTGAAAACCTGCTCAAGCCAACAGTCAAGTGCTCTCCAAAAACACCTCAACATATAACAGTGACTTTTGGCCAGTTCCCAGTAGAGTGCCTTTTGATACGAGCTGGAACTGGAAATCTTCAAAGGGTAATTTTTCGACTGAAAAAAAAATGTTGCAGGAACCGCTACAGTCAGCAAGTTGGATGGCCTGTTTGAAAACTTTTCAACACCGTGCTGAATTTGAGAGACTCCTCAGAAAAAGATGAAGCTCACAGTGCAGCAGTCGCAGTCTGCTGATTAAAAAATTATGTTGAGAAACTTTTAGTCTACATACGGTTTCATGAAAACGGAGAACATGTGAATAATCTTTAAGCTATGTGAATCTCTAACTGCCTGCTGCAGATTTTACTTCTGTTTCTTTTAGGCACAAAGGGTTAAAAAAAACCATTGTAATGCAGGTAAACCCATCCTCCTTCACATCATCTGCCGCTTTCTGTAAGACTCTTTCAAGTTACATCTGCTAACAAACAGCAAACACATCTGGCAGCTGATGGGTGTCTGTGTGTAATGAGAAAGAAACATCTGGATGTAAGGATTTACAAGAACACAAGCAGTCACACAGGTGCATGTGCCCGATAACCAGATGGTTGATTACAGACAAACGGCACTCACACTAGCACAGCTTAAGCTTGCACACACATGCACACCTGTTCTGGGGTTTTACGATTACAAACACACTTTAAGGACCATGTTCCACTGAAGACTGTGTTTCCATTTGACTGAAACAACACTTCTCAGTGCAGCAAGTGTTTCACAAGATGTTCTGAAGCTGATTTAGAGTATAACATCGTGCTTAAGGTGTGTTTCATTTCAGCAGCTGAGACGGTTGAAGTGTCACTTTCCCATCACTGCAGATATCTGGGTTCAAAAGAGCAGCTGGCAGCAGCTCATTGCACAGGTGTGTCAACACCATCCTCCGGCCAAATACCAAGAGTTGCAGTGTATCACAATAGAAAACAAACCAAATTACATATTTTTGTAGGCCAACGCAAAAGTAGCATCACCAAGGGATCTAGTGGGAATTCACCTATGGAATTTTTGCATTGGATTTTGGATCATTGCAGAAAGCTCTGTGGCAAACAGACGTTTTTGATGAGTAGGCGTTTTGTTCATCAGGATAATCTTCACAGATGAACACTATTTTTATGACGTTTGAAGAGTTAATGCGGCCGACAGAAGTCAAAAGCTAACGTTATCCTACAAGCTAACTACAACACGGTCGGATGATTTTGACATCACTACTGTTATGCTTCAGACGATCTAATCAGTGGTTTTGACAAGCTAGCGAAACTGTAGCTTAATAAATTGTTTATTAACCTAATATTTGCAAGAACACTGAAAAATATGAGGCTGTAAGGCGGACTAGTTAGAGAGTTCCCTGCCTTTGTGTCTGGTGTGGTGACGTTTAATATCCCCGACAACCACTGTAGTCACATTTAGCCACTTGTTAGCAACCGCCTTTTTAGAGGAAGAATATGCAATTTTTCACACTTAAATAGAAATCAAGTATATCCTCTGAAAATAACCTATTACCTAATGTAGTTTATGTGGTCTAATCAAATGCACACATCTCTATAGCTTGTGTTAACCACAGACCTTATTTCAGGCGTCTAACCACAAACCCATTCAAAATCTATGTTGAGTTTGAGAGGATAGACCCCATGGCGCTTAAATGCTAACTTACCTCTGGGTTTTAGTACTCATTGCTGTGGCGCCCTATTGGCCAGTCTCAAGTGGGCAAACCCCCCCCCCCCCCCCCCAAAAAAAAAAAATAATAATAATAATAATAATAAAAGCAGTGCTTTGAGCCAAACACATGACCTAGATGATTTAAATCTGAGGGAGGAACACCATTCCCTCTCGACTTTCACTCCAGGAAAGGTGTGCCTTGCCTTTTCCATCAATGGCAATATGCAAGCGCCGACAGAAGCTGAGGTGTAACAGTGGCTTAACAGTCCCATGTGGAACAGGGGCTATAGGTGGGTTTGATGTAGAGACTCGGGTCAGGCGCAGTGTTTTTATTATTTATTTTTTGGCTGCCCTCAAGTCTCTAATCCTCCTTTGCTGAAGCAGTGTGGAGCAGGAGTAATACACATGCTCACACACAGAGCTCAACACAGGGAAATGGTACGGTGTAGCAGCTGACAGGGTAGGTGGTCCATGAAGCAGCAGGTTTGGCAACAGTATTAGCAAATTATCCGAAGGGGAAAGGCGGAGGCCAGGTCGGAACCAGGCGGAAGGTCAGAAACACCGATACTGTGCAGACACACTTGGCAGCAGGCAGAACAACGCAGGCAGAACCACAGCTCAGTGTAGGCTACAGTTACACTCACACTGAAACATCACTGCTAAGAAACGGCTCGGGAGAGGAGCAGACCGTTTGTAAAAACTGTTTGTGTTTTAAGTGTTTTAATCCGTTGTTACGTGCTGTAGTGTTGTGTTTGTGTTTTGTGTTTGTTTCTCCATCTCCTGTTGCTCTGCAGATTGGTGCTCTGTCTACAGCTAGTGATTGAGTTCACCTGATGCCACTTAGAAATCAAGGGACTCAGCATAAAAGCAAGAGAGAGTAGAAAGCAGTGGGCAAGAAGAAGGGTGTTGCCATAGTTACATTTCGTTTGGTGACTAGGATTTTGTGTTGGTGTTTAAATTTGCCAGTGTTTGGCTTCTCTTTACTTATTCTTGAAAGACGCTTATTTTCGGTAAAAATTGTGTAACTAGTTGTTAAATAAATAATTTGTTTGTTTTTCTAAATTCCCGATTTTTAATTTTGTATTGTTACTCCCCTCATCCCTTAGCCATTTTGGGGAATGTAACATTGGTGTTAATAGGAATCCATACGTTTAAAAAAAAATATATATAACAGCTTATGCTTCGGTGTTGCGCTCATTCTGTTTCTGCCATTCAGATAACTTAACTTAAAACTTTCATTATAAAAGCAGACGTTAAAAAAATGTCAGGTTTTAGTCGGGCTCAGGCCCATAAATACAGTTATTGAGGCAAGCCGGGCTGGGTCGGGAGCCATGCTCTATTCTGATGCAAGATTCAGCATCCCCACATTATGAAGCATATTGAGGAGGAACCCCAAATGTATCCTGAAGCACAAGTTAAGGAACATGTTTGACTTTATGGTGGTTTATGGTTTTTATCAGTTGAATAATGTGATGAAAACTGTAGGTCGACAAATGCTGTGGTGGAGCAGAGAACCAAGATTCTTACCTACAGACTTTCAAGATTCATGGTTCAGGCTGTAGACATCTAGAATTGAAAAGAGAACAAACAAGAGCATTTAAAGTCAGGGTTGGTAATTTTCTCCAGATTCACTTTTTAAGATTTTGGTTGAAATTGTCTTTAGGTCCTAACAGAAATTAATAACTCGTGCTCTGAAATAGGAACAAAGAAAATCCGTCATCTGTATCAGTTTGTAAGTCTGTAAAAACTTTGACCAATGTCTGCCACAAGGTACCAATCTGATGAACCAATCACACGCCTCCCTGTCTCCCTGCTCGCTCTCTACCCCTTTGCTTGCCACACTCAAAGCGTGTCACTGATGACGGAGTTTATACTGTGAGTTTACTTACCGCTGAATAAGACGACGTAGTTTTTCTACACAATGCAAGAAATGAGCTGAGGTCATCTTTTGGTACAACAGCGCTCGTGCATGTAAGTGAGGGGGCGTGGCTTTAGAGGGAGCACAGAGGGGAGGGGGTGGGTGTAGACGGCGCACTGATGGAATGCTACTTTCAAAATCATGCTAGTTTTCTGAAAATTACCAACCCTTCCTTTAAGAACCTTTATGTATATTCAGCATCGTCTTGTAAGAAATGAAGGTTCATGTAACATTAAAAAGTAAAGAGAGTTTCCACAGTGCAAACAGACTTTTTATTTAATGGTCACACCAGTAGCCATGATTGACAGAAACTGTGGGCGCCCAAGCTGCAACTCTCCTGTCTCTCACTGCGACTTTACCAAAGAAAGTGAAAGAAGTTTGCAGCAATTATTGGTCCGTGTCGCCGCGGCCGCTCTCATCTCTGCCTGCAGTCACACACAGAGCCAAAGTAAAGCACCGACTGCTGCTCGCTGCCGGAAACCTTCTGATCCAGATGTCGAGACGTAGAGGAGACGGAGGGTAAGAAAGGGAACGAGAGAGACAAAACTGAGTTAAGAGGGTGAAAAAAAGATGCCTTGAGAATGTTCCTCTCCCCTCTAACTGGTGTGAAGAAGATAATGCAAATGGAAAAGTGGCCTGCTAAATGATGATAGAAGCTTAAAACCAGTTTGTCGCATATCTGGTCTGCACTGACGGCACTGTTTCTGCTTTGCTCGTGAAATTAGGGAGGGATTTCTTATAATCTGGCTATTCAATACCTTCGTGTTTTAATAAGCTTAGAGTTGCCTTTATCCTCTTCCTTCTTAAACCCCCTCACTGACAGCTCAACGCTAACATCATAGGCAGGAAAGACGGGAACAAACATGTTTTTCTTCCTTTTTAATTTCCTGATTCCTTTCTATTTCAATCGACTGGAGCACATTCCTGCATGCTGCTGTGACAGATACTGGCAAAGTTATTCATTTACATTTTATTCAGATTCAATTTTCTGCTCTGATTGGTGCAGAGCGGAGTTAAAAATCAGAGTGAGGATTTCTTGCAGTCTGTTAGGAAGAAAAATGTCAATAATAATAATAATCCTAAATTAGGGTCAGAGAGGGAGATTAGTGTCGACAGTTTTATTGATGAAGGAGTTTCTCTGACCAAAGCACTCACTGCTTAGTGCTGTACATAAAAAAACATCATTTTTGTTGTGACCTTTGGGGGAGCTTTTACTGGCAGAACGAAAGAAGAAGTGTTAACAGATGAGTTTAATTTCCCTGTAGTGAATCATCTTTGGCCTTGCGATGTGTTTTCTGCAGGCTATCAGCTCAAAGCTTGAACAGTTTGCATGACTTAACAGTCGAGTAGATAAAGGCCGGGTTAAAATCATTTAGTGGGAACGGAAATACAAAATGTTCAATTGGTAAATTCAGAATAATGGCAGTTTTCCAAAGAACTCATTCCATCAATAAGGGGGCGGCTGTGGCTCTGTGGTAGAGTCGGTCGTCTTCCAGCTGGGAGGTCGAGGGTTCAGTCCCCAGCTCCTGCAGCAACATGTCTGATGTGTCCTTGGGCAAGACACTTAACCCCAAGTTGCTGCTTCTTCTGCAGTGTACAAATGTGTATGAATGGATTAGTCACTTCTGATGGACTCTTTACTCAGCAGCCTCTACC
This sequence comes from Labrus bergylta, assembly GCF_963930695.1. Classification (NCBI taxonomy): domain Eukaryota; kingdom Metazoa; phylum Chordata; class Actinopteri; order Labriformes; family Labridae; genus Labrus; species Labrus bergylta. Next base: position 31,512,933 of record NC_089198.1, on the reverse strand, counting down.
ATCAGTGTGTGAATGTGTGTGAATGGATGAGTTAATACTGATGGACTCTTTACTCAGCAGCCTCTACCATCAGTGTGTGAATGTGTGTGAATGGATGAGTTAATACTGATGGACTCTTTACTCAGCAGCCTCTACCATCAGTGTGTGAATGTGTAGGTGTAAAAGTGCTCTGAGTAGTCAGAAGACAAGAAAAGCGCTATAAAAGCTCAAGTCCATTTACCATTAGTATGTCACATTTACTAAAGGCTACTTGATTTATGATTCCTCGCTTATTAAAGGTACATCTCACTTCTCTTGGTCCATGTGTTCCTTTCATTCTACTAATGTGTTTCTGAGTTTCCCTCACTGGTGAGTCTTTCTGGAGTCTTCTTTAAGCAAGAGAAGCAAGCAAACCTTTTAGATTTGAATGACAGACACAAATGAAGTAACCCGAGGATGAAGGAAATGCAAATGACTAATCCACGGGTCAACACTGTCACCCCCAAATCTCCACATACTCTGTGCGCACCGCGGTCCGGTTTTGCTCCTTCGGATGCCACCCGACCTGTCCCACTGGATCTGTTTCAGCCATGAGCAGCATGTTTTGACGTAAAGTTGATAAAGAGATGAATCTTACAATTGTGAGTCCTTATATTGAGTTTTATTTTGAAATTGACCAGACGCTCTGTGCATTTCCATGACTGACTTCCTGTCCAGGTCGTTCTATTCTGTCCAGTTTGACGCTAATCTGCAGTGTATTTGAAACAGAGCAGAGCGTAGTGGCGAGACGGACCTCGCTGTGGAAAAACAATGATTGACTAGAGTGGCAGCGAACTCTGATGTAGTGCATGGCACTGACTGTATGTGGAAATTGGGGGTTAAGAGACTGATGAGGGGCTGTACCGCTGTATCAAACGGTGAATGGTTAAAGGACTTGGACTTGTTAAGAGCTTTTCTATAGTCTTCTGACTGCTGGCTCGTCCTGTCATTGAATAGTTTTGTTTAAATGAACGATCACAGATGGTATAAATCACATCAAAGCTGTTCTTCTCTCTGAGCAGCAGAATTAAGATTCCTTAAATATTTTCTCAAACATGAAATGTCAAAATCAGTATTCCTGCAGAAGTCCTGTTCACAATGCTATGATTTCTTTATGCTAATTATAACAGATAAGAAGTTTATGTTATTTGTTAGCAGAGTATGAAACTGTTAAATTAAAATGATATGACAACAGCACGTTGTTTCCTTTGAAGCACTGTCAGCTTTTGAATCACAGGCACAATTTCCCATTTCCTGTGTTTTAAATTATTTTTAAATCAATGTATGAAATGGATTTATTTCAATGTTTTATTTATTGTTTTGGTAGCCATTTAATAAACAGGTTAATATTCAGTGAGCAGGTTCTTATCGCAGAGGAACCCCTTCACGTCAGGGTCCTGCTCACTCTGTCGGGGTTCCAGTCCGCCATTAAAATTCATCACATGATAATAGTTAATGCATCGATGGCTACGCCTTCAAGACCAACGATCAGGGGTCTTCAGTGCCCAAGAAGCCTTCAGTACACTATGAAGGAGGTTCACCCTAACCGGAGTAGATCACCATGGTAACTTAAAGGGATATTTCACCCATTTGCATTAAGCTTTGTATCATTAGAAACCTGGTAGTATTTTTAAATGGTCGTGCAATTTCCCCTGAGACAGGAAAAATCTGTATTTCTTTTCTGAAAAGGAGCTTCCGGTGACGTGAAAATCGTCAATTTGGGTCATCAGAGGCTGCTTTGGTTAGAGGGGTGAAACTATGTTGCTAGTTCCTCATGTTTTCAACCCGCCCATTGGGGGGAAGAGGGGGGGGGACCCCACTGAAGCTACAGACTAATCACAGATCAGTGGATGTGACCTCAGTCCCAGAATTGAAACTCAACTTCCGCCATATTGCTTGGTAGCTATGCTAACAGGCTCTATGGAGAAAATTGAGAAGAACCGACATTATGATAAAAGTATGTTTCAACTTCAAACTGATATGGATGAAGGGGATTTTGAAGTGCTCGAATCGGATGTTTGCTGCTATCTCTACGAAACCGCAATATACTTACAAGGCGGCTGCCGACAGTCAGGTCTCGTGCCGCGGCTGCTGCTACGAGACTTGACTGTCGGCGGCGGTGAGGACAAGGAGCCGGGGTCCGGCTCGAGCTGGGGCGGACTGGTAGTGTCGGTGCTCTCACTGTTTGCCTATGAACACAGACAAAGAGTCTGTTTGCTGCCAGGAATTTCCAAGATGCCAATTCCTGCTGGAAGACAAGCTCTTCTTCCTTTGAGGTTAAACCATCAGTACTTACCATGTATATACGTTGCTTCAAAGCAATAATTTAAAAAATGTTTGTTTTAATTTTAGGTTTGTTAAAAAAAAGAAATGGTCATGTTTTTTGGATTTTGAAAATTTCAAAAAAATCAGAGAATCGAAAAAGACCAAGTACTTTGAGTTTTCTGTTGTATCACTACACTGATTTACACAAGTCTTAGCAGAGGGTGAATCAGTTCAGGAAACGGCCGTATTTGTTGTAGTAAATGTCTGTAGAGGACCTTAGTGGGAGTGGCCTCAAGAAGGCACCAACTTCAAAATGTATTTCACATTTCTACATACATGACCCAATGTCAATACAGAGTCATGTTTCAACTGGTGAAGTATCCCTTTAACCAGCAATCAGATCTCCTGATGGCCGAGCTCTGATATTGAGGGGAGGAGGGAGAGAGACTGACTAAACATTATGTATAGTGGTACCATTATTATTTTTCATTTAAAATGTTCGATTATGGAATATATTAATGTTTTACAGTTATCATCCTCCAACAGAGACTCAACAAATCACTAAAGCCTTCTCCTTTTTGTGTGTAGAATATATAACTTTAAGTATACTTACTGCTGGGGCGCCGGTAGCCCAGTGGTTAGTGTGCGCGCCCCATGTACCGAGGCTGTAGTCCTCCAAGCGGGCAGCTCAAGTTCAAATCCGATCTGTCATGTCATTCCCCACTATCTCTCTCTTCTGATTTCTGACTATCCACTGTCCTGTCTCTAAATAAAAGCTAAAAAGTCCCCAAAATAAAGCTTAAAAAAAGTATACTTGTATACTTACTGCTTTCAGTTACGATGTCAAATTAGTTGTTGCAAGCTCCATACCGCTCCGTTTTGCGTCAAATAAGACACCTTAAACATTCAAACATGCCACATATGATGAAATAATTTATTCAAGGTGAGAAACGTGGGTTGTTACATTCAGATCTTTTCTGCTCTGAGTGATGTGTTAAGCTTTAATTTGTGCATAAACTGTCAGATATTTCTCTCGGTTCTCCCTTCATTCATCGCTGCAGTTGTGTTTTTTATGTTGGATTATGTGTTAAGCTTAGTCATAATTCACAGTTTGCTCTGCTGACTGCAGACTTGTTGATGACGGTGAGTGTCTCTGTTGAACACAGTTTGTCATGTAATATCGGTCTCTCCCTCCCACGCTGCCAGTGAGTGACGTCAACGTCTCATGCATTCTGACCTCGCTGTGCAGACCGTGTGGCAACCTGTGGTGATAAAATAATGAAGCCAATGCGGAGGCGCAAAATCCTGCAGTTTGTTGAGGGTCTGCTTGAAGCTGGCTGCAGAAACACCAGAAGTCACATATACACCACATTCAACAAGCATTTTTTAACAGCAGAAATTAACATGTCTACAGCCTGGTGCAAAAAAAAACATTTAGATTTTATGAACGATACATACAACGTAATACATAGTAAGGCACTGTAGCTGACCTGATTCACTGGCAGGTAGTGCCGCTGGTGGCACACTCTGGAGACGGAGCCCAGTGCTCGCTCTGGGAACACAACGATTGACTAGAGTGGTAGGGAACTACAGCGTAGTGTGTGCCGCTGTCGGACCGCTGCGGAAATTGGAGGTTAGCCTGTTGTCTGGTTGACTCAAATTGCGCTGAGTATGGATACTGCCACCCATGAGCCTCCAGAGCCCCCTGGCGTAACAGATGGATGATGTCACTGCGGTTTATGTGCCATTAATAATTACACTCTATGGCTAAGACTGAGGCTGCATTAATGACCTGTAGCTGATTTGGATCAATGTATGAAAGTAGCCTGATTTGAAAAGATCAGGTTCCATTCATGTCATAAAAATAAAAAATAAATCAGAATCTGGTTACGTTTGCCTGCAGTGTGATAATGCTTCACACTTTATAATACACACACTTATTCCTTATCTTTGCATGACAACACAAAGTTGTGAAACGCGGGGTACAGACAGTAAGATTTTGGGCGCCCCGCACTATGGCAAGAGCTTGCACACTGCTGACCGCCATGGCAACTGGGAAAACGCAGCTCTTATCAGGTTGACGCACTCTGATGATGCCAATGATGCTGCGTGTTGACTCGCCTCTTAGCCTCATGTGTCACTAGGTACCAGATCACAGTGTTCATGCTGGTCATACCCAACATGAGTTCCATGTCTAGCTGGCAATAAACATACAAGATTACAAACATCACAGTTTGTTGGTGGCTAAACTCAGAGGAATATCTGAAGCACGGACAGGTCCACTGCCCACTCCTGCACACAGTGATGATGAATCATCCTGTTTCCATGGACCAACCTGCTGGTATGTCATGGAGGCCAGAGGAAGAAATGATGAGTGAGTCATCTGATGAGGAACCATCAAAAGGAGCCATTGCAGGGATCTGACCCCTGACCTCGACAAAGATTTCCTCTTTTAGTTTTGAAATACGAGTTTCACAGGTCAGAGACGTCACCCTGACTACAAAAATACTTCTTTTACTTTAGAAGTACAAGGTTTCATTTTATCCAGAGCCTCTGACAAGTCAACTGTGTTTTAAAGCGACATGTTTTTCTTATCAACAAAACGAGCTGCCTGTTCTTGAGAGGAAAAGTGTCTCCGCCAACATGGCTGCCAATACGAGAATGATACTGAAGTTGTTTTTGTTCCTATGCATCAATGGAAGTGTGATGATCCAATCAGCTCATCATCTTCACTATAGGCTGTTATTGAAATCACTCACTCATTCCCTATACTCCCTACTCACTATATAGGAAGTTATACATGTATGTAGTAGACAGTGCTGTTAAGCCTGGCTCACACTGCAGGATAATCGGGCCGATTTGAGCTCCGATTCTTCCTTCCCGACAATCTCAGGGTCGCTCCCGACTCAAGGCTGCTCGGACCCGATTATCTGCTCAGATTATCTTGCAGCGCGAGTGGTACAAAGATCCAATCTTAACGTCCCTGATCTGCCTGGCGATCGTCAGGGACGCCCCGATTTATTTCAAATATGTTTGATATTTAGAATTTTAAATCTTGATGATTACGTCATGAAAGGGTCCGGCAGAAGTTGTGTGTGACTACAATATAATCATGAGAGACGAGGGAGGACTGTAGTCGACCAGCAGAAGCACGCAACCATTTAAAAAACTTTTTTTTTTTACTTTTCAGTACAGATCATCAGTGCAGCACTTTTCTGAAACTTGTATCTATACATCTACAATTGTATCAACTTTCCTCTATCCTACAACAACTTCCACTTCCTTCTCTTTCACCAACCGTTGTCCGTTAGCGTTTTTAAATGAAGCTTTATTAACAATCAATGCTCCATCCCGATTTCACTCTTACAGTGTGAGCTCTCCGGCCGTGCATGACAATCAGATCACATGAAGCGCAAGGTTCATCAGTCATTTACACATTCAAGCCTCTCTTTGTTTTTAACAGTTGTCTGTGAGCTTCTATAAAGCCTGCTAATTCTCATTGTAAAAATTATTTTGTTACAGTAATTAACCGTGATCAGTGTCTCAAGCTATGCCGTGTTGGGTCTAAAATGTTTTTATTTACATGTACATTGAATCATTATAGCTATAATAAGACATACCTGCTGCGCATAGTCGAAGCTATAGTGCATGGTGAGGTCTCGGTGGATTTGGCCCAAGCGTCACTCTAGCGTACCAAGGCTCAGTCCCATTTCACCCTGTAACATTACTGATTGTAAGTCCACCTCAAAATTGGGATTTAAGTGCGGCTGTTCGGCACTGGTGGTGAGCAAAAATATGTCAGGAGGCAGAAGTCAATGCAAAATGAAGTGATTGATTTATTAACCAAAAATAGCACCAAACAAAAGTCCCGGGTAACCTAATAAACCAAGATTACATAAACCAAACGAAACCACAGCCTCACAGCAAGCTGCCACTAACAAAAAACATTCCCCCCCCCCCCAGACTCTGGCTTTATACAAGAAAACCCCAACTGGCCTCACTTTGTCTGATTAAGCTCAGGTGATTTCACTCAGCCTAATCACTCTGCAGGCCAGTGTAGGGAAGGTGGGGGCAGGTGAAAGGTATGGGACAACCTTTTCACATTTCCCCCTCCCCTGAAAGCTCGCCATCAGGATGGCGAGACAGGAAGTCAGCCACAACATTGTCCCTTCCAGGTCGATAATGGACCCTGAATCTGTAAGGCTGCATCTCAAGAGCCCATCTTGAAATGCGGTTGTTTGAGTCTTTCATTTTATGAAGCCACTGCAGGCCTCTGTGATCTGTCTCCAGAATAAAGTCTCTGCCTAGCAGATAGTATTTAAAGGTCTCTAATGCCCACTTGATGGCCAGAAACTCCAGCTCAATAGCCGAGTACCTTGTCTCTCTTGGCCACAATTTCCGGCTGGCATAAGCAACCGGCTTCTGGGCAGTCCCTTCACCCTGAAGCAGGACAGCCCCCAGGCCCACCCCTGAGGTATCAGTTTGCACGACGAAGGGTTGGCTGAAGTCTGGGCTCTGCAATACTGGATCATCACAGAGTGCCCCCTTCAGGTTAAGGAAAGCCAGTTTATGCTTTTCTTCCCACGGCAGTTGATTAGGGCTGGACTTCCTGGTAAGGTCAGTTAAAGGAGCGGCTCGTGTGGCAAATTGGGAAACAAAGCGTCGATACCACCCAGCCAGGCCAAGAAAAGACCTCAGCTCCTTCTTGGTACTGGGACGTGGACAATCCTTCACTGCCTGCACCTTGTCCTGTTGAGGCCGTATCACACCACGGCCCAGCAAATAGCCCAGGTACTTTAATTCTGGTTGGGCTAGGGAATAATTTTTGGGCTGAACTGTCAGACCGGCCTGCTTGAGCCTCTGTAGAATTTCTCCCAGATGCTGCATGTGATCCTCCCATGTCAGACTGAAAATGACAATGTCATCTAGGTAAGCAGCTGAGAAGGACTCAGCTCCCCTCCAAGACTCTGTCCATGAGCCGCTGAAACGTGGCTGGGGCCCCGTGCAGACCAAAGGGCATGACCGTAAACTGGAAAAGGCCTTGGGGAGTTCTGAAAGCAGTGTACTGCCGGGCCTTTGGAGCCAGCGGCACCTGCCAATACCCCTAGCATAGATCGAGTGTGCTGATGTACTGGGCCTGTCCAACACGCTCAATAAGGTCATCCAGCCTTGGGGTGGGATAGGCATCAAACTTTGACTGAGCATTAAGTTTACAAAAGTCAATGCAAAATCTAATAGTGCTATCTTTTTCAAGTACTAGCACTACAGGACTGCTCCACTCACTGTGAGATTTTTCAATTACACCCAGTGTCATCATTAACTCCAGCTCCTTCTTCAGGGCTGGCAGCAACCTCTCTGGAATCCTGTACATTTTCTTGCGGACAGGAGAAGGATCTTCCAGGATAATGTTATGTTCCACTATGTTGGTGTAACCTGGTTTGTCTTTAAGCAACTCTGGAGGAACAATGGCTAGCAGCTCACTCTGCATTTGTGGGGTGAGATGAGCAAGGTCCAACTGAATTTGAGTCTCATCTTGATTTGGAAAAAACTGATCAGTTTGGTCCTCCTCCGTCTTTACAGCTCTGACTAGTGATGTGAAAAGCAGTTATTTTCAGTGTACTGAATCAGTTGAATCAGTTCAGTAAAGTGATTCGTTCAAATGATTCGTTCACCGAATCGTTCAGTACTTCTCTGCAGCTCTGTCTGTGAATAAGAATTTTATAAACTGAAACACGGCCGAACGTTTAGTTCTGCTCGCGATCGTACTGAGAACAGCCGGTGGTGAATAATAAACCAATGAGCTGAGAATTTAGTTGGATAAAGCTACAGTTTGCAAACTGAAAGCTGCTAAAACAATCACATTTATTTTCCCCGACCGTTCTGTTTAGTACGTTCAGTACACAAATCACTCACTGACTGTCTGACTGAGAGGGAGAGAGAGGAGACGGAGCTCTCGTTCAGTTCGTTCAGTGAACGAACTGAACGAGAGCTCCGACGTGAATCACTGAACGAACTGAGAGGAAGAGCGGAGCTCTCATTCAGTTCGTTCACTGAACGTACTGAGAGGGAGAGAGAGACTCAGAGCTCCCGTTCAGAATCAGTACACACAATCACTTTCACCAGTCAGTCAATGATTTGTACGATCATTAATTAATAACAATTAAGCTGGGTGTCGCGAAAATGTATGTGCTTGTTGTTATGAAGCTTTCAGTTTGCAAACATTATCATGAATGACAATTAATTTAATTTAATATAGGCTACATGCAGAAAATATGCATGGCAACGAATATATCCTGTACCAGAACAGTTATATTTTAAATTATATAAGCAGATTTTTAAAATAATAATATAGGCTAATTTAGGCTACTTTGTCGGCAAGGGCTGCTTTATTTAAACAAACTATGATTATATATTAGGCAGCTTTGTTTAATGTCTTAACTGTAGATGTAAATGCATGGCCATGCAAATTGTATACAAATATTGTCAATATAAAAAGTGTTTTTGTTGTTTTGTTATGAAACTATCTGTCACCTGGACTCAACCATTATTAGGGAGATGTGACCCCACAGAACAAGCACACACACACACAGACTTACATTGACAGTTGTCAAAATCTGCAAAAAACTATGTCTCAGTTGACCTAACTTGACCCTCCACACACATACACACTTAAAAAATGCATTTTTACTGTAAACTTAAGGTCACTCTACTGAATTTCACCCTACCATCCCCCTCTAAGGTCCCTTCCCCTCCTCCCCTGTTACTTGGTATGTTCCCCTGATCACCCTGACCATGTACCCTCATGAACAAACACCCTTCCCCCATTATCAAAGGAGTAAGACAGTGAATAAACAAGATGAGTGAGTCAAGAAGGAGAAGCGATATCTGGACACTATTTGAATTTATTCCACCAGCAGCCGCATCATGCACGATTTGCAAAGCAAAGCTCTCCACCAAAGGTGGGTCAACAGCAAATCTCCACAGACATTTAAAGTCAAAACATCCAACTGTGCAGCTTGAACAGGTAAGACAAGAGCCTCAGCGTGCTCCTACAGTAGAAGACAGCAGCAGCACCAGCACTGCTCCAGCCAGTACTCGCACTGCTGTATCCACACAAGGGGCAACAGATAGGCCCAGAGCAAGGCGTGCACAAGCCACCCTCACTCACTTTGTGTCGAGGCCTATCAACCCCATGAGGCAAAGGGCAATGGATGAGGTGCTGGCAAAGAAGCCATTGTTGAAGATAAGGGGTTTCGGCAATACACAAAGGAACTGAACCTGAACGCAAAACACTGTCAAATTCAATTATCCCAGAGCTGTACAGGAGGACACATGAAAAAGTTCAAGAAAGAGTGGATAAAGCTGAAGCAGTGTGTCTCACCACAGACTGCTGGACATCCAGGACAACAACTTCCTTCATGTCTGTGACATGTCATTTCATTTCTGACTTTAAAAATGTGTCCGTCCTGCTAGATTGTTTTGAAATGAGCGACAGGCACACAGCTGACAATCTGGCAGAGCAACTTTTGAGGGTTGCAAGGGAGTGGAACATTGTGCATAAAGTTGTTGCCTGTGTCTCTGACAATGCTGCCAATGTTGTGAAGGCCATCCAGAACACAGGTTGGCCCCACCTATTCTGCTTTGCCCACACCCTGAACCTCATTGTACATAGTGGCATTGCTGCTATTAAACCTACAGTAGATAAGGTCAAGGCAATTGTGGAATACATGCACAAGAGCACAGTTGCCTCTGAAAAACTGAAGGCCACACAAAACCAGTTGGGGTTACCAGAACTGCGTCTGAAACAGGATTGCCCAACTCGTTGGAACTCAACATATTACATGCTGGAGAGAATACTGCAGAACAGAGAGGCTGTCATCACAACACTGGCCTTAACAAATCCTAGACTGGCCACCCTATCTCCAGAAGAGTGGGAGGAGATGCAACAGGCCTGCAATGTTCTGAAGCCCTTTGAGGAGGTCACAGTTGACATAAGCGGTGAAGGGTTTTTCAGTATTATTGCATTGTCGTGATAATACTGTGATTTTGAAGGCCTAATTTTCACTTGCACAGTCACATCAAAACAAAGTCATAAACCTGTCAATCAAGCTACTCTAGGTCATCACCACGGGAACTTGACTTCAGAGGAGCTTCAAAGGCTTTATCTTACTTCCTAGCTAGAGCTTTTCATTGCTATTTTTCAAACTAATGATTATGAATATGATCATTTTACAACGATTACTACTAATAGTTATACTGGTATTAATAATAACAACATGCATATTATTATCACTAAGAGGCCGAATCCTTCTTTCTCTTTCACTCAGGTATGTGACAGCTTCAAAAGTCATCCTTTTGGCAAGAGGTCTTCAAAAGATTGCATCAAGCCACCAACGAGCTGCTGGAAACCTCAGTGAACCAGTTAGGAAATTGGTGGACAACATCTGTTCCCAAATGTCTCACCGGTTCCATAAAATAGAGTCCCATGTTTTGCTCTCTGAGGCAGCAGCACTTGACCCGAGGTTCAAGAAGAAGGCCTTTCGGCAGGATGAGGCAGCTGACAATGTGTTTCATCGCCTCTGCAATTCTGCAGCAAGGATGACATTCTTGCTGCAGAAGGATGAGAAGAAGAGGGAGCAGAAGCACAAGAGGGGAGCTCCACACAGGAGAGTGCAGTCTGGAAAGAGTTTGATGAGCAGGTCTTTGGGCTTGTGACAAGCAGTCGCAATCCAACTGCAGATTCTGTGCTAGAGGTCCGTGGATTTATAGAGGAGCCTCTAGTGCCCAGGTCCTCAAACCCCCTCACTTGGTGGCAAAGTAGAAGGGTGGTATATCCCAGACTCTGTGAATTCATGAAGAGGAGACTCTGCATTGTGGCCACCTCTGTCCCGTCTGAGAGAGTGTTCAGTAAAACGGGGCAGATAGTTTCAGAGAGAAGGAGCCGGCTCAGCTCTTCAAAGGTCCGTCAGCTGGTATTCATCAATGCAAACCTGCACATGTAATCTTAATTGAAGATTATTAGAAGAAAATCAATGAATCTTAATTTTCACTGATATTCCCATTGTTTGCAACAATATTGCTCACCTGGCATGCTGGTGATTTTTTTTGTTGTCTCTTGACTTTGTTTTGCACTACAGTTTATTTTGTTTGTGATTGCACATTTAAGTTAATATTTTGTTTGTGACATTTTTAAAACCTTGTCTATTTAATATTTGTTTTTGCACTGTAGTTTTAGTCTATATTTACTTTTTTGTATTTTCTTTTTGATAGCCTATTGTTTTTTATCTTTTGAGTTTTTTTTAAATTGCACTGTAATTTATGTTTCTCACTTTTATTTTTATTGTTTTCATTTTATCTAATTAAAAATAATCAATAACCTAATATTTATTTGCGTACATCTTTTATTTGCGTAGTGAAACCTAAAATATGAAAAACGGGTGGCGAAAGTGATTGTGTGTACTGATTCTGAACGGGAGCTCTGAGTCTCTCTCTCTCCCTCTCAGTTCGTTCAGTGATTCACGTCGGCGCTCTCGTTCAGTTCGTTCAGTGATTCACGTCGGAGCGTGATTCACGTCGGAGCTCTCGTTCAGTTCGTTCAGTGATTCACGTCGGAGCGTGATTCACGTCGGAACTCTCGTTCAGTTCGTTCACTGAACGTACTGTGAACGGGAGCTTTGAGACACGAGACGGAAGAGAGGCAACTGAAGTTGAGAAATGAACGACTCTTTTTAGTAAGTGATTCAGTTCAGTTCGTTCACCCAGATGATTCGTTCGTTTTGAACGAATCGTTCATGACCGACACATCACTAGCTCTGACCAGAAGCTGCTGGCTAGTCTGACTGGGCTTTGGTACCCATTCTTTAAGGAGATTGACGTGATAAGTCTGCTTCTTCCGACGACGTTGGGGCATGTCAAGTTCATAAGTCGCAGGACCCATCTTCCTCAGAACTTTAAAAGGCCCCTGCCACTTGGCTAGCAGCTTGTTGTCTGTGGTTGGTAGAAGCAGCAGGACCTCTTGCCCCGGCTGGAAAACTCTGACCTTTGTCTTTTTGTCAAACATCTCTTTTTGTCTCTTCTGGGCTTGCTCCATATTAGCCTGAACCATGGTTGCCATCTGCTCAATCTTTTCCCTCATTTTAAGGACGTACTGGAGGACAGGTACTGGCTTCAAACCACTGGATGGCTCCCAGGTGTCTCTTAGCACATCAAGAGGTCCTCTCACTCGCCTTCCATACAGGAGTTCAAAGGGCGAATAGCCGGTTGAGGCCTGAGGGACTTCCCTGTAAGAGAAAAGCAGATACGGCAGCCAACAGTCCCAGTCTTTTCCATCTTCAGCCACAAACTTCCTCAACATCGCCTTCAGTGTCTGATTATATCTCTCCACTAACCCGTCAGTCTGGGGTGGTAAGGGGTGGTCTTAATACTTTTAACCCCCAACAAGCTATACACCTGCTTTAATGTCTGAGATAGAAAAGCAGTACCCTGGTCTGTCACTATCTCCCTAGGAATGCCTACTCTGGAAAACAGCTGTAAGAGAATAGGTGCCATGGCCCTTGCTGTAATTCGCTTCAGAGGGAAAGCTTCAGGATAGCGGGTGGCATAGTCACATATTACCAGTATGTATCTATAGCCTGACCTAGGCCTTTCTAGAGGCCCTACAATGTCCATACCTATCCTAGAAAATGGAACATCAATTATTGGTATGGGCAGCAGTGGAAACTGCTGTACTTTCTTGCGACTGGACAATTGACACTCAGGACAGGTTTTACAAAACATTTGAACATCAGTGTACAAACCAGGCCAAAAGAATTTACAGGAAATATGGTCTAATGTTTTAACACTGCCCAAATGACCTGCCCAAGTAATGGCCGGGTTAAGAAGAATAGGCAGCAAAGGCGGAGGGAAAAGCTCATGGGGGCCCTGAGACAGCAACAACAGCCGGTTTCAGAGCCAGAGCAGTCAGCAGGAGACAGTTGGTGGGAGGTTCCTGGGGATTTAAGCCAGCTTCAGAGGGAAGACAACACGTTACAAACTGCCTTCAGCAAGGTCACTGAGATAGATGGTGTGAGCACGGGGGTATCCCCCTCCTTAACAGGGGAGAGATTTCTGATGCGCAAGGGGTTACTGTACCATCAGCCAGAAGGGGGGGCAGTCGAGCAGCTTGTAGTGCCAGAAAGCTTTAGGGACAAGGTATTGATGTTGGGCAACAGCATACCTTTCACCAGGGAACTCAACCTGACTGAAGGGAAGCTGCTCTAACCCCTGTGAGTGTGTGATAGGTTGCGGAGACTGGCTAGTGTTGTCCCTCCTGGCTCTGGTTACAACCATATTAACTGGCCTGCTCTGATGAAGTAACCTGGGTAGGATGGGTATATCTTGACCTAACAGGACTGGATGACTTAAACCAGGGACAACTCCAACCTCTAATAAGTACGACTGGCCCTGCACTTCAAGATAAACACACGCTGTCGGGTAAGGACGTTTGTCACCATGCACACACACCACACTTCTACTTCCCCTTCCCCCATCTGCTGTTGCTGAACCAGGTAGGGCATGACAAAAGTCTGAGTGCTGGCAGAGTCCAACAAAGCAGTGGCGGGCATGCCATTAACAGTAACAGTTGCTATTTGCATTTTACCTCTAACTTCATGATCATCTACTTTCTGTATAGTGGGTCTAGGAACACAGCACATGGTGTTGGCACCTTTTACTTTTAAAGCTGGACATTCAGGCTTTATGTGCCCTTCCTTTCCACAAAAATAACAAACAGGTGGGTCTTTATTTCTCTTTCCTGCTGTACTGTCAGGGAATTTAACACCTACTCCTCTCCTCATCTGAAAAATGTTGACCACCCCCACCAAACCCCCCAGACTTACCCTTGGGCGTGGTTGGTCGGTTGTTCTTGTCATGACGGAAGAATTTTGGTCCCCTCCTTGCAGCCATGAAGGCCTCCACCAGTTGAGCAGCTCTCTGACCGTTCTCAGGGTTATGCTCCATCACCAACTGCTCCAGGATCAGGACCTCTCCAACTTCCTCCATTGTCTTTTGTGCTGGTTTCACCCATTTCTTGTAAAGCTCTTTCAGACGATGATAAAGCTCTCGAGGAGTCTCCCCTGGATGGGTTTCTGGATCACGGAACCTCTGACGGTACATTGCTTCATTTATTTCGTATTTGGCTAGAATGGCCTCTTTAACTTTGTCATAGTCCATTGAATCATTCACATCCATTGCAACATAGGCGCTTCTGGCCTTACCCGTCAGATGTGGAACCAGCTGCACAGCCCACTCCGCCCTGGGCCATCTGTACGCGGTGGCTAGGCGCTCAAATGTTGTGAGATATGGTTCAATGTCATCTCCTTCTTCCAATTTTGGAATGGTGGCTCTGCTCCAGGTTGCTGGCCCCACAGGGAAGGGAGGATTGTTGTCAGGGGGCGGTGATCCACCAGTCGCTGGAGACCTGGACAATGCACCCCTCCTTTCTGGGCCATTGTGCTCCATACCTCCGCTGACCTCTTCCCGCTTCTCCGCCTCCATCTCATCCCGCACCTGGTTCAGTTGTATCTGGATACTTCTCCACCTTTGCTCCTGCTTGAAGGCCTCTCTCTCCTGGACTTGCATCTGCCTCTGGATGAGGGCATACAGTTGATCCAGGCCGCCTTGTTCGTGTCCCCTGGGACCACCACTGTCTCCACCTGTAGCTAGGTCCTCCCTAGGACCTTGGTCACCTCGTAGAGCCCCTGGGTCATACTGCAGTGTTTGGCTTTCACTTTGCATGGCTTTCTGTGCACTCCTGGTGATTGGGCGTCCGGGCTTCTTCTTCTGGCTCTCCAGTTTCAGTGACGAAAAAAAAATCCCACCACTGCCACCAAATGCAACATTACTGATTGTAAGTCCACCTCAAAATTGGGATTTAAGTGTGGCTGTTCAGCACTGGTGGTGAGCAAAAAGATGTCAGGAGGCAGAAGTCAATGCAAAATGAAGTGATTGATTTATTAACCAAAAATAGCACCAAACATAAGTCCCGGGTAACCTAATAAACCAAGATTACATAAACCGAACGAAACCACAGCCTCACAGCAAGCTGCCACTAACAAAAAACATTCCCCCCCCCCCAGACTCTGGCTTTATACAAGAAAACCCCAACTGGCCTCACTTTGTCTGATTAAGCTCAGGTGATTTCACTCAGCCTAATCACTCTGCAGGCCAGTGTAGGGAAGGTGGGGGCAGGTGAAAGGTATGGGACAACCTTTTCACACACCCCTTAGCCCTACCAACCTAGCCCTACCCCTCGTTTTGGAGTGCCACTGAACCCCTTAGAACAGAGCTGCAAGGGCTAGTGGTGAAATCCTTCCCCTACGAAATGGGACAACCCTTCCAGAGCCTCATACGTCATCAGTAGTTGTCGACTGCAATGACTTAATAACACCCGACGTAGTAACTGGTATTTCCCGAAAATGCAGATGTTAGCTGTGTTACTGTCCCTTACGTGGGCTATGGGCAACTTCATGAATTTGTCAGCAACATCTCGGAGAAATCGGATGAGGAGAAGACGTCTACGACACCTGGCCGCAGCGGTGGATCAGGTTATGGTATGTTCGACAAACTTTGTAAACTTTAATTAGGATAAACCGCAAATAACTGTTGTTGTTGTTAGCATAGCTGCACAACATGCTAGCGAGATAGCTGTGAACCATTAGACAAACGTTAGTGCGGAAAATGATGTAAGATAAACATTAACATTGGACATACGTCTGTGTTTGTGATACACACATAATGTACAACAAATGTATGTTGACAGTATTGATGTGTGTGATGATTGTGCGCAGGTTTGGTTGTGCTGTTGTAACGGACTGTATTGTATGTATGTAACGTCTTTGTGAAATAAGATAGATAGATAGATAGATAGATAGATGGATAGATACTTTATTGATCCCGAGGGAAATTCAAAGCATCCAGGAGCAGGTTACAAAGATGTAAATGACATGAAACATTTGTTACAAATTAAACCACAAAACCGACATCCCCCCTCCCATACATATATATTAACCTGAAAAAAAGATTTAAAAAATACCCCTAGATGAATCAAACTTAAACTGTGCAATTAAGAATAGACTTATAGATAATATAATTAAAGGTACTATTTAAGTAATTGAGGTAATCATTAAAGTGTCCAACTAGAGAACAACATCTCTAGCCAGCACTATTTAATTGGGGAAAAAAGTAATTCCGAAGAGTTAGAAATTTTAGTTGTTAAGATGTTAAAAAGAATGAGTTTGTGTGAAGCTAAAGGTTCACCTCGGTGGTTAACCACAGACTTTAAATATGATTATCCGACGTTATGATGAATGCTATACTCAACATAAATGTTGAAATTTATAAATAAACTTTGGATATTAATTCTGCGTTAGTACTTTCCAATTATAATGTAATATGTCATTGTTATTTTTGAGATAAAGTTTAACATTAACCAGATGCAACTGAACCAAATAGGTAACATGGTTGACGTTCATTTCGACGGCCCACAAACTGAAAGTTATATTTTCTGTCATGATTTTTATAACATAAACATGCGATAACAAGTACAACTCGACAGGTAGAGATCAGCTATATATTGAAGCTGTGCCAATTGTGCCATGACGCACAGAGGTAGAGAGATATGAAACATAAACTTCAATCAATAATCAGTTCTAATGTTAATCCATTTAGCACAGAATATTGGGAGTTACACCCATGTTGTCCAAACGGCTCCAATAAGTGCGCCAGGGACCAGAGGCTCTGAATATTTTTGATGTATTCCGTGACTTTTTTGTCTCCTCTTGCCGCGACGGAACAGCACTCTCGGTGCTCCTACAAATGAAGCGTTCTTAATCGATATGGATGCTCTTACAAAGAATATAGCAGTAGTAATATATATATATATAAATAACATACAGAATGAAAATAAGATATACAGTAAAGCAATATGTACAATAAATAGTTTTAAGAATACAGCCATGTTGATGTATGTGAATAAGATAGACTGACATATGTGTTTACACATTTTGCTTGTAAGTAGTTTTCCTCTAGGGGATTCAGATTCAGGCTGGACCAGTGGATGCTCAACCTGAGAAGACAGAACTGGACTCCCAACAAGGCCTCTCGTCTGTGCAGTGAACACTTTGAAAGCTGTCACATCGGCACTGATTCCAGGGTATGGAGATATTTTAAATATTATTATTAACAAAGAAACGTATTGATTTAAACTGATGAAGTACTATCCACAATAAACTGCTTAATTGCACAGTGTAAGTGCAACACAGATGAATACAGTAAATTAACACAAAATGGATTTAATGGATAACTGCTATTTTCTGTCTAAATAATTTTTTCCCTTTTCTTTTTACATTTTAATAGGGGAGGAAATGTCTAAAGAACACCACTGTGCCTACCATTTTCCACTTCCCAGAGGAAAAAGTGCCAGGAGGAAAATGCTTGGTGGTAAGTGCAAATAAGGTAAGTGACAATGGCATGGTTGTTTTGAGTAGTGGTGAGGAGGTTTCAGATGTAGGTGATGGTAGCAGTGCCGTAAATCTCATTGCTGGTCACAGCAATGTCATGATGGAAGACACACCCCAACAAGACTTTGTTGCTCAAGATGTCATTCATGATGACATTATGCTGACAGTGAATGCAGGGGAAGATGTTGGTCTAGGTAGCAGCAATCAACCCAAACATCAGAGTAAAAATTGGACAGCATTAGATCACTGTTACATAAGGCCAAAACAGCTAAGTTTTGATCTAATGGCCGTATCGCAGGGTGATCACTCTTACGGTGTTTCTCATTCTCCATGAACACTGAAGAGGAAGGCTTCTGCTACAGAGGTAAAGCTCTGTGCAGCTCGAAAAAAGCTGAGGTTGAAAGTCCAGCCCACAAGAAGATTGAAGGCAAAAGTTTCTTCAATGAAAGGTTTAGTCAAAGTGCTTCAGATGTTCCAAGAGAGATCTTTCAAAGACTAAAAAAGAAGTCTGTGTTTTCGGAGAATCTGAAACAATGCGCCACAACACTGCACTTCTACTCTCCAAAAGCCTATGACTATGTCAGAGAGAAATTTATTTTGGCTTTGCCTCATCCACAAACCATAAGAAAGTGGTATAGTAGCATTTCTGCAGATCCTGGATTTACTGTTGCTTCTTTCACAGCTTTAAAAAGTCATGTTGCTGATCAGAAAGGATTAGGTAAGGACACAGTTTGCTCATTGATGATGGATGAAATGTACATTCATAAGCAGACTGAGTTTGGGGGGGACCAAATTCACGGCTATGTTGACATCGGAGCTGGTGAAATTGAAAACGTAATTGCAACACAAGCATGGTTGTTGCAGTTAATGCATCTTGGAAGATTCCCATTGCTTACTTCCTCATCAACAGCATGACGGGACAAGAGAGAGCAAACATTGTCCGAGAGAGCCTAGTTAGGCTTCATGAAATCGGTGTTAGGGTTGTCTCATTGACATGTGATGGACCATCTCAAAACTTTGCAATGGTCAAAGAGCTTGGTGCCAAGTTGGACCTCGTGGACATGAAACTTTTCTTTTTCCATCCTGAAGATCTCACACAAAAAGTCCATGTTCTCTTGGATCCATGTCACATGCTCAAGCTTCTTCGGAATGTCTTTTCAACAGTCGAGGTTCTGGTGAGAGAAGATGGCCAGCAGATAAGATGGCAGTACATCAAGGAGCTCAACAAGCTTCAGGAGAAGGAGGGTTTGCGCCTTGGCATCAAACTGAAGATGGCACATATTCAGTGGCGCAATCAAAAAATGAAGGTACATCTTGCAGCCCAACTCTTCAGCAGCAGTGTGGCTGATGCCACTGAGTATTATGAGAGGGGGCTTAAATATCCCCAGTTCTTTGGATGTTCAGCCACTGTTCAATTCTTGCGCACCATTGATGCTGCCTTTGATGTCCTTAACAGCAGGAACCCACTTGGAAAGGGATTTAAAGCCCCCCTGAAACCAGCAAACAAACACCATGCCAAGGCCATTTTAGATGAAGCAGAGTCACTCCTTTGTGGGCTCAGAATGACAGGAAGAGACAACACACTTATACATGTACACTCTACACAGAAGAGAACTGCCATTTATGGTTTCATTGCTTGTGTAAGAAGTGTGATGGATGAAGATCTGGTAGAGCAGCCAGCAGCCCCATGCCGATACCTTCTGACCTACAAACTCAGCCAGGACCACTTGGAGCTGTTCTTCTCTGCAATCAGAGCATGTGGCGGATTTAACAACAACCCCAATGTGAGGCAGTTTAGAGGAGCTTACAAGCGCCTCCTTGTAAGGCATCAGGTAAACAGAGGCACAGGTAACTGTCTCCTTTGTGACAACACAACCATCCTTGATTCAACACCCGCGACTGTGAATGTTGCGCGCAGGTTGGATGTGAAGCCAGTTGAAGTGCTTGTGCCTGAGGATGACAGTCTGTCTGACCGTCCAGATGTTGACAGTCTGTCTGAGTACAAAGAAGCAGCAATTTCTTACATCACAGGCTTCATCGTCAACAAGATGAAACAGAAGATAACATGCATGCCTTGCTCACAAGCACTGTCCTCAGATGACTCGGTTCACCATTTCATTACTTTGAAGAACAGAGGTGGCCTCCAGAAACCATCACCGGACATCACTGCAGTTTGCCAAGCTACTGAAAGACGCTTTCAGAGGCTTCTAAAAATCTTCTAAATGAGGGCAGACCTCCACTGGGAAGAGGAACAACTGCAGCAATTGTCACCCAGGTTCTTGCAGATTGTTCAGAGAAGAATCTCTTTCCCCAGCTGCACAGTTTGACGTGTGTTGAAGCCAACCATGTCCATGTTTTGGTAAGGATGGCTACTGCATGGTACTGCAAAGTTCGACTGAACCACATAGCAAGAAGAGAGGCAGAAAAAATAAAGGAAGGTAAAGTGGTTCGCAGAAAGCTTACTAAATTAATCAATTTTTATGGAGATTAAATAAAAGGCGTTTGGTCACTTCTGTGTGTGGTTAAAGTACATAAGTTATTATATATTTTGATATTTGTATGTATGTTTCCATTACTGTACAGTATGTTCTTCTACCTGCTTCTTTGTTTATATGTGCATATTTGTGTGTATATATTTGTATGTATATCATACAATAATGATTTAGTATTTATTATAAGACATTTGTTTTCTATTGAACCCTGTGAAGTCATGGAGTCTGTGGACAGTGTCAGCTTCACACCAAAAAGTATTCGAAAAAATAGTGTTTAAGACTGGCATCTATTATTATGAGTTGCAGCTACCTTGTTCAATATTATTCCTGCAGATGTGGCTCATAACAAAAAAACACCCTGAGCTGTCACATGTAGTTAACTGTACATTTTTTCTTGTCTGAGGCATTAATTGAACACCTTTGTATTTCTCCTATAGACACAGTGTGGATTATTGGTGACTGGTCCATCGAGGTGCCCAGAGAGCTGCAGAGACAGAGGAAGAAACCTGAGCCTCAACAACATCTGTATTTGTTGGTTCTTCTGGGGTGGACTTCAGTTGCTTCTCTTCAACAGCTTGCTGTGAGGGAGGTCTCCCCCGGATGGCCTGAGTGATGTCACCCACAGGCTGAGAGCTGAGGCTGAGGCGTGCTTTAAGCCTCTTGACAAACCGTTACACCGCACCCGCCTGTCAAGCTGGTCAGCTACACGCCTTATTGTGAATAACTCTTATTCTTCATCAAATCAAAACTGATGAGTCATCAAAACATTCACCCCCACCGTACAGTGTGTGTCCATCGAGACATGAGCTAATCACACCTATTTGTTTGTTTTGTACCAAGCTGTAAACATGTTCATCTCTGCTGTAAAAACAGATTTTTTTTAATGTTGTTTTTCAGATTAAATAAATATTTCTATATAAATGCACTCCTTTATGTCTACTTATGAATATACATTTCAGATTTGAAATGACAAGACTAAAATGTGCATTAATGCTCAACTCAATAGTTAAGGGAAGGAAGTCTACTTTTACACAACTTCTTATTCTTTCGACATTTTTTTTTACCAAATACTAATGTAGTTCATTTCTGGAAGTGGGATGGAACAGAGTCATTGCAGAAATTTGACCTTAAACACAGTCCCATTCTTAAATCAAGATACATGGAGAGTAAATAAGATCAATAACTTGTGAATAAAAACACAGTTAAAAATGATTTAGAAATGTAGTCTTCACAGATCAATATCACATAATATCAACTTCTCCCATCTAAACTGGACAAAGGGTTTTAAAATGGGGAAGAAAATGGTTTAATTGCAAGTTGTTTGGAGGAGATCTATTTTTATTTGAACAGCATGAATACAGTCTTGCAAGGTGCAAACCCTCCTCCTTCTCCTGAAGCTTGTGGAGCTCCTTCATGTACTGCCGTCTTATCTGCTGGCCATCTTCTCTCAGCACAACTTTGACTGTTGAAAGTCATTCTGAAGAAGCTCGAGCATGTGACATGGATCCAGGAGAACATGGACTTTTAGTGAGGGGTCTTCAGGATGGCAAAGAAAGAGAGAAAATATCAGTTATTCATTAAATCATTTTTTTGTTCTCATCTATTTTTCTGTATTCATCTGTGTGTAAGAGCACATTTATAAATTCAACAGTGTACTACCCAGACAACAAAGGTACAGTATTCAGGTAATCAACATCTATTTAAAGTTAAGAAGATAAACCTTATTTATCTTACCTGTTTTCAGCTCTCTCTCTCACTCACACAATGATATTCCACATCAAATTGTCTCAGATTTTGTGAGGAAAAATTAAGCAGTTTATTGTGGATAGTACTTCATCTTTACATGAAACAAATATAACCTGAATTATTCAAATCAGTAACAGGTCCCAACTCTCTGTGCTTCAGTACAGAACATACAGTAACTCATTTATTATTAACATGAGCTCAGTACGTGGCTGTATTCTTCAAACTATTTCTTATACTTTATATCTATGTGCTTTAGATCTTATTTTCATTCCATATGTTATTTATATTTTATATTTCTACAGCTATATTCTGTGTATGAGTTCAGTGAAAATTAATATGGTTATTAATGGTTACAGATGCTCTTACAAAGTGAATTTTTTTTTAATTTGTTAACAGTTTGCTCAAATCTTAAGACACTACATCAACCATGTAACTTTAATGTCATCCTCTATAACCTACACAGCAGATTAGGTTCAGTTCAGTTTATGTTACTGACGGATAATTACTACACAAAGTTTGTTTTTTAATGTCCACATTTACATGGAGTATAACATTCATCATAACGTCAGATAACCATATTTACAGTCTGTGGTTAACCACCGAGATGAACCTTTAGCTTCTAACATCACACAAACTCATTATTTTCAACAACAACATCTTAACAGCAAACATTTCTAAACCATTGACCGTAAATAATGAGCTACACAGTTAGTCGACTGGTTTACAAGCTAACGCTAAACAAGCTAGGTCCGTAAATATAAACACATGAGTATACAGTAAATATAACACTACTATATCACTTACCGAAAACAACTGAAGCATCAACTTGTTGGATGGTCTGTTAACCGCACAGCAAGCCATGTATGTTGTCAGATATGTGTTAAACAAACTCTCCAAACGAAGTAAAAAAGAGGAGAAATCAGACGGATCAAGCTGTTTGCCTCCTGACCTGCTGACCTGACAGACAGATGCAGCGCGCAGAGCTGTCAATCAAATCTGACACAACCAAATATGGGCATAGCCGTTTTCCTTAATAGAATAAAATCCGATGAGTTATAAAAAAATTCACCCCCCCCCCCCCACAGTGTGAGGAGAAGGGGCCGTCAACTTCTCAGATATATCTCGTTTTTTGAACCAGGCTGTAAACATGGTGATTCCTGTGGTTAAAACAGGCTTTTTTGGCTGTGGGCTTATGGCACTTCCGGCGCTTCTGCAGCCAGCCTCAAGTGGAACCTCGAGGAACTGCAGTTTTTTGTACTTCCGCATAGGCTTCATTTTTCGAGACCGGAGGTTGCCCCTTGGTTCTGTAGCAGTTTATTGCCCGAGTGCCGTCTGTGCAAGAGTGACAAGTACCGCAGGAGCGTGTACACATCTACGCGACTTCAAGATGAGTCCAGGAAGGATGTCGCGTTTGATGTTAGGTCTGGGATATGCGGCTCTCAGAAAAATCAGCAAGGTGTTGGGGATCCCTGCCCTTCACCTTAAAACGTATCAGAGGCATGACAAAAGAGTGACAGGTAGGCTATGGAAAGAGGGTTGTGTCAGAAAAGTTGAAGCAGTCTGTAGAATTTCTAATGTCAGAAATACCCTAATGAGCATGGCTGTTACCACCCAGTGTTTCCCACACATAGACGATACCTGGCGGGTATTTATTTATTTATTCATTCATAAAATGGCTGCTTGAGCGAGAGAGTGCAGGCGCGCGCGAGGACGGATCCATGAGGAGCAAAACTCACGTTTTAAAAAACTGCAGAGAGATAAGTCACAGCTAAACGAGAGAATGCAGAATTACATCAGCTTCAGAGAAAATGTTAACGTACAGCTGCTTGCTATTGATGCTGTGCTGGACATTTTCCAAACGGTAGGGGTAGTCGTGTCTGTGTGGGTACGTGGATAAATTAAGCAGATTAAAGTTGTTTGTTGCAAAAACAAAATTAATTCAGAGGGGAAAAACACATTTCATATAAATACAAACCTAATATTAAAATACATCCTGAGATATGAGTAAAAAAAAATACATGTATATGTCGATCCGCCCCCCAGCACGTACTCCACCGCCCTGGTATCGCATCATTCTGTGGGAAACACTGCTGTATCAATAAAACCAAACCAGATGAACAGTTATTGATACAATGCACATTTCATTTTAGTTGCGGAAATTGAGAGAGGTCTGGAGTCACTACACAGGAGCAGGTCAGGCAGGCCTATGCAGATGTTGATGCAGATGTGGTAGAGTTGCTGAGGGAGGATGCAGATGCTGTCATTAACATCAGTGTGTCTTTTGATGGCACTTGGCAGAAAAGAGGGTTCACATCACACTATGGGATCGGGGTGTGCATTGACATATTTACGGGACTGGTGATCGACTTTGAGGTCTTATCCTCCTATTGTCACGCTTGTGCCCTTAAAGAAGCTGCCAGGCATGAGGGAAAGACTATGGAGGAAGAGATTGACATCTGGAGAGAAAAGCACGACTGTGCAAGAAACTTTTGGGGTTCAAGCAAGGCTATGGAGCAGGAGGCAGCAAAGAGGATGTGGGCCAGGTCTGTGAGTCGTCACCAGCTTAGATACACTCAGATGCTGTCAGATGGGGACAGTGCTGCATTCAAGGAGGTGGTATCCCTCAACCCATACCCTGAGCATGAGGTAGTGAAGTTAGTTAACCATGCCCATAAGTGCATGGGAACAGCCCTTCGCAAATTAAGTGCTGAACGCAAATTGGGGGGGGAAGGGTCTGGGAAAATTAACGGCCAATAAATGTAAAACATTACAAAATTATTACAGGGGGGCAATTTTAAATAACCAGGGTTCCCTAGACAGGATGAAGAATGAAATATGGGCTGGTCTCCTCCACAGCATGTCCTGTGACGAAGTACCCTTGCACACCAGGTGCAACCCGTCCTGGTGCTGGTACAGGAGAGCGGAGGAAAATGGAGAAACTCCGGAGAATCACAGGCTCCATGCAGGGAACTTTTTATCTTGGGAGGTGGGCCAGAAGCTTCTTCCTGTGTACCACCACATGTCTAGTGACAGCCTGCTGCAGCGCATGCAGCATGGTGGCACTCAAAATGCTAATGAGTGCCTCAACTCTGTGATATGGGCCCGCTGTCCAAAAACCGTGTTTGTTGGGAAGAGTAGGGTTGAGGCAGCAGCAAGTATGGCCATTACAACTTTTAATGAGGGGGCCTCTTCCATGCTTGCAGTTATGGATAAGCTATGGCTTGAAAGCACTGTCATCACCATCACCACCATCAGAGAAACCATTACCGGCCACTTTCAAATTCCAGTGCAGTTTCACTGTATTTGGAAGTGGTCTTTAAGGCAATGAGCAATGTTTCTTAAAATAAATCATTTCCTCTAGGTGTGAAATGAACTCCATCTTTCAAAAATAGCCCAGAACTGTCATGTCTAATTTGAGGGTGCTCAATCATTGCACCGCCTATTGATCCAACAAATGTAGCCATAACACTGTTGACAAACCTACGAGATTTGTCGATCTTCCCCGGATGGATGCCAGGCCTCCATCGGCACCTCTGGGTGAGGGCAGACAACATGATCTTCGTGCCAGGGTGTTGTGCGTGGAGTTGATGAAGGTCCTCCTTCATCATATTGACCAGCACAACACCACTGACATGTCCCATGCTGTTGCCCTCACAGTGGATGATGAGGCCATCCGGGGGAGACCTCCCTCGGAGTGAGTTTTCAAAGAAGGGAAGGAGGCCTTTCCAGCGAAGTCCACCCCAGCCGAACCAACTCATGTGGACGTTCTTCAGGCCCAGGTTCCTTCCCTCTGTCTCTGCAGCTCTCTGGGCACCTCGACGGACACAGCTGTCACCAATAATCCACACGGTGTCTAAGGGAGAAATACAAAGGTGTTCAATTAATACCTCAGACAAGACAAAATGTACAGTCAACTACATGTGGCAGCTCAAGGTGTTTTTTTGTTATTAGCCACATCTGCAGGAATAATATTGAACAAACAAGGTAGCTGCAGCTCATAATAATAGATGCCAGTCTTAAAATACAATTTATTCTAATACTTACAGTTTTTGGCGGGTGAAGCTGACACTCCATCACTGGCCACAGACGCCATGACTTCAGAGGGTTCTATAGAAAATAAATATCTTATGATTAATATAAAATATTTATTTTTTAGTTGTCATGTTCACCGTCATCACTGTTGACATCAGTAAATATAAAACACAGACATTCCTCTTTTTGTCAGAACAGAAACATGAACTGTATGCTTTGTAATATTGAATTTTTCTGGATGTCTCATTTATTTACAGTCTGTGGTCTAACAGTAGTTTCATCAACAACAACGAAAAGAAAAGAAAAAAAGCGCCAAAGATCTTTCTTTTATGGTTTTCAAACAGACTTCTAAACTTTGTAACACAATGTGAGAATTTTAATGTAAAGATTAGCCTCAAAATGTTTCTTACATTTTATGTTACAACTATGCTAATGTTTTGTTCTACTAACCCAGACAAAGTCACTGCTGTGACAAATAACCACCGGTAATAATTTTTTATAAGTGTAGTTTTAAGACTTTAATTATATATTTGGGTTGAAGATAATTCGTTTTAACTGTGTTATAGAAAAGTTTAATGTTAACTTGCTGTTTATAGTTATGGACGAGCGGGAGCAGGACAGCAGTAGCAGATAGAGCAGTTGTTAGCTATGCTGTGAAGTAGCCTGCTAGGCTGCTAGCATCAAGCTCGTCGGTCGGCAAACTTTGGTCCCGCCCACAGTCCCGCCTTACTACTGTTACTAGGTTGATCCAAAGTTAGGTTGAGACAGCAAATCCAATATGGATGTGGCCCTCGATTGGACTAATTTTCTGCCTATGTCACAGACGCGTCAGGGTTTGTCCAGTAATATTTACAGTCTATGTTCACAACAGCAGCTGATGCCTCCGTCCTGTCCAACTCCCTCTCCTTGACCCTCAGCTGCTGCTCAGTGGCCCTGGCCCTCCGCCAGTGGTGAACCATGATGGTCACTGCCTCGGAACCAATGAGGTTATAGATAACCATCATCTCGGCATTCATACTCGTGTACTGTAAGTACACAACTACTCCTCAGAAATGTGAGCTGAACATTTTAAATATGTTCATATTTTAGATTTACTTAAACCATCCTCATTCATGCACGGCCTGCTCTGACCTCTACCTCAGCGGCAAGGAAGTGTGGACAACAGGAACACGATGAATACAAAAAGAACTCCTCCCTGCATATTATCCCATATGCTCTTTTGTAAAGTGTCTCAAGATAACACTTGTTATGAATTCCTGCTATACAAATAATGATTGGTTGATTGATTTACTATGATCGAGATTGATCGTATTTTCCAAATGATAATAATGGTATCAAAATGATGCATAGGCTGGGGGGCTTGCCAAAACCTGATCATGCATTTTTTTGCTGTATTGGAGGAATTTGCCTTCTGGTATAGGAACTAAACTCTTAATGTGTCATCAGAGGAAATTATCCAGGAGAAGAGAGAATATAGAAAGGATCTGAGTGTCCCTGTTTGGTTGATAATCACTATAACTGAATCAATAACAATCACAAAGTGTCTTCCTATATGGAAACTTTTTATGAAGCTTTGATTAGCTATACATCAAACAGACACTTAATTATTGGCCAGACCGGAGTGAAGCAGCTCCATGGGCACACAAAAAAATGTCAACAAAGCCAAGTTTTATTTTTTTAACTGGCCGAAATGGGCTTCCATAGAGATGACCTATTTTTAATATATGTTTTTGATGTAAATTAATAATAAAAATCATTATAATAAATCAGAATCAGAAATATATAAATATACTACCTCTCACAGGCTCCCTGTATGGCATTGCGAGGGTGACTGGACGTTATATACAGGGATATCACCCAGAATGCAGTAGCCTTCAGGAGGGAAAAGGCTCTGAATGTAAAGAGGGCTATTTTCTTTAAAACCTTGAGTCGTGTACTGACCCTTGGTACCCAATAAAACCATCCAAAAACTGACACTGGTGGTCACACACGGCTTGCATTCACACAGAATAGAATCATTTTCTATTAAAATAACACTAAGCATCATTACTTGGGGGCTTAATTCTGATGTGGCAGCCATCAGTGCTGCCAACAACACCAGAGAAAGCCAGCACTAATTCTTGGGAGGTCATCTTGGGGTGGCAAGTAGATGACCCTGTTTTTTAGCCCGATGATTTCCTTTGAAACTGTGTGCATTATGTCATGCAGAGTAAGAGTGTGGAACGCCAAAGGCTCGGGAAACCACACAGTAAGAGGTGGCAACTTGCAAACCAAAACAAAAAAACAAGAACCTCCAGATCAAATCCCCAGCCGTGTTCAGATGGTGAGTGCAGGCTTATACATAGTTTAAGCGCACATTGAGGAAATTAACGCGTCATCGAAAATAAAACACAGATAAGTGGGTGTGTGCGTGCACTTATTGTCATCCTGGGACTAATGAGTTAAAATCTATATGGCGTATGAATAATATGTCCTTTATGTATCTAAATAAATTAACCTGTGATATTCAGGAGAATAAGAGTAATATTTTTCTGATGTACAGAGAGAAATGGTCTGTAGATATATGGCTACGCTATAACGTATTGGCTCATAAAGGATTGCTACAGTGTAGAAGCTTATGTTAATGTTAAGTTTAATTTAACCAAAAGACAAAGATCCCTCTGCGCACGGTTCCGTTCAGGAACAGTACCTTCAGCTTTAGAGACGGGAAGGTGTAATGCCATTCCAGAAGACAGAGTTTGTTTGTTGTGTGAGTTAGGTACAACTTCTGTTGTCTTCAATTTAAGCAGATTTCTCTTGGCTAGATGATTATGAAAAACTAAAGTTGTGTTTGAAAAAAGGAACATTTGTTGTAGCAGATTTTATTTGTTAAGCCTGGGAAAAAAGACTGAACAGTGACAGGAGTGTTACACCCCACCATAAGGCGGCCCTGTAGGACTAACAGCAAACCATACATTGACCCATTAAAAGACACTAACCACCTTAACAAAAGTCAAAACAAAGGGATTTATTACAATATGACACACTAAATGATAACAAAGATCAAAAGAGACACCAGACAATCCCTGACTGAGCAGCACAGCAGTCCCAACTCAAAATGCCTCTCTTCTCTGCAGCCAGCACTGGCCTTTTAAGCACTGAGGCCAGGTGTACCTCGTTGTGCAATTAGTAGCTTCACCTGGGCTGGAGACAAGAGAAGGGGAGAAGGGACACAGAGCAACATACAGCCGTAACAGGAGCCTGCAACTGTGTAATGTTATGTTAATGTAAAACACTGCAACTGAATTTCTGGTGTCTTATAAGCCCATGAGGGTTGGGCACTTAGTGTGCATGACACGAAATTAAATTAAATCAATCAATCAATGTACCTGTAGGCTTGCAGGGAGTGAGTGAAAGAGAAATGTGTACTTCAATGCCAAAGGTTGTCATCATTGTCTGCGTTAATTTAAAATGTAATCCTTTGAAAAAGTGGAAAGTGCAAGACTGTTTCTTTGCTCATTTTGAAATAAGGTTTCATTTTGTAATGCTGTTTGAGATCAAGAAGTTTTGGGTGGCATAAATAAGTGTGTTTCTACGTTGACTCGTCCAAAGGTGTTTCTGTAACATGATATACAAGTTACTATAGTTTAATTAATAGTATTTCAAGTAATCATGTCCAATTGTGTGGTATTTTTCATATTCTTAATTCTTCCACTTTTAAGGTGTGTGGAATACACTTTGAGGATGGTCAACCAACCAAACTGTCTCCAGACAAAATGATTACGTAATCGGATACAATCCTGGTTTTAATCCCATCAAGCTGTCCCCAAAGGACAAGAGCAGGCCCACAGTTCAAAAACATGTTTTGAGGCAGAATTGCACATTCATCCTCAGCCTGATTGACCAGGCAATCGAAAAGGGCACTTTTTTCACAAAAACACTTTTTTAACACAATTTTAAGCGTTTTCCGCGCTCCATTCATTTCAGATGGGCGGACGTTTCCGCTCATAACTCTTAAACGAAAGGTCCTACAGACTCATTTTGTGACTGACTTTTGAGACGCTGAACATGCTGGTGTTGTCCCCGAGTCTCTACGACATTCTGTTCCCGCGCTATGGCCAAAACAAATTCCGACCAATCAGGTTCGAGCACTTCCCGACGTCGTAGAGTCTCGTGAGTGGTACCAATGGAAAGCCCGTCCACTAATTAGTCTAATAGAACTGGTTTTATATTTTTAGGACCTTCCGCTGAGCTTCCAATGCGCTTTTGATTACAAATTTATTTTACATGGTACTTGCAAGTATAACTCTGTCTTCGCCACGCCACTTTCGTATTGCCATATAAATAGCTGAACTTCATTCAGCTCTCATTCTGCTTAGGAAGCAGCTAGAGACAAGCCGTTTTTTGCTCTGCTCTCCCACTACCCTACCCTATAGCAATGTACAGACCAATGATCCTACCCTCCAGACTTCTGCCAAGGCGCCGTGACAGTGCATCCTACTAGGCACCCCGCCCAGCAGCTGCTTTTTGCTCCCATCTCCCACCACCCTACCCTTTTACACTGTACAGACCCCTGAACCTACCCTATCCACTTGTGCCAAGGCGCCGTGACAATGCACCCTACCAGGCACCCCCTGCAGCCGCTGCCCCCTCAGCAGCCACCGCACTAGCTGCACCCCCTGCAGATGCGGCACCAGCCGTTGTTTTATTCTGTTTCAACAAGAATTAAATTAAATTGTTTAAAATAATCATTTCCATATGATAATTGTTCTGATTTCTTGTTTCTATTTAAAATATATTGTATATCATTTTTGCAAAATGTAGGTGCATTTCTGTTTTCCCCTGCCTTTCCTCAGGGCTTTTCATCTGGTAGACCACCTCCCAAGAAAAGATGTCTTGAGTCCCAGATTGTCAGCACGTGCTGAACGGGGAACCATGGAGTCTGATGTAGCAGTGAACACTGAGGATCTGGACAATAGTGTGCCTTGGCAGATGTGCGATATTGGCATCCAGTGGCCAGACACTACAGAACACACCTACTGTTCTAACAAATCAATGACAGACAGTGCAACACAAACTGATCCTGCTCCATCAATGTCAGCCTATGACTTTGATGATAGAGACTCCAAGTTTTTCACAGGCATAGGGGTTGCTAGTTTTTGGCAACTTTGTGCACCCTTCAGGCTTTTCTCCCACAGCTAAGAATTACCAAGTTGGCAGTCCATGATCAACTGTTAGTCGTTCTGATGAGGCTTCGTCTTGGTTTAATGTTTACAGACTTAGGTAAACGGTTTGGTATTAGCAGAAGCAAGGCTTGTGAGATCTTCACACACTGGAGACCAGTACTTGCAAAGTTTATGAGGGAAAAGGTGATTGTGTGGTTGCCTAGAGATACACTGAAAAGAATCAGGCCTCAGAGTTTCAATGAAAATTATCCCAAAGCAACGTGTATTATAGGCTATACTGAAAAATTTGTACAAAGGCCAAAAAACCTAAGGAAACGATCACAAACATACAGCAACTACAAACATCATAACACCTGCAAACTCCTGTATTGTATCTCTCCTAATGGTTATGTGATGTTTGTTTCTAAATTGTTTGGAGGACGGGCCAGTGATACATTTATCACAAAAAACAGTGGTCTTCTTGACCACCTGATTCCTGGTGATCAAATTTTAGCTGATCGTGGGTTCACCATAGCAGATGCATTGCCCCCAGGAGTGACTCTAGCTCTTCCCGCGTTTACGCGTGGTTGTAAAGAACTGTCTCAGCATGCCGTAACAGAAACGCGACACTTGGCAAATGTCAGAATCCATGTTGAGCGTGCAATTAGAAGGTTAAAAGGTTTTACAATTCTGAGTCATGAAATCCTTGGTAGTGTAAAACATGTTGATGACATAATAAGTATTTGTGCAGGGCTTTGTAACTTGCAACCTCAATTAATTTGAGATGAAACAGAGGAAAAAGGATCTGAAATAGATGAAGGTGAAGATGCAGATGAGCAGGAACAAGAAGCGTAAGTATGGCACAAGGCAGAGAACATCGAAAACTAAAAACAGTGCACTTCACTTTCATAGTAGAACGTTTTTTTTGTTGTTGTTACAAGTGCAGACCCTGCTGTAAAATTTCAAAATGTACTTAATAATTAAACTTCAGTGTTCCAGGTTATGCCATTTTCCTTTAAGGAAAGTGTTTGTTTGTTGTTTAGTTAATGTTAAATTTTTCAACACCAGGTTTAAAACAAAACAATCTCAATTTTTTAATAATTGATCGTAAAAAAAAGTAACAACGAAATTCAAATGTACAGGTTATCAATTACAGAATTTTTTTGCAGTCAAAGTTATGCCTCAAACAGACAGGAAGAGGATTTTAGAAAATGTTTTGGTAGTCTCTGAACTGAAACATTGCAATTTTATAGTTTGCAGGAATATAATGTAAATATAATATAATATGAGTTGTTACATGTGTATACTACATAAGTCTAACTAACAAATGACTTTAAAGTAAGCAACTTTGTAACACATTTGTTTAACATTTTTGAACTGTAAATTGTAAATAGTGATGTAATTTCTTGTATAAAATGCAAAAGGGTTTTATATTTAAAGAATAAATATGTTGCTAAACTAAGTGCTTCATTTGAATGAAAATGAAATGTAAATTGATTAAATTAAACATCTGTTTGCCTAACTTGCTTTTAAGAAACTAATTTCTGTGCACATTTCACTCTTAAGAATGAATTGTGAGGAGAAGGGTGTGATCCTCAACTACTTGAGTCTGATTTTCATTCCTCCATGTGCTATTCTTGTAGCTATTGCTGGGAGTAGATGTTGAAAGTAAACCTTTTTCAGGTGGCAGATTTTCTCCATTGTCTAGTCTTTGTTGTATGGCACATCCACGATAATATATTCATTTGGGGTCCGTCCAGAAACTTGCAATTTGTTTTGTTTGCACAATGTATTGCTATTTGGACCTGGTAGTAGTACCCTAAGCCTGATGCAATTTCCTTAAGAATGTATCTGCCATTGATATGTTTAATCTCATATTTGTTTGATTTAATCATTTTCAGCAGACTGCCATCATGTGACTCCAGCTTCTTCAGTGTTGGACACTTAATCTCAAGGATGGTATCTGTGTCAATTATGCCATCAAGGCTGGCTGCAAGCCAGTTTTCTCTCTCATCCACCACAAGACCTGCAGTCTCTACTGTTTTTCCTGTGGTCTCCTCAAAAAAATTTCTTGCCAAAGGCTCTGATGTTTGTCCATACCTAGTGGCTGCGCTTCTTTCAACCCAGCTTGTTGGGTCAGCTTTTTTAGGAACTTCAGATGCCTCACTGCTAGTTATTCTAATTTTTCTCTGGTCTAGCCAAAATTGACAATTCTGCCCCTTTGTCCCCTTTGATTCTATGTTTTCTCTCCCATCTTTTACAATTTTTTCAAAAATGTCATTGCAGAGTTTACATTTGTCTTCAGCACACTGTGCATGATGTATCATTTGTGAATTTACATTTACATTTTTCCGTGGCTGTGCAGTCACACCTGATGTAAAATTGTTCCAGGTACACAGGCTAAACCAGGCATTCTGGGGCAATGAAAAATGTCTAACAACATCTGCATCTGACTCAAATGCTGTAGATGTAATTTTCATACTTTTCCCAGGTTCATGGTCTGGCCCTTGAATGTTCTCTACTGTATCTGGCACCACATTTTTCCAGGCACATAATTCGTCAGTGCAGGCAGTACCTGTAAAGCCTTGGGTCAGCCTGTTTCACTTTTTAAAGTAGAGCTGCTGTAAGACTGCAACACTTTCCTCTGTTGGCCATGCAGTCACAGTTCCCAACCATTACTTTGCCATCCCTCCTCTGCAGAGTTATTTCAACATTATGATGGTTGTAGATGGACTGGGAGCACCGGACAGGTCCTTTAAGAGTGATGTGTTCCTCATCTGGTAGGTTATGCAATATTTGACCAACCCATCCAGAGCTTAGGTAATTTTGACCCCCTATCAATGACCTATAGTTGGCATTGTGTTGGTCATCACATGCCAGGCGATAAATGAAATAGTCTTGAATACCTATGAAACAACATGAAATCATATTTATTTTTAGTATTTAATTATCTGTTTGTCTAATCTGTGTTTGTTTTGCTCTTATGTCAGAAAACTAGCAACCATTACAACCAATGTTACATGAAATGTTTATTTATCTATGCCTGGATATGTGAATGCTATTATGTTAGTATTACACCACTCAGACTGCAACGGCACTTACAGTGTAGAAAACCTTCACTTTATTACTTCACAGGCAAGGATGGCAAAATATAAAAGCTGTAGGTACATCAGCACCATGAGCTCACTTCAGCAGCAATGCCAGAATACCAGCTCAGACTGTTTTACTCAAGCCACTTATTTAAGTTTCACTTTCATGTGCAGCAAAAGAGCTAACACTGCCACCTGCTGGCAAATGTAGACATACTTAACTGAACAGAAACTATTAATGTCACAGTATGTTATGAACAACATGTAAACAAAACATGACTGGACATAGATTACAAAAACAAGTAGGTTACTTTACTGGTGGTATATTAGCAAGCCAGCAACTTTGAAAGTAATGGTAGCAACACAACATGGTTAGCATTCTGTAGACTTGATTACTAAAAGTATGGAGGATGGTCAGGTGGTTAATTTTTTTCGCTATTTCTGGCAATATTAATAACCAATGTGTAAATAACGTGTAAATGTCGCAATTTATATATGGTACCATCATCAGTAACTCTGGGCCACTGTCTAACATCATCAATCCAACAACTCATCCTGCTGTCATGGGCAGCCAGCAACGGCTGATCGGGCGGCATTCTGACAGTTAGTCACCGCAGTAATGGAACCCACCACAAGATGTCAGTGTCCACAAACCACCCGTTGGAATCGGTGTATAATGAACACACTGAATGTTACGAACGGTTGGAAAACAAGGGAGGTGGACCCAAGTGCAGAATAACCAAAAATATTTAATTAAACAAAAAGGCCAAAAGCAACAAAACCTTACTTTCAAAAGTTCAACAAAAAACACAGGGATCAAAAACAGAGAGCCACAGAGGAGCACGAGCAAAAACTGACATACCAACGACCGACATACAAACAACATACAATGAACTGACACAGTAGGGAAGAAACACTGAGACTAAATAGACAAAGGGGTAATCAGACACAGGTGAGACTAATGACACAGGTGAAGACAATGAGGGCAATCACACTGGAGGGAAACACACAGAGGCAGGACAAGAAACACTGAGGACAACTATGACAAATACATGAAACACTGAAGACACTGTTAAACATCAAGACACACTGGAACCGAGAGGGACACAAGGATTTGAAATTAGAAAATAACACAGGAAACACTGAAGACTAAACTAGGAAACACACAAGGGAAAAACCAGCAACACTAGGGAATAACAGGAGAAAGCAAAACATGTAAACCTAAATACTGAAATACAAGACCAAATCATGACACTGAATAAGAATTCTGAAATCAAAAATGTGCAATAAAAACTAAAATAAAAAAAACAAACAAATGTGAGTCTGTCATATTTGTGACGCGTTCCATCAAAATGAGTTGGTTGTCGCAGCGGCCTGTTTGTTGTGTAGAAACATGTTTTTACAAGAAAATACGATTTTGGGCTGTTTTCAGTTTTTATAAGTTTCTAATTAAATAAAGTCTCAGCTTTAATACAATGTCAAAATTAATGTAAAATACAAATGATAAATATATCTAGCATAAATTAAATGAAACTGGTGTCAGATTTCAAAACACCTGCTAGCATGTTTGTGTGTCTGTCAGCTGTCAGCTGTCATCTGTTTAGATGGACATGGAGACAAATTGACAGCCTAGACAAAATTAATTTGCACGACGATGACATTGCCTGACCTTATCATGGACTATTTCACCGAACCGGCAGCTGAGAGAGAGAGTGACACCGGTGGCTTGACCTCTGAGTATGACTGGAACTTCGGGCCACCAACACCGGTCGGCTCCGATCTTGATGGCTAATGGTCCTTTAACTTTGCTAGCATTGTCTCTTCAAAAGCAATACTGCATTGGTAAGGGTAAAAAATGGACCATAACATGATATTAAATGTTTAACCTTTGAAGCGGTAGCTCACAGTGGGTGTGATTAGCCTTGTTAAAGACTACACTTAATATTGGTGTGGCACGATCACGGACTGTCATACCAGCTCGATCATCTCTAAAAATGTCCTGGAAAAGTCCTGGAAAATGATCTCTGGAAAGAAGTGGGAACCCTGGAAGAAAGTGAGTGTGGAAGGAAGGAAGATGGTACTGTACAATGTCTCTGATTATAATGACATAAATGAAGATAGTGTAAAGGAAATCGAGATAGCTAGCGAGTACAAGTGTAGCTGCAAACTCCACAACAGTGTAGTACTCAGCTTGCTTGGCTACATAATGCTTGAAAAACTTGTGGTTCTCCTTGGAAAGATAAGCTCCCATATGACCCTGTCCAAGGAAACTGTGTGCTCCAAGAGAAGCCAGCAGAAAGACGTAGGCATCAGAGGACTGCCTACTTCCTTGATGGACAGAAAATATGCCAGGAGACCTTCAAGTTTCTGAATGCGTGAGTTAACTTTTAAAATACACCCTACATTAAGCTCTTAAAAAATATAATAAGCATATGACATACTTCACCTAATTTGCATAATGGATAATTGCATTATTTTCCCAGAATATCTCAAAACAAGCTCACCAACCTTATCAAATTTTATAAACAATATGGATTGGCACCAAGGACGAAAAGGTCTGGTGGGCGTGTTTTGAGCAGGAGGCTGCTGACTGTTCAGGACATCCAAAGACTGAAGCAGTTCATAGTAAATTTTAGCTGTTGTCCACGCCATGCCACTCCCTTGGCGCATCCCCGGTTTCAAAAAGTCTGACATCCAGGTGCTTCCCACAACAGAGACCATGACATCAGTGTGGCGGAAAGTCAGTTTGTGCTCATTAGAATTAGCTTTTCATCAATTGAAGATGTCAAGTACTCATTTCAATATTCCCCTCCCCCTTAACCATTGGTGTAGGCCACCATGCTGCTGGCAACAGCACGTTTCGAAAGCTGTGGAGGCAGTTGACCCCCAACATTGTGATTGAGAAACCAATGACAGACCCTTGTGCTGGGTCTGCCAGAAAAACAACATTGCCATCTACCGCAGCTCCAACCTTCCGGACTGGAGCGTCAGGCATATCAGGACATGGTTACCAGCTGCAGAACAACAGTTGGGCTTAGTCCCATTTCACCCCTTAGCCCTACCACTACGTTTTGCGTGTGCACGTGTAGGGGTAGGGTGTCCCAATTCTTGTTGCAGCGGAGGGATAGGGTGAAGTGTTAGGGCAACTTGGCCCTTTAAAATGAGATTCCTCGGAGGCGCACTCCAAACAGTCATTTCCCAGAATGCACTGTGCATCATCAACGGCAAAATGACAACGGCAAAAGAGACGCACAAATGTAAGTTTTTCCTTCGTTTATGAGATCTGAAAATTATGACAACATTAACATCATCTTAGTTAAATAATGTTCCAATGTACTATGGTCCGTTTCTTTAGAAAAGACGGGAAGAAAATTGTACGTAGTATGCCGGTGTCTCGATCGCTAACTAGCTAGCTCCGCTCAGCTGACTAACGTTACATTGTTGCATCTCAGTTTGTGCATGACAGTTCAGTATTTTGATACATTCCCATGGCAACCCCCCCCCAAGTTTAAAGTTATATGACGCCCGAAATGTAACTGAAGCTAACAACGATGTTTCTGCATTTATTACTGCCACATTAATAGCAGTAGGCTGCAGACGAGCCAAGAGTATCTAACGTTAGCCCACAGAGAACCGTTATGAACTGTTGTGTTACCGGCACCATTGATCTATTTGTTTGATCGTTGAATACCATCATTACCATAGTAGGGTTACGGTCTGAACAATGTTACAAGGATATATCGTTTCCATCATTCCAGGGACTCCTCAGCAAACCAGACAGCTCATAAGGTTTCGGTCTGCAAATGAGCAATGTTTCCTGAGGTCGAAGAGCGCTGCTAGACCACTTTGGGAGTGAGTCATTTTTTGAAAAATGTGTTTAACTGCATACAAACGTCTGGATCAGGAAAGGATGCGGGCAAGTAAGGTAGGTTTTAAAATTGGCTACAATTACTGCTCAAATTTAATATATATATGTTTTTAAATCTGTAGCATGGAATTATATTGACTTTCAATTTCTTAATCAGGAGGGATACATGGTTAGTCAAGGCGATCTTGTAATTGATAAAGCTGTCTTATTTCTTGTGTGTTTTGTTGCAAACATATATTGTAAACACTGTTATGATATATTTAACTTGAACACCCCTGGTCGTAATAGCCATTTCTGGTACATAACTCTTGTTTTGTTGTCTTCCAGGAGATGGTTGAGTCCACATGCAGCGACACCTCAGGCACATCAGACTCAGCAGCCTCTCCCCTGGCTAGCCCGAGTCCCCCAACACATTCCCCCCCCCCCAAAAAAAGAAGAACTCCTTGTTGAATTTCCTCATAGAGGAGAGCGCAAAAGAGCAGAAGCATCATGAGGAGAGTGAAGCCAAAACTGAGCGATTTTTAGGCCTGTTTTAACGGTTAATTGAAAAAATATACCGGTAATAGAGCTTAATGTATATTGTTAATAAGATTTTTTTGATGTTATATTTTTTTTTTACTCTGTGACCACATGATTTGCTGTAATATGTTTTTTATATGAATATGTTTTTATAGAATGAAATCTTGTAAATATACTTGACTGTAATTGGCCTAATAAAGTGCAATATTTGATACCAAAAGATGCTGAGTATAAATAGCCTTTTATGAACACACCACCAATTCCTGATTCACACTTAAAAGTAATTTTCTAGTCAGATATTTGATGATGAAATGTTTTATCATGAAAAATGCCAAATAAACCATTTCAAACATTTTCAAAATATGTTAACATCTCTCTGTAGCAGAGAACTCCACAAATTGATTCAAACATTTTCAACATATATAAAAAACTAATTAAAAACTGTAGCAGAGAAATTATCTTTATGGGGCCGGCACATGGACGGAGACCAGGGCAGCCAGTCTACCACTCCCAGAGCTTTCATTGTTCACCAGTGGCTCACGTGGAGGTTGGGGGTCAATGAAGTCCTGTGCAACATCAGCATCTGGCTCTAGAATGTCCCCGTTATCCAGACACACATTGTGGAGAAAGGCACACTACGCAATAACAAGGGGTGCAAATGTGTGTTGAACCTCCAAGGCACGGAATAGTGTAGACCTCCATCTTGTCTTCATCATTCCAAAAGCCCGTTCAATCACGCTGCGGCCTTTCGAATGGAAATGATTAAAGCGACCCTGTATTTGGCCATTGATCGGCTCCTTGTAAGGTGTGATCAACGTAATGGGTGTGTCCAAACAGGGATAGCCACCATCGCCAAGAAGGATGTAGCCTGTGGGAGGGTACCGTACCGCCCTGTAGAAGCTGCTATTCTTCATGATTCTTGTGTCATGAACCGACCCTGGATAGCCAACAAAGATGTCAAGAAACCTTGCATCTGAATCACAAATCACCTGCATGTTAATAGAAAAAAAGCCCTTGTAATTTAAATAGTCGATCCGGTTCTGTAGAGGGGGTTTAATTTTGATATGGCTACAATCTATTGCACCCACAACGTTGCTGAATGCAGGGCTTCCTGATAGTTGAGCAAATCCCTGACCAACAGCATGAAGCTCTCCTGCCTGGGGGAAAAAGATAGCTCGCTTCAAATTCATCCAAATGTTTTGGACAACTTTGTGGATTACACGGTGAACAGTTGATTTTGGTACACTGAAGACCCTCGATACAACTCTGTACGATAGTCCATGAGCAAGCCAATAGACATAGATGAGGATCTCCAGCTCGTTACCCCAGCCATGGTCCTGTTCCCGCCGTAGCAGCCTCTGCAGACCATGCATGGCGCTTCTGCTGAGGCGAAAGTCATGCTTCAGCTCAGCTTCTACGTTGACCCACAGACGCAGGATGGGTATGTTGTGGTTAAACACACAGTATGACCTGGGATGATAAGTCTGGAGAAGAAAATATATTAACATCATTAGTCTGAATTGGAAGTGCTTTTACTAGTAAATCTCCCCTAACAACACATTCATACACTCATTTTCCCATCTGCACAGCTGTCCCAAGAGCCAGAATTACAGAAGCACATTATGCCTCCTTATTGCAGATCGGATTTTTAACAAGATCTTTTCTCTTTACGAGTTTTTTTCCACATTATTACGAGATCTTTGTCGTTATAGCCAGATCTTTATCTCTTAGTAACAAGAAACCAGGCAAAGAAAAACAATACGCTTCCGTAGTGAACTCACTTGGAACACAAAAAAATTTAAAATTCTCACACCACCCGTCGTCTCGCCAGGTGCAATGAAAATAGCGGCATTAATTAAAATGTGTGATCAGGGATCAGCCTCATATTCTGCCCTCTACACGCCCACATTCAACCATAAATGGTCAACGCAAAGCACCTTGTGATTTAAAAAGCAACAAATAAACCGGCCGATCAGGTTTTGAGCGCTTAATCAGTGACAACCTGAAGTCAGACCAACAAAATTAACTTTCTCGCTCAGAATTGGAGGTTGCTTGTGAATGGACATGGAGGTTAAAAAAGCACGTCGTTTGTTTGCTACAGCAGGAGGGTCCGAATTAAAAATCAGAGAATGACATCAGGTCGCTGCTGCTTCTGCAGTGCCAAAACATCCACCATTCATCATTTTTGCAGGAGTCTAACAGTTTTTAGGTTTACAGGACCAACATGGATCTCTTCATTATGTCAATGCTCACATCAGTCAGCAGTCTCGCTTATTCAACAATATTATGTAGAAGTTTGATCAATGAACAGCTTTTAATTGTTCGCCACGTTTTATCGTGAAATCAGCCTGCACTCTGACTGATTTTGACGCTATGAGTTTTCTACTTGTTTGGATTTCTAGAGTAATGAGTACATTAGAAAAGTCGGGGCCACTGGGATCTGGGTGGATGAAGGCGCAAAGCTGATAAAAAAAAAAGAATGTGGCAGAATATTCATATATATATATATATATATATATATATATATTTTTATGTTTGTCTTTTCATATTTAAAGGTACTTGTGGAAAAAGGCTCACTACATGCACATAAATGAAAGTCCTGGTTTGAATGATTAGGATGCATAGATCTGTCAATAAAGTTTGATAGTTTAGTGAAATTAAATAATGAAAGACTCCTGCCTCCAAAATGTTCATAGGCCTGGGTCACCCGTCTGCACATTTTACCGTCAGGTCTTTTTTCATAGACCACACACTTTGTGGGGAGTGTGGCATACGTCAATTTGAGGCAACGTTTATACAGGGTATCTGCAGGTTTCAGCAAGTCAAATTTAAGGCCGAAAACACTATAAATACAGGCGATGGTTGGGGGATCCCGCTGTATTACAACCCAAGCATAGCATGTGTGTCACTCAATGAGACTCATTCAAGTTTACTTTTTGTCTGTTTATT
The DNA here is from genome assembly GCF_963930695.1 of Labrus bergylta. Lineage (NCBI taxonomy): Eukaryota > Metazoa > Chordata > Actinopteri > Labriformes > Labridae > Labrus > Labrus bergylta. Next base: position 31,471,314 of record NC_089198.1, on the reverse strand, counting down.
GAACATATAGTGATACTCAGTGCTCTCTGGTTTAATAGCTGTATGTACAAGTGCAGTTTAACTGCATGTTTCCGACCAAGTATACAAAAAAATATACAAAAATACAAAATATACAAAAAAATATAGTACATTTAGTCAAACAGTAGTGTGCAACTGGAAACATCTAAAAAAAAAAACTACTGGACCTACTGAACACACACGCATGTCATGATGAGCCTCAGTTCTGTGGCCTTAATCTCCAGTTCTGCCTCTATTTTTTTCAGCTCACTCAATTGATCTTTGTACCTCTTCCTGAGGGCGTTGGATGCGTTAAGTAGGGTGTGGAGGCCACAGCTACCCACTACAACCAGCTGGACACCACCATACTGCTCAGCGTGCTCTTGCTGTAGAAGCTCAAGGAACTTCCAATTTACATTGGCTCCATCCATGGAGATAGACACCATGTTCCTCTGATTCAGCTTCTCCACACACTCCTGAGAAAGACATGAATATGATTATAATGACATGATTGCCAGTGGTTTAGTGTAATTTAACATTCTGTCTGCACACATCCTCAGTTAACATTAATGCTCTCCCTCTTCCTCATCCATCCACTCCCTCTCTCCCTACCCCCTCAGATACACCCTCTCCCCTGCCCACTCCCGCTCTCCCGTCCCCTCTATCGCTCTCTCCCACTCTGTGGCTCGGGGGGAGAAATGACTAGCCTACACAGCATCATTCCCTATGTTAGACCTACCATTATACTGAACAGGTCTGCATCATGACTTTGCCAAAATCTGCCAAAATGCATATAAAGTTAACAATTAGTCATGGAAAAAAAAAGTAAATCTTGAGCTGTTGCGTGTCTCATGAATTGCGAGCCCAAGTAACGTGAATGCACTTGATCTCCGACCCAAAATCGTATGTGCATGTCGAGTTGCTTATTTTTAGTGGCGTGGTTCAAAGTCTCGTGGAACATTAAAACAAAAAAAGACTTGTTGACGCTGCAGATTAGCTCGCTTCTGATGAAGCTTCTAGTCCAAAGCTGAGCCGAGCTTGAAGGTCCTTTTGCACAGAATGCATCTGGCCTTGTCTGGGTTGGCAACAGACGTGAGCCAACTTCGAAAACGGACGTCGTCCAGCCAACTCTCGATAAATTTGCACTTACCCATAGTCGCAGACTAGTTAGCAAGCATGCAGATAACCATTTATATCAGCAGCTAGTAAGAAAGTAGCCTCTCTACATCTCTTTCTCGACAAGTCCCGCGAGAAAAAGAAAGAAATATATAACATTAAATACTCCTGCCCCAACAAATTTAAGACCTTTGAGTAATGCATTTAAGACCAGCATATAACATTTTTAATGAATTTAAGACATTTTAAGGCCTTAATTTTAGATACATGAATTTAAGACTTTTTAAGGGTGTGCGGACACCCTGTTATAACTGAAACCCAAGTTACTTTAGCAAAACAAAAAGCGTGCTAAATAATCAAGGTATTATTGGTGCACCTGTGAGAGTGGAATTTGAACTTGTAGAGAATAGTCACACTTGTATCAGTAAATTTGAAGTTTAAAGAGAAAAATGCTTTAGGAGTTGCAAACTAGTAGATTTTTCTGTCTCTCCCACGAACACAATAAAACACTTGCACCTCCTCAAGTTCTTCATTGCGGGTGCACAAATCCTTTTTAACACAGTTAAATAAATTAGGGAACTCATACGCTCACATTTTTTGCTGAAGGTGTTTCAGTGAATATGGTGCAAAAAACATTCACACACCTATAGAATACTTTGACGCAAATACATTTTTTTTATCTCTGATATTTTTCTAGCACAAACACGTCGATATCAACAACAAATGAAAAGTTAATCCCGCCCCTGCCTCTACAGGTACACAAGATATAAGGTCCAAAAGTGATTTGTGCATCTGTAGAACCAGAGGGGGCGGGACTTTGCCTTGACCACGGCCCAAACTAATTTCATTGGTCCCCCCAGCTCCTTTTATATTCTTCTTCTTCCGAGTGCTGCGTGAATATCTTCATACTAAATTAATATCTATAGAAACATATTTCACAATAAAACTCGTCTGTGATGTTTACATGCAGGGGTCAATTAATTCAGCTAAATAGCTTCTTAAATAACATTATATTACACAGCATTTCATCATTTGTGGCAGATGGTTGAGTTTTTCTTATGTTTTTCCGAGAAAAAGATATCTCCTAAGTAAAATCTGAATAATGTGAAGGTCATCTGATTAAGTCTCCTTCCAGCTGTCTGACGTTTTGAATCCAACTTTGAAAGCTGTTGTCACAGTAAGCAGGCAGCAGCAAGCTGTCAGCGCCCACAAACCGGCCGTCTACAGGCTCTGATGAGAAGGAGAATCAGCCATTGTGCTTTTGTTAATGTGTTTCAGTTGAAACAAGCACTGCATTGTTCCTTATTTAAAGTTAGTAGTAACCCATCTTAGCAATACCACAATACTACATTAAGCGTTGGTGTGGGGCACACTCCTGCAAATTTCAAGTCTCTTGAAAGATCCATACACTTACCTGTCAAGGGACTGGAGTTTGTGACAGCAATGTGGAGGTAAGGAGAGTCAAACCACACCATTTACTTTGGCAAAGTGAAGTCGATCCAAACAGAAATGCTGCCCATATTTGTCTAAAGTCAGCAGACGACAGCTCCTTGCTAACCTTCATTTTTTTTTTTGTGGATGACAAAGTGCAAGTCTAAAATGAAGCCCTTTTGATCTGCAACCTTTTCCATTTTGTGTACACTGTTCACACCTGTCTCTTCCCCCTCACCCTTCCCTGTCTTTAAAGAACATGCTAACTTTCTCCTTGTCAAAGCTTTCTATTCGTCAAAGATGGTGGATGTATGGACAGGGAAGGTAGGCGAAAAGCCACTGAATCAATCACCACTGCCCTGATTCATCTCACTCCATAGTGGTGCAACTTACCTAATTGGTAGGCAGAACTACTGACCTTAACTGACCTGTTAAAGACTATTGTAGACCTCAGAGTTCTTCATAATGTCGCTCCCCAGCTGCTTTTCCTAAAGGCGACTAAAAATCAAACAATCCTTTATGTAGCCACCCTACAAACCTTGTGTGTTGGGTCTGTCTCCACAGCAGTGGAGCTGATAGGTTTTCACTTTATTCAATGTGTGTGCTTCTACTTGTTCCGCTGCACTGCGTGTTAGCACTATCTGTACCATAATTTTGCCCTCTGTACGATGTACAATCAGTAATTGCAGAAAAGGCTAAATGTACGATAATTTGGCAAGTTCAATGTCCCCATTACCAAACACTGTAAATATGTGATTTGAGAGCAACCAATCACATCAGCATGACTGACCCAGAACACCACATACGAGTGCGTTGCGTGTCCGCTCCGGTACGTTTCCGCTGCGTGCAACCTCGTCTGGCTGTGCTCTCCATGCTGCGGACGGAGCCGCTGCTGCCGTCAGGCTCCGGCATCCGGCAAAAATAGAAACCTCCGTATCTGCTGCGGAGGGCACTGGACTTTTTTGCATTATTATATTACATTTTAATCAAACCCGGAGATCAAAAAATGTGTTGATGGTGATGCAATAACAACTCTTATTATTCAAGATCAGAAAATAGCCAGACTTGTTTGAATATTAAATGTAAATAAAATGATGTGTATAAATCTACAGAAAACTACAGTCCCAGTGATTAATAAGTATCATGGAGCCGCTGCTATTAGTTTCTTACGGGAAAAAAAGGTATAATATATTAATAAAGAATATCAGTAAATTGATAATCATCTGCGCTTTCACTTCAACCAATCCTAATAGCTTCATTATACCAAAACACCTACAGTTAGTCTGGCAGGGAAATGGAATTAAGAAAACTGACCAAAACCTAATGGTTGTATCCGTTTTTAGAGTACTATTACAACCCTGCTTCACAGTACACTGTTCAAATTGAACCTCTATTGTGTAAATTATCAAAATGAACCAATATAGCTATAATGAAAACAACGAGCAGAAATGAAATTAAACTGAACTTAGATTTATTAACAAAAATAAATAAACAGACTAAAAGACTATTTACGTTGTTTAAAATCTATCTATAATATTCTATATTTACATTGGGGTATTTAAATGTGATTTTATTTAAAAAACAGCAGGGAGTTCCTGCTGCATTGCAGGATAAACCTGGCTGATTCTACAATTCACTTAGCAGACGCTTTTATCCAAAGCGAGAGAGTAATTCAGAGAGTAAGTACAACACAAGCAAGTACAGCCGGACACACGGCCTGATTGTAGTGCTGCTGGGCCTTCTCAACCAGAAAACGGAGACACTCTTCTGGCTGGCAAGTGGTGGTCTCCAAAGTGTTCAGGATTACTCCACTTTCCACCGCATTGTCCAATGACCGGGTTTTGCGGGGCTGACTCGACTGACGGCTGCCTTGTCACACTGTGACAGTTTTACTTTGCGATGTGATGATCCTTTAATATTTTGTTTTAGGGGTGCCAGCCAGGTCTCTCTCCTGGCATTTAAGACAAGTCGGTTGTTTTGTTTTGTTGTTTTAAGTTTTAGTTAAGTTTCTTGTTTGGATTATTTCAACCAAAAAAATTGTCACACAAGGATTGTACATATAAAATGTACACCCTTACATCAATAAAAACTCCACAACCAATGCAATTCAAGCAAAATAGTATTATATTAACAAACTACCATATAAACTCACACACTCAGAAAATAACACATACTTAATATCCCACAATCCCTCAGTCCTCACAAAGAAAAAAAAACAGTCCAACTCAAAATTCCACTTCAGCTTTTTTACTCAGTTCCAACAAAAAGTGAGAAAAAGATCTTCAGTTCAGTTTATGAAACAAACAAAATAATATCTACCTTTCGGCAAAAAATAAATAAGTCAGTTATAGTTGGAGGCTACTCACGTCAGTCAGTCTGTCAAAAAGTTCAGTCCAGTCCAGTCAGTCCGGAATCCAGTGCTGGTTTTGGCTGCTGCGTTGATGAATGTGACAGAACTTCCATGTTTGGATGACAGGTAGAGAGTGAAGGCGAACTATCCGTGAAGGTTATGGAGATGAGGGTTATCAGAGTTATTGATGTCGGTGGGAAATTAGTGAAGGGATTAACTGCCTTGCTGATTTTCCGTCTTATGTAATGTAATATTAACCGAGCATCATGCTGCGTAACGTGATAAATATTCTGCATTGTCTTCCACACACTACCAATTCAACAGTCACAAGTTGATCATATTGTAAATGTAATGACGCTCATTGAGAATTTGTACTAAAAAAATTTGCGGTGATTGTGACTGTGTATCTGTATTTAACGCCTTTGAAAGGAAGGTGTTAATGCAGGAGACCAGCGTTACACACAACAGGCTGCTGTTATTGTAGTTTTTCCACATGTTAATATGTTTTAAATGTCATGCATTTATTTTTTATTTCACTTCAATAATCGTTAACGAAGATTTGTTGTCTTTTTATAGCCAAAGAAAACTGAACATTCACAGCCTCTGCATTCAAAAGAATTTCAACATTGACATTTATGTCGTCCTATTTCCCTCTTTTCGCCAACATTATATTTTAAACTGGAATTTCCTTTTTCTCGGGTCGCCCGTCTCTCCCCCAGCTCTCCCCCCCTTTGGTGCGCTCCTCTCTATAATGCGCTCATCTCCTCCCTCTAAAGCCCGCTGCTGCTACTCTGTAGGACACTTTGATTGGGGGACCTCACCACTGCTTCGATACCTCTTGCCAGGGCGTTTGGTTTATGTCGATCAGACACAGCGCTGGCCAGCTGTCTGGTGCGCAACAACGGCCCGATTGTCGAGCCTGATCGCCCGGTCCACAGAGGACACAGCTCACACCTCCTGCACAATGTATGACACTTCATTCAAAAGACGGAGGGAAGAAAAGAGAGGCCCTGTTTAATGCAGAGGTTTTTTTATAAGCCAAATTTTATTTTTGTTATGTTCAGATTTATCTGCTATAACTCGAAAATACTGTACGTTTATTTGCCTCTTTCAATACATATTTTGCGCTTGCATTCATCTTGCTTTCCGCCCAAACTCTCCATGACTTAAACCTGTATAAGCCGCAAAAGCCTAACTTAAATACTACCTCCTCCACAAGGTTTGCGGGGTGTAACTTAGCTGTTATTTACTATACTATTCCTTCTCTATCTAAAACCCGATAAAATACTATTTTATATACATACAGCATGTTGATGAAATATTGAATTATTATTTTGCAACAGACTTAGACTTTTTAGACTTTATTGTCATGGGGAAATTCTTTTTCACAGCACTGTTATGGTCAACACAGACAATTTCCACCAATGAACATACATTATACAGTATAACACAAACAGAGTTAGACAATAATTAACACAATAGTTTTCATTCAAACCCCTTATGTAACCAAGCTGTCTAAATTACTGTTAAGGAAATATGGCTGACAAAACGATTCATACTTTGCATTGCACACAGTACATCATTTGATAAATAATATGAAACTCTATTATTATATTTTTGCACAGTTTTCTTTTAGGTGGTGGTGACACAGGCAGACTGGAGCAGTGGGTGGTGAACATGAGACGTAAGGACTGGAGACCTACACCATCATCTCGTCTTTGCAGTGTTCATTTTGAAGAGCATGCCTTCACCATGGACTCAAAGGTTAGATAATTAATTACATAAACAAGTGACTTGTATTTTCATTGCTGTCAGCATCATGTTTGTGGATACATGAATGTGATTTTGGGAAAATGATTTATTTCTTACTGTCTGTAGGGAAATCGTTACCTAAAGACCACAGCTGTCCCTATTCTGTTTCCAAGTCATCATTTGAGGACTTCTGGTGCAAAACGCAGGATTTTGGATAGTTGTGACACCAAGGTAAATCCCCCGTCATTTTCAAATAGCAGGTTTTCTGGTGACAATAAAGAGGATTCAATAGTTGACCAATGCTACATCAGCTTGACTTCTGCTGCCGATTACAGCAATGCCATCTTGACTAACAATGTCCCTCTTAGCATTGACATCTGTCAGGCTGACACTGCTGTAACAGTGGATAGAAATATAGAAGATCATAGTTATCAAGCAACAACATCAACACAAGCAAAACTTGACATTCAAGAGGATCACTGCCACAGCTGTGACAACCTGAAGTCTCCGAGATCTCTGAAACAGAAAAATCAGGCCACTGAAGAGATCCTAAAAAAATACAGGAAGAAGCTGAGAGGAAAATGCCAGAAGTCCAGGCGTTTAAATAAAAAAATATGCTCCTTAAAACAAGTCATCAATCAACTGAAGAAGAAGCTATTGATATCAAGTCAATGTGCATCTTTGCTCGAGTCAGTTGATGAAGAACCAAAACACATTTTGCGGAAGATACAACAGGGGAAAAAGTCAGCTAAGTACTCCGAGGAGCTAAAGCAGTTTGCCACCACACTGCACTTTTACTCTCCAAAGGCATATGAGTATGTGCGTGACAACTTTAATAAAGCTTTACCACACAGTCACACCATCCGCACTTGGTACAGCAGCATCTCAGCTGATCCAGGATTTACTGTAGCATCTTTTACAGCGCTAAAAGGTCATGTACAGGCAAACAGAGAGAAGGGAAAAGAAACAATCTGTGCTCTTATGATGGATGAAACGTACATCCACAAGATGACAGAATTTTCAGGGGATCAGTTGCATGGCTATGTCGACATAGGCACTGGTGAAATTGACAACACATTAGCCACCCAGGCCTTGGTCCTCATGGTTGTGGCTGTAAATGAGTCGTGGAAAATTCCCATTGCATACTTTCTTAATACAGGTATTTTTGTGCCGTTTTTATGCCTTCATTAAAGAGACAGGGCCGTGGACGGAGCGGGGAACAACACACAGGAACCACATGTCATACTGCAACCCAGGCCGCCTGCCCTGAGTTACCATGGCCTCTGCACAAACTTGTTATTTCTACTCTGAAAAAGCCTATTTTGAACGTGGTGTGTATTTGACTTCCTGTGTTCCTGGAGCCAGCCTCAGGCGGACACTCAACAAACTGCAGGATTGTGCACTTCCACATTGGCTTTGTTTATTGCCACTTGTCCGTAATACTAAAAATAAGGGTCTTCAGATATGAATTTTATTTTTAATATAAAGGGAAGGAAAGTTCAGAATCTGGGGCGGTTTGTTCAAAGTAACCCAAACAGATTAAACTGTGAAATATAGCTATATGTACCTGCTTTGCAGGTTATTGATTACCTGACGCCCCCTACTGGTTTTATACTTGCCAATTAAGTACTGAATCAGGATCAGCCTTACCTGGAGTAATACTGGTAATACAACCAGAACCCCTTGAGCTGCATGATAGAACTAGAATAGGTTTGAGGTATAAGTATAGCAGTAAGTATAATAATAAACTAAGTAATAACTTATTTACTTGTATTTTTCTATCTCATTACAGGTGCTGCCATAAGTTTCAGACCTTATCACAAACCACAACATGGAGGACTCATCCCTTTTGTATTTCCTGTTCACTCTAAATATTTTTTTGGTCTTTAAATTGGATATCTCTTAATTAATTAACTGAACAACCAAGTGAAAGAAAGTAGCTTAAAATGCCACACTATGTTTTTAAGCAAAATCTGTCTTTTTTAAAGTAAGTTACAAGACTAGTGTGACATTTCGTATGTGATTGAATAACATTTTTATGTAATTGCCCTCTCATTCGTGTCTGTATCATGCCACTCTACTCACATTATTTGCATGCTGTCTTTAACACTAATTGGCATTAAATGTTAAACACTCAAGTGTTGAAGTACTTTTAAAGCTATTTGTTGTCCAGCTGTGACTTCTGTCAATTGCCCTAGAAGAACATGAGAAATGATATTTTGTTACAGCTTAAAACAGGAGAGAAAAGGTTCAAATCAATGAGTACTTTATTTTATAACACATTGGCTGAACGGTGGTGCAGTATTAACAGTGAGGAGGTTCCTGGTTTGAATCCCCGTCTGACAGGGGGATCCTCTCTGTGAGGAGTTTGCATGTTCTTTCCGGCTTCCTTCCACAGTCCAAAGGTGTTCGCCGTGGGGAGAAAAAAGTAAGGGAGACCATCAGGTGGAATGGCTGGGGTGCAGCAGAGTTTGGGGGGGGGGTAAAAGAGAAGAGGAGAGAAAAGAGAGACTGGGAGGATTGGCTGTGAAAGACCTGAACAGTGTGATGACTACCCTTGTTTGCTAAAAAGAACACAAACTTGCATAGATAAATGTTTAAACAATAGAATGACTGAACATCAAACTCTTTTAAAGTAAAGGTAAATCTTGGCTTTTTTTTTTCCCTGCAAAGATTTTGTCTGAAAAACCACATCCAGCACCATCCTACTGGATTTGGTCTTTCAAACAAAGGGTGGTATTATTTAAAAATATATCATTTCCCAAAGTGGTGAAATGAACTCTCAAAAAAAGGCTAAGATCCCTAAACTTTATCTGAGGGTGATACACAATGCATCCACCAACAGATGGAACAATGGAAGCCATCGCAGTGTTCACAAAGAGCCGGGCTTTGTTCATTTTCTTTGGGCTCCTCTGGGTGATGGCCGAGAAGATGATCCTCATCTGGGGGAACTGCCGATGGAGATCTTGCAGGTCCTGCTTCATCCCTGCGACGAGCATGATACCTTTCACTTGGCCAAGGTCATTCTCGCCACAGTGAATGAGCAGGACATCTGGAACAGCTCTTCCTTGAAGACACTGGTGAAAGAAGGGGAGAAGGTTCCTCCAGACCATGCCACCCCAGCCAAACCACTGGACCCGGGCATCCAGACCAAGGTTGGTCCCGATAGTCTCCCTTGCCCTCTTCTCCCCACGGCGAATGAGGCTGTCCCCCATTATGAAGATCCTGGGCTCTGTGAATTGTTAAATCAAAAGAAAAACAACCTTTATATTAATGTTTTTTCTTGTGTGTGATTCAGTCTGATGTTTATTTTATTTTAAACGGCTGTATTGTTTACAAAAGATGTATGAAACATTCAGCATTTTTTATAACCCTCCAATTAACCTCACATCAAAATGGGATACATAACGTTTTAGACATAACCCTGATTTCTATACTTGCGTCTGGTATCTGTATCAGCCATCTTTCGTCTGTCTTTCTTCTTCCTTCCTTTCTTTCTGTCTTCTTCCTTTCTGTCTTTCTTTCTGTCTTTTTTCTTCCTTTCTGTCTTCCTTTCTGTCTTTCTTCTTCCTTTCTTCTTCCTTCCCTTCTTTCTGTCTTTATTCTTCCTTCCTTTCTGTCTTTCTTCTTCCTTCCTTTCTTTCTGTCTTTCTTCCTTCCTTTCTTTCTGTCTTTCTTCGTCCTTTCTTTTTCTTCTTCCTTTTGTCTAAAATGAGGATAATAAAAACAATCAATTACAACGAGATACACAACATCTTCAAATTGGTAGACCGAGGAAAAGCACCACAGTAAAGGCCCATACAAACAGAAACCTTAATGAAACAGATTCATTTACCAACCCCACAGTAGGAATGCAGAGAAACACATAATTATTATTTCCATCAATTTTCATGGAAATATACATAGACCTCAAGTAACTAGTGATAGCAGATATGACTTTTGTATGATGTGCATTTTTTACCACTACTTTCTATCATATAACATATTTTTGCCAGCATCTTAAGATCTGTACGATCTGTACACAGCTTGTGTTGCTAACTTAGCTTAAAGATTGTTTGTTTAGTTCGTTTTTTGCCAAAGATACACGGTTTAATAACCCACAGACTTAAAGAAAGCATGTTTAAATTCAATAATTAACATAAAAAGCATGATTTTCTTCATTTTTAAATGGAGTACGTTTAGATATTTGACTTGAAATACATCATGGGTTTGTACTAACCTCTATGATCTGAACAAGCTGTCGGTAGATGAATTTCCAGCGGGAAAGATACTTATGTTTTTGGCGTAGCTGGGCTGCGTAAGTCATGCGGGGCAGTACACTGAATGGGCGGGGCGTGTTACCAGGGCTCCTGCCCCCGGACCCTACTGCGCAGGCTCTGGCTCCAAATGACGTCAAAATCGCAAGATGGAAGCTCCCTTAAGCGGCATATTTTGGCTTCAAGAACGTTGAGTAGGAACAGCTACAGTGCGCGCCCACTGGTTACAACACATACTGGTGGTCTGGCGGTACCTCCTCCAGGGCAGACACCTCTGCAGACAGCAGGTCCCGCCAGGGAGCACAACTGACTGCCTCCAAACCATCCTCCCCATCATCCTTGGCCCCGTCCTCCTCAGGCTCATCCTCTGGGGCCACGATGTCACCAGCCCCAAGGCAGATGTCATGGAAGATGGCACATGCTGTTATGACCGGAAATAGTAAAATGGTAAAAAAAAATAAAAAATGTATTCTCCTTTTTGAATTTACTATTCTTCAGCATTGTAAAACGTTGTATTGAGTGATTAATTACATGTGGTACAAAAGTGTGGTGCACCTCCAGCACTTGCAGGCAGATGGCACGGAACCTGGTTTCATCATTCCAAAAGCACGCTCTATAATGGAGCCCTGCAAAACCACTGACAATACGATTGTCAGTGGAACGAGGAATCCCAAATGCTCTGGAGACCACCCTGTATGAAGTTCCACTTGCCAGCCAGAAGAGGAACACTGTGTCTCCGATCCTGACGGAGAAGGCCCCACAGCACTTCCAGGGCCTCCCTGCTCAGGAAGAAATCAGGCCGTGTGTCTTCCTGCTGGTTAAAAAATCTGTCCAGCACAGGTACACTGAGGTTTATCCTGCAGTATACAGGTATCGGTAGTTTGCCTATTGTAAAGATAGAGATCTATAGTGTTGTACATTAAGAGAAACATAGATATACATATGCTCACACAAACCAAGAAATACAGGTAGAAGAGCATACTGTACAGGAAAAAAAAACATTCACATACACATGTACAGTATCAAAATATAGAATAACTGATATACATCAACTACACACAGACTTCAACTGGCTTCACATCCAGCCTGCGCACAACATTGTTGAATCAAGAATGGTTATGAGCCTAAGAAGGAGTGACTCTGCTTCATCTAAAATGGCCTTGGCATGGTGTTTGTTTGCTGGCTTCAGGGGGTCTTTGAATCCCTTTCCAAGTGGGTTCCTGCTGGTAGGACAACAAAGGCAGCATCAATGGTGCGCAAGAACTGAACTGTGGCTGCACATCCAAAGAACTGAGGATATTTAAGCTCCCTCTCACAATACTCAATGGCATCAGCCACACTGCTGCTATAGAGTTGGGCTGCAAGATGTGCCTTCATTTTCTGATGGCGCTACTGAATATGTGCCATCTTCAGTTTGTTGCCAAGGCGCAAATCCTCCTTTTGCTGAAACTTGTGGAGCTCCTTGATGCACTACCATCTTATCTGCTGGCCATTTTTTCTTACCAGAACTTCAGCTGTTGAAAAGACATCCCAAAGAAGCTTGAGCATGTGACATGGATCCAAGAGAACATGGACTTTTTGTGTGGGATCTTCAGGATGGAAAAAGAAAGGTCTCATGTCCATGACGTATAAATTGGCACCAAGCTCTTTGACCATTCCAAAGTTTTGAGATGGTCCATCACATGTCAATGAGACAACCCTAACACCGATTTCATGAAGCCTAACTAGGCTCTCTCGGACAATGTTTGCTCTCTCTTGCTGTTGATGAGGAAGTAAGCAATGGGGATCTTCCAAGACACATTAACTGCAACAACCATGAGGACCAATGCTTGTGTTGCAATCACATTTTCAATTTCACCAGCTCCGATGTCAACATAGCCGTGAATTTGGTCCCCCCCCAAACTGAGTCTGCTTATGAATATACATTTTATTTGTCATGAGAAAATGTGTCCTTACCTAATCCCTTCTGATCAGCAACATGACTTTTTAAAGCTGTGAAAGAAGCAACAGTAAATCCAGGATCTGCAGAGATGCTGCTATACCATTTTCTTATGGTTTGTGGATGAGGCAAAGCCAAAAGAAACTTCTCTCTAACATAGTCGTAGGTCCTTGGACAGTAGAAGTGCAGTGTTGTAGCGACTTTCAAAATTCTCTGAAAACACAGACTTCTTTTTTAGTCTTTGAAAGATCTCTCTGGGAACAGCTTCAAGACCAGAAAGATGAGAGGCACATTCAGATGAAATTAGAAGTTTCTTCTGAAGCACTTTAAGTAAACCTTTCATGGAAGAAACGTTTGCCTTTAATCTTCCTGTGTGATGGATTTTCAACGTCAGCTTTGTTCGAGCTGCACATAGCATTACCTCTGTAGCAGAGGCCTTCCTCATCAGTGTTTTTGGAGAATGAGAAACACCATGAGAATGATCACCCTGAGATAAGATACTCAGCTGTTTTGGCCTAATGTATGAGTGATCTAATGCTGTCCAATTTTTGCTCAGATTTTTGGATTGGTTGCTGCTACCTATACTAACATCTTCCCTTGCATTCACTGTCAGCGTGATGTCATCATGCATGACATTTTGAGCAACAAAGGCTTGTTGGGGTGTGTCTTCCATCATGACGTTGCTCTGATCAGCAATGAGATTTACGGCACTGCGTCCATCATCTACATCTGCAACCTCCTCACTACTCCGTATAACAATGATGCCATTGTCACGTACCTCATTGGTACTTACCACCAAGCATTTTCCTCCTAGCTCTTTGTGTTTGTCCTCGGAGAAGTATAAAATGGTCGGTACAGCGGTGTTCTTCAGACATGTCCTCCCCTATTGAAATGTAAAAACAAAAGGAAAAAAAATCATTTAGACAGAAAATAGCAGTTATCCACTAATACATTTTTTGTGCATTTTCTGTATTCATCTGTGTGTAAGAGTTCATTCATAAATTCAACAGTGTAATGCCCAGACAGCACAGGAACAGTATTAAGGTCATAAGCTAATAATATTAATAAACTGAACCTTATTGTAAGTGTAACAGAGTTAGAATGAACCTCTTTTGAATTTCTACAAAATTAATGTGTCTGTCATATTTATGTTACTTTGTTGCCGCCTGGTGGTCTAATAGCGCAACTGTAGGGCTCCTAGCTGGCCACCGTACGTACCTCAGCAAAGGAATCTCTCCTGAGCTGAAGGTGGGTGTGTGTGTTTAGTGCTGCGACCAACATATCTCTGTTTAATGGTTTAAAACTGTTCCAAAAACTTTAGGTAACATGTATTTTGTCCATGAACCCATTTAGAATGTACTGTTAGAGTTTCGGACATTTATGTGTAGAAATGTTTATTTTATTTTACGAGTTTCAGTTTGTTTACATACCGAGCTAATGCTAGTTAGCTTACCAGTTAGCTGCTTCCTCGTGGCCGTGATGCTCACGTTAATGCTCTTGTGTGCGTGTTTTTGTGTTATACAGATGTGAGTCCTTGCAGTTGCATATCAATGCTGATTGTGTGCTTTTGTATTATACACCAGGTAGGCATGGTTAAATTAGTTTTGCATAAAATGTGAACTGTAAATTCATGTTGTTTGTGTTAATTGTAAAAAGCTATAAAATGCACTTCATTGATGGTTACGTGTTAAAATGATTTTGGTATGTTTATATACAGATAAAAATTGAAAATGCTCTTATTTGGTACTCAAAGACAAAGTAAAATTCCACTATACGATCACTTGTGCTAAAAATGTATTTAATTGATATGATTTCAGGATGTTATGTAGTAAATACTCTTAAAAAGAAAAAGGAATCTCTCCTGAGCTGAAGAATAAAAAAAAGGAAAGAGTGGGAGCAACTCCGGCTGTTGTGGCGTTCTTCCTGCACCATAAACAATCTGAGGCAGACACACACCCTCCATAGTCCAGCAGAGAAACACAACCGGTTACATAAGCATACTGTTTTCAGCTCTCTCACTTACTTGCATCAGTTTAAATCAAGATTCAGATTCAGAAAACTTTATTTATCCCAGAAGGGCAATTCAGTTTCACAACCTACCGAGCCATTGAAAAACACAAAGACAACATAAAAGGAAAAAAAACACATCACCACAGCATTCAAACAGTTACATTCACATGTCACTAACAACAATTCAACAGACTAATAGATCTTCAAGTGAGAAAGCCAGCGCTATCAATCTATAATTTCCTAATACGATGACAGACTTGTTCAGCATTCAACAGCCTGATAGCTGAAGGGATCAAAGAGTTGGAGTATCTATTTGTCCTCCTTGGAGGGGCAAGATAGTGCCGTCCAGAGGGCATTAAAGAAAACTCAGATGAGACAACATGTTCAGGTTGGTTTATGATCCCTTTGGCTTTCTGGACCACACGCTCCTTCCACAGGGAGCTCAAGTCTTTCAGCTGGACTCCAATAATCTTAGAGCAGACTATTACGATGTGGTTCAAACTGTTCTTGTCCTTCAAAGACAACCCATTGAACCAACAGATAAAAGAAAATGTTAAAATACTTTCGATAAAAGAATGATAAAAGCTACCGTATTTTCCGCACTATAAGGCGCACTTAAAAGCCTTTCATTTTCTCAAAAAACGACAGTGCGCCTAATAATCTGGAGCGCCTTATATATGGATCAATTGGTTAATTGGTTGATCCATACTGGTTGTACACGGCGCTCAGCGACACTGACTCGGATAATGACGAGAGGGAGCCGGGCATGTTGGATGCCGTACTCGCCCAACTGTTCCATTCGGACACTGAAGAAGAAGAATTCGAGGGATTCGTGGACGGGGAATGAACTGAAAAAGTGAGCTTTACGTGTTATACGTAACTGAACAATGTTGAGTTATGCACTAACGTTTGAATTAGCGGTATCAGACTGTGTTTCTTTTACGTGTTTACAACTGAACAAGGCTGGGAGATATTGTGAATATGCACATTAACGTTTGAACAACGTTGCGTTATTGTGAATGCACTATACGTATTTATATTTATATATTCACAATATCTCCCAGCCTTGTTTAGTTGTAAACACGTTCTATTCTATGCGCCTTATAATCCGGTGCGCCCTATATATGAAAACAGTTCTAAAATAGGCCATTCATTGAAGGTGCGCCTTATAATCCGGTGCGCCTTATAGTGCGGAAAATACGGTACATAAAATGCTTTGTGAAACACTAAAAGAGTTCAGCCTCTGCATCAAATGAATTCTGTTGGCCTCTTTTCACGATTGATTCTTTTTTCAGAGAACTTAAATTCAGAGTCGAACACTGTCCCAAGGTATTTATATGAGTTCACTATTTCAACCTCTCCACCGTGGATAATGCTAGAGTCAGGGTGACGACAGTTCTTCCTAAAATCTATGACCAATTCCTTGGTTTTCAGGACATTAAAATCCAGGAAGTTGTCATCGCACCACTTAACAAAAGTTGGTAGAGGACCGCCATGGCCTGATTCTGAGCCATGAAGGAGGGACAGCAGAACAGTGTCATCTGAGAACTTTACCAGATAACTGCTCTCTTGTGATGTTCTGCAGCTATCTGTGTACATGATAAAAAGCAGGGGGGGAAGGACACAGCCCTTAGGGGAACCAGTGTTTGACATAATTATTTTCGACATTTGACCATTCACGGAAACCTGCTGAACTCTGTCTGTTAAAACGTTTAAAAGCAACATTAAAATCTGACCAGGAAGTTTAAAGTGAGAGGATAGTCTCTCAATTAAAATATGAGGCTGCATTTTATTAAAAGCTGAGGAAGAGTCAGCGAAAAAAGTCTGACATGGGATTTAGGTTTTTCCAGGTGTTTGTACACAGTGTCTAAAATGAAAACCTTGGCGTCGTCCACACCTTTGCCAGCTTGATAAGCAAACTTAAGTGGATCAAGTTGACCATTTATTAATGAAACAACTTCTGCTTTTAGGATTTCTCAAATGTTTTTATAACAAGTGAAGTAAGATCGACTGGTCTAAAATCATTCAAATCCTTAGGTTTAGCTGCCTTAGGCGCAGGGATAATTGTGGATGTTTTCCAGATGGGGGGTATCCGGCCACACTCAGCGCACATCTGAAAAAGTTTTGTGACTACGTCACTGAGTTGGTCAGCACAGTGATGCAATGTGCGCCCACAGATGGCGTCAGGGCCAGCAGCTTTTCTTGTATTAACTCCCTTCGATAGAGTTGTGACAGTTCCCTGAGAAATCACAAAGTCATTCTGAAGAACAAGAGATTCTCTTACTATTGAAATATCATCCAAGAAATCAGACCTTTGCCAGCGAGAAAAAAATGAATTAAAAACATCTGCCAAGTCAGCATCATTCACACCATCTACACAGATAGGAGGCTTAGTCTCACAGGTGGACTGGTTAATTGATGCCATGAATTGTATTCCTTTCCAGGCTGCTCTGAGGTCACCACTACCGAACTGATCCTCAATTTGATTTTTATACTTAAGTTTTGCCTTCCTTATTTCCACCCTGACTTCTCTGGAGACAGCCTTTAACTCCAGGGGGTCACTAGAGTAGAAAATCCTTTTCTTTTTATTGATAACTGATTTCAGTTCTTTTGTTACCCAGGGTTTATTATCCGGGTAAGTTGACACCTTTTTAGTTGGGATCACGGAATCCACACAGAAGGTGATGTTGCAAGACGAGACGGTGTCAGAAAGTTCATTTCATTTAATTTCAATGTCATCACAAACATCATAAAAACATTGCCAGTCTGTACATTCAAAACAGGACTGGAGAGATGAGATGCTGGCCTCTGACCAGATTTTTACAGTCCTCTCCTCGCACTCCAGGCGCCTAAAACAAGGTTTGTACGTGGGCATAAGGTAGACACTGTTATGATAGGAAGCACCCAAAGAAGGCAGAGGAAAAGATTTGTAAGCTCCACTTACAGAATCATAACAGAGATCAAGTGAGGTTTCCTTTTGTGTTGCAGCGCAAGTCACATATTGTTTGTATGTCCTGAATGTTTTATTTAACTTGCAATGATTAAAATCCACCAGAATAAACTAGGGAGCATCTGGGCAGATAGAGTCGAGTTTGTGCGTGACGTCAGCATTCAGCTGGGCAGCAGCACCCGCGTTGGCTCGAGGGTGAATGTACACTAACAGCTGCTGAAATTCACGAGGAAGGTAAAATGGGCGGAGTGAAATTATCAGTAACTCCACGTCAGGGGTACAAAGCG
Source organism: Labrus bergylta (assembly GCF_963930695.1). Taxonomy (NCBI): domain Eukaryota; kingdom Metazoa; phylum Chordata; class Actinopteri; order Labriformes; family Labridae; genus Labrus; species Labrus bergylta. The sequence goes on along the minus strand of NC_089198.1, from coordinate 31,453,226 downwards.
ACTCTCTGACCACCACAGTTTTACAGTACCTTGGGTTAACGTAGAAACACACGCCACCTCCGCGACTTTTACCGGTAATCCCTGGGCACTGGTCCACGCAAATTGGGATTCCAAACCCAGGTAATTCCAGATCCGAATCCAGGTCCGATTCACTCAGCCATGTTTCAGTGAAGGCAAGTGTCTTTTATTTCCCGTTTAAACTTGGCATACGCCTCCAGTTCATCTATTTTGTGCCGGATGGACTGCACGTTTGACAGCAGGACTGTGGGAAGTGGAGGAAGTTCGCGGCGGTTGTCAAGCTGCAGATTCTTTAGTTTACGGCGAATTCCACCTCTCCTTCCTCTTTTCCGAACACCAGACCTCTTGAAGCTCCGTCGGGATGTTTGTCGGCACATCGCCGGTTGTTGAGCCCCGCAAGGAGAGGAGAAGCTCCTGACTGAGAGTGACCCTCCCTGACACGCCATGTCCGTCCGCAGCGTGACAGGAGCACAACTCAGCAAGAAGCGCTGTCACGCAGAAGAGTGCCAAAAGCTCTGCAAATGTTACCATAGTCTGCATCCCTGAAGTACTGACAAATCTCCACACACACACAAGACGTTAGTAAAGTCTGAATAATTAGCTGAAAAACAACTAAAAACACCTAACAACAGGTCGACAGGTAGGCTGCTGGGTCGCACACAGTGGAGCGCCCCAAGAGAGTGTTCAGGGCCGCGGCCAAGATTCACTCAGTTAGAAGTCTACAGTATCAATATGTTTCTTTGTTAATAATAATTTTAAAGAGATCTCTGTACCCTGGAGTCAGTACCGAGGTGACCACTATCAAAGTGTTCACTGCACATCAACTTCTTGGATGGTCTGTTAGTACAATTAACCGCATAGCAAGCCATATTTGTTGTCAGATATTTGCTAAACAAACACTCCAAACGAAGAAAACAAGACAAAGAAAGCAGACGAATCGGGTCGGGAACAGGATTTAAACCTTAAGCTAGTGTACTAACCCTATGGTGCTACCTAGCCTCCTGACAGACCGGACAGACAGCTACAGTGTGCAGAGCTGTCAATCAAATCTGCCAAATCCCTTATACGTGTGACTGCTCTCATCAATAGCAGGGGCAGTTGCACATTGGTGGGTTTCCCTATGGCGCCACAGGAAAGAGTTCTAAAACCAGGAAGTTAGTTAGCATTTTAGCACCATGGGATCGACTCTGTCAAAATCAACGGGGATTTTGAATGGGTTTGTGTTTAGACGCCTGAAATAAGGTCTGTGGTTAACACAGGCTTATGAGATGTTGGCGTTTTGTTAGACCACATAAACTACGTTAGGTAATACCCCTACTTGTGAATTTTGAAGTTTTAACGCGTCCGGTTGCTAACAAGTGGATAAATGAGACTACAGTGGATGTCGGGGACATTAAACGTCATCTCGCCGGACACAGAGGGCGGGAACTCTCTCACTAGTCTGTTATCTCCTGTAGGTTTAATCTTTGGGTTAAGGTGAATATTATGTTAATAAACAATTTATTAAACTACACAGATTAGTTTATTGGAAATTGTCTGAAGCGCAACGGTAGTAACATCACAATCATCTGACCGTGCTGTAGTTAGCTTTAGCATAACATTAGCTTTTTACTTCTGTCGGCTGCATTATATTAAGTGTGCAGTACTTTCACTAACTTAATTATTTCAAGTGTGCAGTACTTTCATTAACTTAATTATTTCAAGTGTGCAGTACTTTCACTAACTTAATTATTTCAAGTGTGCAGTACTTTCACTAAATTAATTATTTCAAGTGTGCAGTACTTTCATTAACTTAATTATTTTGAGTGTGTTACACTTTCATTAACTTAATTATTTCGAGTGCTATACGCTAACCTTTTTATTAAGAATACAATAATTATACCTTAAGTGTAAAACGTAATGGAACTTGTTTAAAACTTAAATTAACACATAATCTTAAAACACATTGTAAAAACTAAAATAATCCTCTTAAAACAATGTACTGAACACTTTTTGGTAGATTCAGCTGCCAAAAAAACATTTATTTTGTCAAGGGCCATCAATGAACAGCTACTAAATGTAGTATGTTAACTAACACTGTCACATTTTTTCTGTTGGAAGAACAAACAACATTTGCTAACATTTGTGATTACATGTTCAAAAACTCTTCTGAACTCAACGGCCAGATAACCTAAGGTTAGAATTAATACTGAAAAAAAATATATAAATAATGTCAAGAATTTTTTTTTACTGTAATGTAGCTCCAAAACAAGGCATTTCTAAAAAACAGACACAAATGCACAACGATGCTTCTGCCACTTCCTGCAATTTTTTTTGTCACAAATGACTGAAACAGTTATAAAAAAACTATATTTTACTTCTGACTGCAACCAACTGTGTGTGTGTGTGTGTGTGTGTGTGTGTGTGTGTGTGTGTGTGTGTGTGTGTGTGTGTGTCGCCTATCCTCATCTAACGCAGAAGGCAGTTTTTTAGAGTGATTAGTTTTGAGGGAGAGCTTTTGTTCCCAAACCAAGCATCACTGACTGAATGAATTTTAGTGTATTTGCCATATATTTTGTGTAGTCTAAATGTAGTGCATATGTGAGCCCAAACAGTAGGCAAACTGCCAGCGGCAAGTCCTTCATATCGTCCATGACAATACCGCCCTCAAGGACAATGGCAGTTGAGATTGGCTAAAGGTTCATGACGTTTAAACTCTTCTGAGTTTCATCTTCAGTGACAACAGTCAGTATGCCAACTGGGATGGACGCAAGGGCCTCATCATGCATATCCTGCACAGAGACACACATTATGCACAAGTAAAGTAAATTATCTCTTGATTAAAGAGGTTTACAACACAGTTCCTTCTATATTATGTATACTTGATCATATAAGAGCAGACTTTCAATGCACTTCAATGCTGTGTTGTTTTTAATAGTACAAAAAAAGTGCCAAATAAAAGATAAATACAGTCAAATATGAAACCCAAAGCTACAGAGAGAGAAGAAAGAATGAAATACAGAAAGAGTAGCTTTGATCAATTTAGACTACAGTAATTTTGGTAAGTGTTTAGTGACCCTTTCTAACATACAGACTGGGAATCAAAAATAACATAAATCTGTCCCCAAGGAGTCATTTTGTTATGCTGTGGTAGTGAAGAAAAGGTTTGTTTGATTGTAACTAGCATCAAATCAAAATGCAAAATTCTGACATTGTGACAATTCTACTTTGGTAAAAGTACTTACATAAGTTGTCTTGTAGAATTCACTGGGGTCATCACCGACTACAATGGGAATTCCTTTGAGGACAACAGACCGCAGTGCAGTCACGTCTGGTGTCTAATGATACAGAGATAGAGAAGATCAATTTGTGGTTAAGGGATTCCACATTGACATAGTGCCTAAGTTGAAGAATTAAATTACTTACCACCAAGTTTGTGCTCTCCAACAATTCAGTAAGTTTCTGTCCAATGGTTCCTTTTTTTCGACTTGAAAAGTTCAATAAAACGTGGGGTGTGCTGGTCCAATGTCTCAAAGAACTGTGCCTCAAGATTCTGATTGGTAATTCTATCAAACTCATCAAATACCTGGAAAAAAAGTAAAATGGGGATGGGGAAGAGGAGGAGAAGGGGGCGACCAGTATATTTAGAAGACTTCCTTTTGATTCAAAACAGTTGTGCAAACTAGCAACCAAATGGCTTTCAAGATGGAAAGACGGTGTAATTCTAGCTTCTTTAAATATACTATTTTCAGGACACATCAGGATAGTGCATGTTTTACTGTTTAACCAAAGCAATGATATGTATCAATAAATCCCAAATCTAAGAACAAGACTTTTTCAATCTGAAAATACTTTATATTTTTATTCATACAAATGTGCAGAGCTCTCTGGCCTGCCTCAGGCTGTAGTGGTGTCTCATTGGCCCTTACATGTCAACTGATGTAAAATTCGGCCTCTGATTGGTCGACAGACCAACACAAGAGCTAAACAACATGGCTTCTTCTGTGTTAGCCGAGCGAGCTAACTGAAGTTACACTATATGTTAAGCATACATTACTCATGGTGGATTATTTTCATTTTTATGAGGATTGGATTAGAACAGTCACTGAATATACACATAGCCCTCTGTGCTATGATTAGCTGTCTGCTATGATGTCTGCGTGTGCGCGAGTGTGAAGAGAACGCAGTCATATTAAATCAGATTGGGAAATGTACACTTAAAAAGCAAACGTATCTTTAATTGCGTTAGAAATAAACCAAAAATGTGGTAATTTAGTAATTACATCAATGCGAAGCTTCTCACATTCTTCATATATATGATGAATCACAATCAATTAGTCGCACAGCGTGTAATTTATGTTTTCCTGAGTTAAAATCGGTTAAAATCAGACAGTTTGGTTATTTGCTTACCAAAGTTAAATTGATGCTTTCTCCTTCTCAACAGTCGACAATCTTTGAAAACATGTGCTATCTAGAACTGCCCTCAACACGCACCACCCCTCCCCCACCTTCTCTTCGGAGCCGCAGCAATATTGTAGCAGAGGGCAACTATATTCTTATTTATAAATTCTTATGGTGAATTTCGCCTTAAGCTCAGGAGTTTACATGACGTTTTCAAAGTTCTAGTTTGTACCTTTTTACCCTGGAGAGCCAAGTTGCAAAAGTAGCCTTGACCACATGGTGTCAGCGGCATAGTGGCTAAGCTAATGTTGAACAGTACACCAACTGGTGTGATTATTTCATCTGTCAGATGCCACAATGCAAGCTTGTTAACCTGGCAATGAAATAAACATTGCTTTGGTGAGTAAGAAATGTTACTGTTTTTCTGTCAATGTATCAGGCAAAATAATTGAGTAGTGTCCAGCCGCACTTGGTCTTGTCCAACTCTGAGTATGATGCCATGAGAAAAATGGTCTCATATTTACATAACTTTAGTTTTTATTTTTATTAAAAAATATATATTTTTATTTACAATCTATTTAACCAGGAGAAACCTCATTGAGATTAAAAATCTCATTTACAAGAGTGTCCTGACCAAGACGGTCAGCAGCACAACAAAAAGTTACAGACATAAAACACAAACACAGTATTTACAAACACAGATGGACATCTCCTGAGTCACAGAGCACAACGTCATCAGTCAAAGCATCTGAAAATTAAAGTAACAACCAAAATGGTTCCCTCGCTTAACTCCTAACTAATGATTATTAAACTAAACATTTTAGCTGCATGAGTTAAATACAAAACAAAACATCATATTTTGTGTTGTGCAGACAAAAGATAATAATTTGTCACTTAAGCATTCCACCACTGAGAACATAAACACATAATTTCCTAGTACTTGATTTGTTCAATGTTTCAAACTCAAGTAAACTGAGTTTGGCAACTTTTTTGACCTAGAAGTACAAGTAACTTATTTATAATGAGCGTTATTAACAGGTTGATAAAAACTGAGTTAGGTTAACTCAATATTTCTAAGTAAAACCAATGTTAGTATTTACAGTGTACTCTTCAGAAACAAGTGTTTGCTATAGAGCTTATTTTCTGCAATGATCAAAAATCCAATGCAAAAATCCCATAGGCGAATTCTCGTTAGACCCCATGGCGATGCTACTTCCGGGTTGGCCTACAAAAATATGTCATATGGTTTGTTCTCTATAGGAGTGTTTTTTGTTTTTTCTGTGATAAAAATCAAGTTATGAATGAATTTAAGTTATTCCTTCTTTTAGGAAGGGGTGTTTACCTTCTAATCACAGTAATAACGTGGAAAAATAGCCTTTAAGTGGTGGTCTTGATTTAAAATCTGGGGTCCACCCAGTCTGAGACCTAGACAAGACTGAGACCTTCAAAAAGTGGTCCCAAGACCAATTTCAAGGAGCCTACAATACTAACTTGACCTTACAGCCGAAACAAAGAAATAAAAAAGAAATAAAAAATATAACCCAGTTACAAATGTGTTTTATTGCTTTATCTCTTTATATCTATCTTATGACATTTTGATGAACAGACTCTTTAAACTGAAAGCGACAGATTCAAACACATGTTCATTTCATGAGAACTTCGTTATTTCTAGGGGACTAGGTTTTTTTTGCTGGCATCTTCGGCCTCCCTCAACCTTAACCTTTTTCAATCTGCATCCATTTCTTTTTTCTGTTTCCATTACACTCACCTCGTTTCCCTGCCAGCAGCGTGCATCACAATGTCACTGTTTACTTTGCTCTCAGAGCTCTGTATTGCTTCGTTCTGTTTGCTCCCCTGGATGAGCTCTGTTTTTGAGTGCACAGTCTTTGATTGGCTGGCGGGTAGCTGCAGCCTTTCGTTGGGGATCTAGTTAACCTGCATGCCCTGCATCTGCTCTTGTTTTGCATCCACCTGACCTTTTGTCTCTCTCTCACTCTCTCTGTGCCTTGTACAGCTCTCACTCAGCTCACTCAACTGATTCTCTGAGACTGCACAAATGAGAAAATACCAATTGTCAGCATATATCAATTGACTTCCTCCATTCTGCACTAGTCTCAGAGGAAATTTACACCAGAATAATTGACTGTGGTTTACGGGCTTCTGAGCAGGGAAGCAGAA